>NC_091249.1:117952666-118271500 GCF_042477335.2 Ovis canadensis
ACACTATAAGAATTAGGTTGTTTAAGGACTTACAACTCCTTGCACAATACTAAAGATTGGTTAGAATTCCAAGCAAGGAGAGTCACATACTACTGTCGGAAATGTCAGTTTTTATATACAATGAAAATACTAAAAGGATGATAAATTCAAAATTTAGGTTATTAGTTACCTCCCATGTGATTAGTAATGGTCACCCTTGAAGCTTTGAACCAAGTCTTAATTCTTAAATTGATTAACTGGTGTATAGGAGATTGCTTCTTTATTATTACTCTTAAAATTATTGTGTGTGTGTCTCTGTGTATTTCAAAATAAAGAGAAAAAATAAATTTTTTTTCAAAATGAAAGTAATCATCTCAAGTTAAATTAGTTTACATGAATTTTACATAAATGGCCCTAACAAAGGTACATCAAAGCAGTACTCTATTATGGTTTCTGGTAAAATTTTGAGATTTAAAGAAAAAGTGAAGAGTCAGAACATCAATTTTTTTTGTTGTTGTTAGTCGCCTGGTCATGTCAAAATCTTCGTGACCGCATGGAATCTCCAGGCTCCTCAGCCTATGGAATTCTCCAGGCAAGAATACTGGAGTGGGTAGTCATTCCCTTCTCCAGGGGATCTTCCTGACCTAGGTATCAAACCTGGGTCTCCTACACTGCAGGCAGATTCTTTACCATCTGAACCACTAGGGAAGCCCAAAGGTAAATTTATTTTCTATAAAAAATTGAGAAACAATTCTTATTTAAAGGGAAAATATTATTGGCATTTTGCAATGACCCAAAAGTATATACATCCTTATATATCAAAAGTCTTTAAAAAAAAAAACTGTGGCTGCAAATGTGTTTTCTCTTCTAAGTATTCAGAAACATATACTTCCAGTGGCTAAGTACATGTATCTAAAATTTAAGAACGAATTCAGAGACTAATTAAGACGGAACAAATTTTCCTGGCCTGGAGTTTCGATGTCAGACAATTACTTCATGTTGCCATGGATAAACCTTAATATTAGAAGCACCAGGAAATAATTGGTCAAATCCCAGAGAATGGGGCCCCACCTTCAGAGACAGATGTAATTGGTTTGGACAGAACTGAGGCAGCAGCGGAGAAGGCAGTGGCACCCCCCTCCAGTACTCTTGCCTGGAAAATCCCATGGACAGAGGAGCCTGGAAGGCAGCAATCCATGGGGTGGCTGAGGGTTGGACACGATTGAGAGACTTCACTTTCACTTTCACGCATTGGAGAAGGAGATGGCAACCCACTCCAGTGTTCTTGCCTGGAGAATCCCAGGGACGGGGGAGCCTGGTGGGCTGCCGTCTCTGGGGTCGCACGGAGTCAGACACGACTGAAGCCGAGGCAGCAGTATTTTCTCAAGTATTTCCTAGGTGATTTTAATGGCGAATCATTAACCCCACTGTTACTGGGGTTCTTCAACTTTGATCACCAACTAGCAGCAGCAGTACCACTTGTGAACTTGCAAGACATTCCTAGACTCCACCCCAGGCCTGCTGAACCAGAAACTCCAGTGATAGGACCCCTCCCTGTGATTTTCACGCTCTTTTAAGTTAGAACATCACTACACTGCGCTCTAAGATTTCTCTTGCAGATTTTCGTTCCTAGTGCACTCAGTACCAGAGGGCTATCTTTGAAGATTGGACAGTTTGAGAGAAGGAACTGAGGCGCACAAGCTCAGGTAATGGGAGAATCTGACCGGTGGCCAGCCCATTCACAGGAGTTTGCTTTAGTTTCTTCCCTCTAGCCATGAAATAAATTCGTTATGGCAAGCTTTTCTGGTTTAAGTTCAATTTTCCAGCTTCAGAAGTGTTTTGGGACATATATCTAACTTTGGGTGAAATATTAGCAAGGCACCTTTGCCACAGATCTAAATTTTTCTACTTTCTTTAATTAGATTTATCCTCCCTGGTGGCACAGTCAGTAAACATGCAAGAAACACAGGCTCAATCCCTGGGTGGGGAAGATTCCCTGGAAAAGGGAATGGCAACCCACTCCAGAATTGTTGACTGAAGAATCCTATCCACAGAGGAGGGACTAACATTTTCATCCCTACATATTGGTCTCTGTGTCTTTATTACAAATTGTGGTTTAGTCGCTAAGTCATGTCCAACTCTTTGTGACTGCATGGACTGCAGCATGCCAGGCTTCTCCGTCCTTCACTATCTCCCAGAGTTTGCTCAGACTCATGTCCATTAAGTTGGTGATGCCATCCAACCATCTCATCCTCTGTCACCCCCTTCCCCTTCTACTCCCAATACTTCCCAGCATCAGGGTCTTTTCCAATTGGCTCTTCACATCAGGTGGCCAAAGATTTGGAGCTTCAGCATCAGTCCTTTCAATGAAAAATCAGGATTGATTTCCTTTAGGACTGACCGGTTTGATTGCCTTGCTGTCCAAGGGACTCTTCAGTGTCTTCTCCAACATCACAGTTCAAAAGCATCAATTCTTCGGATCTCATTCTTCTTCATGGTCCAACTTTCATGTCTGTACGTGAGTACTGGACAGTTCATAGCTTTGACTATACAGATCTTTGTCAGCAAAGTGATGTCTCTGCTTCTTAATATGCTGTGTAGGTTTGTCACAGCTTTCCTTTCAAGGAGCAAGAATCTTTTTAGTTTCATGGCTGCAGTCACCATCCACAGTGATTTTGGAGCCCAAGAGAATAAAATCTTTCACTGTTTCCACTTTTTCTCCTTCTATTTGCCATGAAGTGATGGGGCCAGATGCCATGAACTTAGTGTTTTGAATGTTGAGTTTTAAGCCACCTTTTGCACTCTCTCTTTTCACCTTCATCAAGAGGCTCTTTTAGTTCCTCTTCACTTTCTACCATTAAAGTTGTATTATCTGCATATCTGAGACTGACGATATTTCTCCCGGCAATTTTGATTCCAGCTTGTGATTCATCCAGCCCAGCATTTTGCACAATATACACTGTATATATGTTAAATAAGTAGGGTGAAAATATACAGCTTTTTCATATCCTTTTCCCAATTTTGAACCAGTTCCATGTCCAGTTCTAACTGTTGCTTCTTGACTCACATGCAAATTTCTCAGGAGACAAGTAAGGTGGTTCGGTATTCACATCTCTTTAAGAATTTTCCACAGTTTTTCATGATCCACACAGTCAAAGGCATTAGCACAATCAATGAAGCAGAAGCAGATGTTTTTCTGGAATTTTCTTTCTTTTTCTATGATCCAACGGATGTTGGCAATTTGATATCACAATGTGTGTGTGTGTGTGCTCAGTCATGTCCAACCCTTTGTGGCCTCATGAATGGTAGCCCACCAGGCTCCTCTGTCCATGGAATTTTCCAGGCAAGAATACTGGATTGGGGTGCCATTTCCTATTCCAGGGGATTACCCCAATCCAGGAATGGGACCCGCATCTCTTGAGACCCCTCATTGGCTGGTAGATTCTTTACCACTAGCGCCATCTGAGAAGCCCTTATTATAAACAGATTCCAACACAGAGGAGCCTGGCGGACTACAGTCCACGGTGTCACAAGGAGTCAGACACGACTGAAGCAACTCAGCACACAGCACACAGAGAAGATAACAGGAGACAAGTTACATGTACTGTCTCCTATGAGCCATGTCAAAGAGAGAATTCTTTACTAAGTGATCAGAGATGGCACACTTGAGAGGAGGGACTGGGTTGAGTTTATTGGTGAGAGTTACATGCTACAAGCTGGGAAAAGTTTATCAAGCATCCGTGTTTTAGGAAAGCTGGGTGGTGGGAGTATAGGAGAGCAAGTATGGTTGAAAGGAGAATGTAGGTACTGGAAAATACAAAAGACTAGCTTTTGATACTAATTCCACAGCATAATTCCCTGAAATATCCTTTGGGAAGCAAGATGCAGGCTGAAGTTGATGGGTTTGTTTAGGCTCTTTCTGTTTTGTAGTCTGTTTCTGTGTAATGAGTACAGCAGACTGTTTAAATCTGGTTACAAATCTTGGTCTGATATTTCCTTTGCAATCATTTTTGAACCAGGCAAGCAAAGCTTGTACTTTTTTCCTCCTTGCATTTACATGATGTCTAAATAAGTATCTTACGGATCTTTTAATGTTCATTTCCTTGACAACTAATGTTGTTGAGAGTCAATTATCTTATTGTCATTTTTATTTTTTCTTCTATGAGGGAGAGCACTTTGCCCAATTTCCTACTGTCTTGCCAACTAAATTGTAACTTTTCTTTAATTTCATAAAAAGCATATGAATATTTTACTTATAATAGAAAAACAGAAACCAGTATTCTCAATACTGATACCTACCCATGCTATAATTTGCTATGTTTTTCACACACTTTTGTGGGTTACAGATGTAATAATAGGAATGTCTAATTTTTACTTTGATTTTATATATATTGTGTCAATTTTTATGTGCTGATCTGGAACTTGCTTTTTTTCACTGAAAAGGATGCTCTGATCTTTCAAACACATCAGTGTTTGACGATATATAACTTAACTGCTACATAATATTTTAGTGTATAGGTGGATATTTTAGGAACAGGTAGGGTTTACAACATTTTGCTTTTACAAGCAATACATGACTGTCTCCTTGTCCACTCCATTCTAACATGCCAGCCTGTAAGGGATCATGTCTGTCCTGTTCACCATGCTATCCCCGGGGTCTGAAATGGTACTTGGCACACAGCCAAAACTAGATGAATATTAGATGAATAAATAACTGAATGGATATATCTGCTAGTTGTCCCCTTAGTACTCTGAGGAAGTTGAACTGTAGTTCTAAGTATTCTGAATTCTATTGAATCTGAATGTCTAGACAGCAGACACAGGGATCTGTATATTTCATGGCTTCCCAAGGTAACTTTTTCAGATTGTAAATATGAGAACAATTATTCTTCACAGCAGTGGTTCTCATATTGTCATCCCAGGCAGCAAGAACATCACCAGGGAACTTGTTAAAAATGAAAATTCTATTGCTCCAACCCAGATCTACTGAATCAGAAACTCTGGGACTGAGGCCCAGCAATCTGTGGTTTAATAAGTCCACTAGGTAATGCAAATTTCTGAGAACCATGTCTTTCATGAATAGCTGGTCTTTGAATGAAAACAGGTGTTGCTACCTAGCTCCTAATGGTAATAAAAATTATCAATATTTTCTCCACTAGCTTAAACACTAAAACATGATATAAATAATTGATCATAACCTACTAAGTTACACTAGTTGAGAAGAATAGAGAAGTTAGAATGGATTTCATGTAAAGCCTATAAAAATAACCACATCATGTTACAATCACACTTTAACAAGTGCTAAAAATTTATACTGCTTACTTATATACATAAATCATGGTTTCTTAAACATTTTATTCTTTTTAAAAATATATGTGTTTAGCATATGTAGTAGTATGTGGTACAAATTATATAAAATACATGGAAGCAATTTTTCAAGATTTGGTTTCCAGCACAGATATGATAACAGAGCTACATTTTTATAATGTTATTTTTGTCTCCTTAGTTTCTTCCCATCAGTACATTTATGAAGATGGTGGACAATATTAAGAGATCAGAGGATTTTTCCTCATTTAACTTCTAGTCAAAAGACTACTTCAGCATGTTGGCAATGTAATTCCACTCTCTAGGAGACAGTCATAATTCATTTCTCTTTGTAAACTAACTCAAATGCTGAGAGTGTTATAGCAAGCCACAGCTCAGGACTTTTAACAGTAGGTTGAGAGGGTTGCTAAGCATAGTACAGCATAAGTTCTAGCAGTCTAATTGACTCAGTTTGTTCTGTAATAATAATTATAGCCTTTTGTAATCGGGACCTGTGAAATATGCCAAAGAGTGTTTAACTCCCTTTGCCTTTACAGATTTAATAAAAGGTCAAACTCTTTCAAAATGATAATCTATTTCTTGTTCTATATCATTACTTGCTCCAAGGAAACTGTTGTTATCTGATGAATTATTACTTGATGGAAATTCAGTCAAGGAAAGTTTACCTGGTAGGATATGTAAGAAATAAATGAAAAACATTTCAACTGACAAAATTTCCCTTAATCTTTCCTGAAAATATATATTCAACAGAATCTATCAAACTTAAGGAATGAAATATTTTCTTTAAAAAGACTGTTGATTTATTTTTTTTTATTTTTTTTTTAAGTTAGAATTTGTCTTCACAATAAATGGAAACATATATCTCTAGTAGCCAGAACTATTTTACTGGTATACTGAAAGTCACTATTTCACTTGAGGCACTGCCAACTTAAATATCTTAAAGATTTTATTCAATTACCTAGAGTGAAGAAAAGTACATTCAACATTTTCAAATAATCACTTGTGGTATGTTTTTATTTTAAAGTATCTCAGGTCCTCTTAATTAAGTAGGAACTTATGATAGACATGAACAATTTTTTTATAAGAATGTTAGAAATTTCTTCATCTATAGTTCTTCAGAACATTATTGCAGAAAAAAAATCTAAATGTATTTTATATAAATTTTAATTATAGAAATATTTTTCAACCATAAATATGTTTAAAAACATAATTAGGGTAAAATTTTTAATTAGCCTTGACTTCTGCTCAAAATTCTTTAGTAGACTATTATGTACAATAGTCAAATATAATCACTAAAATGTTTAAAAGCATTATTCAAGTAAATTAGAGATTTAGAGATTTACATACAAAAATCACTTTTGGAGGCTACTAGCAATATGAAGAGATGGGACTACCAGACCATCTTACCTGCCTCCTGAAAAATCTTTTTTTTTTTTTAATTTTTATTTTTACTTTATTTTACTTTACAATACTGTATTGGTTTTGCCATACATTGACATGAATCCACCAGGGGAGTACATGCGTTCCCAAACTTGAACCCCCCTCCCACCTCCCTCCCCATAACATCTCTCTGGGTCATCACCGTGCACCAGCCCCAAGCATGCTGTATCCTGCATCAGACATAGACTGGTGATTCGATTCTTACATGATAGTACAGCTGTTACAATGCCATTCTCCCAAATCATCCCACCCTTCCCTCTCCCTCTGAGTCCAAAAGTCCATTATACACATCTGTGTCTCCTTTGCTGTCCTGCATACAGGGTCGTCATTGCCATCTTTCTAAATTCCATATATATGTGTTAGTATACTGTATTGGTGTTTTTCTTTCTGGCTTACTTCACTCTGTATAATCAGCTCCAGTTTCATCCATCTCATCAGAACTGATTCAAATGAATTCTTTTTAATGGCTGTGTAATACTCCATTGTGTATATGTACCACGGCTTTCTTATCCATTCATCTGCTGATGGACATCTAGGTTGTTTCCATGTCCTGGCTATTATGAACAGTATGCAGGTCAAGAAGCAAGAGTTAGAACAGGACATGGAACAATGGACTGGTCCAAATTGGGGAAGGAGTACATCAAGGCTGCATATTGTCACTCTGCTTATTTAAATTGTATGCAGAGTACATCATGCAAAATGCTGGACTGGATGAAGCACAAGCTGGAATTAAGATTGCTGGAAGAAATATCAATAACCTCAGATATGAAGATGACACCACCCTTATGGCAGAAAACAAAGAAGAACTCCAGAGACTCTTTTTGAAAGTGAAAGAGGAGAGTGAAAAAATTGGATTAAAGCTCAACATTCAGAAAACTAAGATCATGGCATCCAGTTCCATCACTTCATGGCAAATAGATGGGGAAACAATGAAAACAGTTACAAACTTTATTTTTGGGTTTCCAAAATCACTGCAGATGGTGACTGCATCCATGAAATTAAAAGATGCTTGCTCCTTGGAAGAAAAGCTATGAGCAACCTAGACAGGATACTAAAAAGTAGAGATATTACTTTGCCAACAAAGTTCTGTCTATTCAAGACTATGGTTTTTCCAGTGGTCATGTATGGATATGAGAGTTGGACTATAAATATAAAGCACTGAAGAATTGATGCTTTTGAACTGTGGTGTTGGAGAAGACTCTTGAGAGTTCCTCGGATTGCAAGGAGATCCAACCAGTCCATCCTAAAGGAGATCAGTCCTGGGTGTTCATTGGAAGGACTGATGTGGAAGCTGAAACCCAATTCTTTGGCCACCTGATGTGAAGAGCTGACTCACTGAAAAGACCCTGATACTGGGAAAGATTGAAGGCAGGAGGAGGAGACAACAGAGGATGAGATGGTTGGATGGCATCACCAACTCAATGGACATGAGTTTGAGTAGACTCCAGGTGTTGGTGATGAACAAGGAGGCCTGGCATGCTGTATTCCATGGGGTCATAAAGAGTCAGACACAACTGAATGACTAAACTGAACTGAACTGAACAAATAATATGAAACAGACACTAGATTGAACAGACCCTAGCTCCATAATATGGTATAAAATAATCAGTTCTTGACAAAATCTAAACAATACAATTTTACTTTCTGATTCAAGATGGTGGGTTAGAAGGGCATGTGCTCATTTCTTCTTGCAAAAGCACCAAAATTGCCACTAGCTGTTGAACAGTCATCAACAGGATGATGCTGGAAGCCACCAAACAGATACGCTACATCCAGAGACAAAGAGAAGCCTCAAGGAGTTGGTGCAAGAGGCACAATCATGATAAAATCAAAAGCTATAACCACCATGTAGGTGGCCCTCAGACTGGAGAGCAATAATACCAAAGAAGTTCTCACACTGTTGTGAAGGTTCTGAACCCCACCCACATCAGGCTTTCCAGCCTGGGGAACCCACAAAGGGACTGGGAATTCCCAGGGAAACTGGCCTTGATTATAAGACTTCCAGAGGACTGGGGGAAACAGAGACTCCCATCTTGGAGGGCACAAACAAAATTTTGAACACACCAAGACCCAGAGGAGAGAAGCAGTGACCCCACAGGAAATTGAACCAAAACTATCTGCTAGTATTGGAGGGCCTCTTGTGGAGGTGTGGGTTAGCAAGGGCTTACCACAGGGGTTGGGGCACTCGAAGTTCCCTTGGTGTTAACCCTCTTGAAGTTTACCATTGACCCTACCATAGAGCCCACTGACTCCAGGGCTCGGATGCCCCAGGCCAAACAGTAACCATGGAGAGAGGGCAACCACACTCATCAGCAAATAACTGAATTAAAGCTCTACTGAGCAAAGCTCTGCCCATGAGAGCAAGACCCAGTTTTTCCCTCCCATCAAGAGGGACCCAGTCCCTCCCATCAAGAAGCTTACACAAAACTCAGCCTCATACATCAGAGAGTGGACAGAAAGCAATAGGAAGCACAGTCTCACAGAGGCTAAAACAAAAGCCATATTACATATAATCATGATGAAAAAGTAAGAAGTTATGTCCCAGATGAAGGAACAAGATAAAACCCCAGAAAAACAACTAGATGAAGTGGAGATAAACAACCCTGGGAAAAAGAATTCAGAGGAATGATCATGAAGATGATCCAGGACCTTGGGGAAAGAATGGAGGCAAAGATTGAGAAGATGCAAGAAATTCTTACCAAAGACCTGCAAGAACTAAAGAATAGACAAACAGATGCATAATACACCAGAAGGAATCCATAGTGGGATAACTGAGGCAGAACAGCAAATAAATGACCTGGAGGACAGAATGGTGGGAATCACTGCCACAGAACAGAATACAGAAAAAAGAATGAAAAGAAATGAAGACAATCTAAGAGACTAAGAGACCTTCGGGACAACATTAAACACACCAACATTCACATTATAGGGGTCCCAGAAGGAGGAGAGAGAAAAAGGACCTGAGAAAATACTGGAAGAGATAATAGCTGAAAACTTCCTGAACATGGGAAAGGAAATAGTCAACCAAGTCCAGGAAGCACAGAGAGTCCCAGGCAGGATAAACACAAGGAGGAATACACTGAGACACATAGCAATCAAACTGACAAAAATTAAAGACAGAGATAAAGTCTTAAAAGCAACAGGGGAAAAATGACAAATAACATACAAGGGAACTCCCATCAGGCTATCAGATGATTTCTCAACAGAAACCCTACAAGCCAGAAGGGAATGCCACATTATATTTAGAGTGATGAAAGGGAAGAACCTACAACCAAGAATATCAAGCAAAACCCTCCTTCAGATTTAATGGAGAAATCATAAACTTTGCAGAAAAGCAAAAGTTAAGAGAATTAATTACCATCAAACTAGCTTTATAACAAATGCTAAAGGAATTTCTCTAGGAAGGAAACACAAGAGAAGGAAAAGACCTACAGAAAGTAAACCCAAAACAAAACAAACAAACAAACAAACAAACAAAAATGGTAATAGGATAATACATATCAATAATTAACTTAAAAGTAAATGGATTAAATACAGCAACCAAAACACATACTAACTGGGTGGATGAAAACATGTGTAGGTATGCACTTCCACTTACCACATCACTCTAATCCACCCAAATTGTTTCTGATTATTTTATATTTTTAAGTTAATCATGTTCCCATTATGGCCTGCAATTATAATTATCTTTTATTTTTTTCTCTGGCTATTGACTGTGAAAACTGATAAACACCTTTCACTCTTGTGATTATGTAACTATTACTCAATACCAATGTATAATGATTGGTCAAGAGAAAAATAATAGAACTCTTTATCACCTAAGATCTAATAGAAAAGTATGTAATCACTTTTTAAAATATACCAGGTTCATGGATTGGAAGAAACAATATAGTGAAAATATACTAGCCAAAGCAATCTACAGGTTCAATGCAATCCCTATCAACATACCAGTGGTATTTTTCACAGAGCTAGAACAAATAATTTCAAATTTTGTATGGAAATACAAAAAACCTCGAATAGCCAAAGCAAACTTGAGAAAAAAGAATGGAACTGGAGAAATCAACCTGCCTGACTTCAGGCTCTACTACAAAGCCACAGTCATCAAGACAGTATGGTACTGGCACAAAGACAGAAGTATAGATCAATGGAACAAAATAGAAAGCCCAGAGATAAATCCATGCACCTATGGACACCTTATCTTCAACAAAGGAGGCAAGAATATACAATGGATTAAAGAAAATCTCTCGAACAAGTGGTGCTGGGAAAACTGGTCAACCACTTGTAGAAGAATGAAACTAGATCACTTTCTAACACCATACACAAAAATAAACTCAAAATGGATTAAAGATCTAAACATAAGACCAGAAACTATAAAACTCCTACAGGAGAACATAGGCAAAACACTCTCTGACATAAATCACAGCATGATCCTCTATGACCCACCACCCAGAATACTGGAAACAAAAGCAAATATAAACAAATGGGATCTAATTAAAATTAAAAGCTTCTGCACAACAAAGGAAAATATAAGCAAGGTGAAAAGACAGCCTTCGGAATGGGAGAAAATAATACCAAATGAAGCAACTGACAAACAACTAATCTCAAAAATATACAAGCAACTCCTGCAGCTCAATCCCAGAAAAATAAACAATCCAATCAAAAAATGGGCCAAACAAAGAACTAAATAGACATTTCTCCAAAGAAGACATACAGATGGCAAACAAACACATGAAAAGATGCTCAACATCACTCATTATCAGAGAAATGCAAATCAAAACCACAGTGAGGTACCATTTCACACCAGTCAGAATGGCTGCGATCCAAAAGTCTACAAGCAATAAATGCTGGAGAGGGTGTGGAGAAAAGGGAACCCTCCTACACTGTTGATGGGAATGCAAACTAGTAGAGCCACTATGGAAAACAGTGTGGAGATTCCTTAAAAAACTGGAAATAGAACTGCCTTATGACCCAGCAATCCCACTGCTGGGCATACATACTGAGGAAACCAGAATTGAAAGAGACATGTGTACCCCAATGTTCATCGCAGCACTGTTTATAATAGCCAGGACATGGAAGCAACCTAGATGTCCATCAGCAGATGAATGGATAAGAAAGCTGTGGTACATATATACAATGGAGTATTACTCAGCCATTAAAAAGAATACATTTGAATCAGTTCTAATAAGGTGGATGAAACTGGAGCCGATTATACAGAGTGAAGTAAGCCAGAAAGAAAAACACCAATACAGTATACCAACACACATATATACGGAAAGTAGAAAGATGGTAACAATAAGCCTGTATGCAAGACAGCAAAAGAGACACAGATGTAAAGAACAGTCTTTTGGACTCTGTGGGAGAGGGAGAGGGTGGGATGATTTGGGAGAATGGCATTGAAACATGCATAATATTATGTAAGAAATGAATCGCCAGTCTAGGTTTGATGCAAGATACAGGATGCTTGGGGCTGGTGCACTGGGATGACCCAGAGAGATGGTATGGGGAGGGAGGTGGGAGAGGGGTTCAGGATTGGGAACACATGTATACCCGTAGTGGATTCATAGTGATGCATGGCAAAACCAATACAGTATTGTAAAGTAAAATTCAGTAAAATAAAATAATAAAAAATAAAATAAATAAATAAAAATAATAAAGATAAATAAATAAAATCCAGATGCGTATCAGAAGGATTAACTTGAAGTTTTTTGAAAACAAACAAACAAACAAAAAAACTCAGGTATTTATTTTTTTCTCCAGAGCTCCAAATATGTTTCTAATGAGCAGTCATGTTTAAAAACAACTGGACTATATGATGATCTTTTACTTTTATCTAGTATGTTTCACTGTTTCTATTCTATATTCAGCGCTCCCATTTCATTTAGCTTATGTTTTCCAATTTCTCCATCTCTTCCTTTTTTTAATCTTTTTTTCAAGCCTTTATCAAGCATAGTAGAAAAGCTTTTGTATACATACATATATATATAAAAATATGTATAAAATATATATTTTAGAAAATTTATGAATTTTTGCCTAACTAAACAAATTATGACATTTTAATTTCACTTGTTTGACTCCATATGAACAGAATACTAGATTTTTAATTAAAAAATAGTTATGCAACAAGCAAAAAAGATTTACTGTATAGCATAGGGAACTATAGTCAATATCTTGCAATAACCTATGATGAAAAATAATTTCAAAGTTAATATGTGTGTATTCATAAAACTGAATTGCCTTTCTGAGGACCTGAAACATTGTAAGTCAACTATACTTCTTTAAGATATATATATTTTGAAAACAATATTACAATTTCAATATTATGCCAGAGACAGGCATGTGTCATCCAGGAACTGATTTTATATATTGTACTTCAAAGGCTTTTTAACTAATTTAATTTAGTGATTACCTCAATTTTAATTATGTAATAAAATGTACAAATTTTTTTAAACATTAGATTCATTTAATGTTACATAAATCTATGAATTAATGGCAATGGTTTCAGTGAAAAGATTCCAGGTAAAGTTATAAAATTTAATATGATATAAATGACATGCAGCATATTGTTAATTTTTCCCCTTAATCTAGAAAAGCAAAATAAGTTGCATCTCCTGAGGTCTTCATGAAGAAAATATTTTAATGAAGAAAAAGACCTTCTAAAAAAAGACTTAAAATTGAATATGAGTCTTATTTTATAGACTTAGATAAAGATGTAAGTAGTATTTTTTGGAGTTCAGATAAAGAGAACAAACCGGAAAGAATGCTCTTTGGTTCAGGTAATTTTGAGGCCTCAATTGGAGAATTTTGAGCATCATTTTACTAGTGTGTGAGATGAATGCAATTGTGCAGTAGTTTGAACATTCTTTGGTATTACCTTTCTTTGGCATTGAATGAAAACTGACCTTTTCCAGTCCTGTGGCCACTGCTGAGTTTTCCAAATTTGCTGCATATTAAGTGCAACACTTTGACAGCATCATCTTTTAGGATTTGAAATAGCTCAGGTGGAATTCCATCAACTCTTCTAGCTTTGTTCAGAGAATACTTTCTAAGGCCCACTTGACTTCGCATTCCAGGATATCTGGCTTTAGCTGAGTGATCACACCATCATAGTTATCTGGGAAATTAAGATCTTTTTTGTACAGTCCTTCTGTGTATTCTTGCCACTTCTTCTTAATATCTTCTGCTTCTGCTAGATCCATACCATTTCTGTCCTTTATTGTGCCCATCTTTGATCAAATGTTTGTTTGCTATCTCTAATTTTCCTGAAGAGACCGCTAGTCTTTCTCATTCTATTGTTTTCCTCTATTTCTTTGCATCGATCACTGAGGAAGGCTTTCCTATCTCTCCTTATTACTCCTTATAACTCTGCATTCAGATGGATATGTGGGACTTGATTTAGGCCATACCTAAATGGTCTAGTGGTTTTCCCTATTTTCTTCAATTTAGCAATAAGTAATTCATGATATGAGCCACAGTCACCTCCCGGTCTTGTTTTTGCTGCGTGTATTGAACTTCTCCAGCTCTGACTGCAATGAATATAATCAATCTGATTTCGGTACTGACCATTTGGAGGTGTCCATGTGTAGAGTTGTCTTTTGGGTTGTTGGAAGAGGGTGTTTGCTATGACCTGTGTTCTCTCGGCAAAACTCTGTTAGACTTTTGCCTTGCTTCATTTTCTTCTTCAAGGTCAAACTTACCATTAAGTCCAGGTATTTCTTGACTTCCTATTTTTGCATTCCTGTCCCCTGTGATGAAAAGGACATCTTTATTATGAGTTAGTTCTAGAAAGTCTTGTAGGTTGTCATATAACCGCTCAACTTAATTTTTGAGGGGAGTTATTTCCACACTGTTCTCAAGTGGAGAAGGCAATGACACTCCACTCCAGTACTCTTGCCTGGAAAATCCCATGGATGGAAGAGCCTGATGGGCTGCAGTCCATGGGGTCGCTGAGAGTTGGACATGACTCAGTGACTTCACTTTCACTTTTCACTTTCATGCCTTGGAGAAGGCAATGGCAACCCACTCCAGTGTTCTTGCCTGGAGAATCCCAGGGATGGTGAGCCTGGTGGGCTGCCGTCTATGGGATCGCACTGAGTTGGACACGAAAGGCGACTTAGCAGCAGCAGCAGTTCTCAGGTAGCATTTTCGGCACCTACCAACCTGGGGAGTTCATCTTTCAATGTCGTGTCTTTTTGCCTTTTCACATTGTTCATGGGGTTCTCAAGGCAAGAATAGTGGAGTGGTTTGCCATTCCCATCTCCAGTGGACCACATTTTGTCAGACCTCTCCACCATGACCTGTCTGTCCTGGGTGGCCTTACATGGTATGGCTCATAGTTTCATTGAGTTAGACAAGGCTGTGGTTCCTGTGATCAGTTTGGTTAGTTTTCTGTGACTGTGGTTTTCATTCACAGGGACACTCACTAATTATTAGTTCTAATATGTTATGCTTCATTTAAAAAATATTTTTTGCATTTTTAAAAAGACAAATGATCTCTTAAGCAAGAAACAGACTGAATGAAACAAACAGGAAAAAAAGGGAAGCATAGCAGTGCCAAACGAGCCCTGTAAATACATCAGAAACTATATAAATGTAACTTTAAAGCTTTAAGTATTTTTCTTCTAAAATATTTTTAATCTTATATAGAAGTATTAATTTTTCAAAGAAGACATGGACAAAATGATACATATTTTAAATAATTCCATGGATTAAGTTGGAATTTAGGTAATTCTGTGTATTAAGTTGGGTTTCCCTTGTGGCTCAGCTGATAAACAATCTGCTGCAATGCAGGAGACATAGGTTTGATTCCTGGGCTGGGAAGATCCCTTGGAGAATAGAAAGGTTATTGACTCTAGTATTCTAGCCTGGAGTATATAGTCCATGGGGTTGGCAAGAATTGTACTTGAATGAGAAACTTTCACTTTCACTTCATGCATTAAGTTTGATTCTAAGACAATTACATATATTAATTTATTTAATCCTTACAACATTGTTAAGTCGGTACCATCATTATCTCCAGTTACAAAAGAGAGTACTGACGCATAGTAATTTTATAAGGTCCCATAGCTGGTTAAGTGCTTTATTCAAGTTACACAAGATACTCTACAAAAGCAGAAGTCACATTCATAGTGTATTGTTATGAAGCTTCATTTCAGTTCAGTTCAGCCACTCATTCGTGTCTGACTCTTTGCAACCCAATGAATTGCAGCACACCAGGCTTCCATGTCCATCACCAAATTCCAGAGTTTACTCAAACTTATGTCCATTAAGTCGATGATGGCATCCAACCATCTCATCCTCTGTTGTCCCCTTCTCCTCTTGCCTTCAACCTTTCCCAGCATCAGGGTCTTTTCCAATGAGTCATTTATTCCCATCAGGTGGCCAGAGTATTGGAGTTTCAGCTTCAGCATCAGTCCTTCCAATGAACACTCAGAACTGATTTTCTTTAGGATGGACTGGTTGGAACTCCTTGCAGTCCAAGGGACTCTAAAGAATGTTCTCTAACACCACAGTTCAAAGCATCAATTCTTTGGCACTCAGCTTTCTTTATAGTCCAACTCTCACATCCATACATGACCACTGGAAAAACCATAGCCTTACTAGATGCACCTTCATTGGCAAAGTAATGTCTCTGCTTTTTAATATGCTATCTCGGTTGGTCGTAGCTTTTCTTCCAAGGAGCAAGCATCTTTTAGTTTCATGGCTGCAATCACCATCTGCAGTGATTTTGGAGAACCCCAAAATGAAGTCTTCAACTTTTTCCCCACTTTCATTTGCCATGAAGTGATGGGACCAGATGCATGATCTTAGTTTTCTGAATGTTGAGTTTTAAGCCATCTTTTTCACTCTCCCCTTTCACCTTCAACAAGAGGCTCTTTAATTCTTCTTCACTTTCTGCCATAAGGGTGGTGTCATCTGCATATCTGAGGTTATTGATATTTCTTCTGGCAATCTTGATTTCAGTTTATGCTTCATCCAGCCCAGCGTTTCTCATGATGTACTCTGCATATAACTTAAATAAGCAGGGAGACAGTATACATCCTTGACATACTCCTTTCCCAATTTGGAACCAGTCTGCTGTTCCATGACCAGTTTTAACTGTTGCTTCTTGACCTGCATACATTTTTCTCAGTATGGAGTCAAATCATTTTATGTCTTATAGCCTTTAGGCCATCTTTCTGTTTGCTTTTTGATCCTAGAAATATTGTCCTAAAATGAAGTAGCTATACATTCACATCATTACATTTTAAGAGGACGGTTTCATCTTGAAATTCTAAGAGAAATTATTTGAAAGAAATATGTGTGTTTGCTGAATGCATGTAACATCTGTACTGGAAGTTTTATTACAAAGCATCATAAAATTCCTCAACCCAATCTGTACGTAGTATAGTGAAGGTTTTGAAAGCCTAAGAAATAGGGCTGCCACAGTGATTCAGTTGTATTAGCATCTTTGTTCTTCAAAATGTTAGTGTTGCTTCATCTTTACCTATTAGCAACTGAATGGTGATGTTATTTTGAATAAACTTATAAATTGCTTTCTCCACCAAATAAAGTAAAATAAAGCCAACAGAAGTTTTAAGCACTATGTTCTTTTGAATTCTGTTCATTTTGTAGTCTCAGAATCCAAATTCTAATATAAGGAATTCAATCCATCACTCCATGGTTCTATTTTATCACACCACATTAAATGATCCCAAGTAGCCTCACTTGCTTAGTCATGGCCCTTCTGTCAAATAAATAGCTGCTAAGAAATCTGCAAAGTACAAAGATTTCTCCTTAGGAAAGTGGGGGCAGCTAATTAGTTTAGTTCCTAGACAGATTATAATTATCCACTTATCCAAAAGCCATTTTGCTGGTGGTAGCCATTTATTTTAAAATTTTAGAACCCACAGAACACTTCTAAAATTAAAGTCACTTTTAAAAATTACTATTACACCAAGAAGTAATAGTAAGCAGATTAGGTGCCTAATGCAGTTTAGAACTATTATCACTGAGATATATAGCCTCATTTCAGTGCAATGGTAAATTAGCCAAAAAAGGAAGGATAGTTAATAACAGATATGTGAAACTCAAAAGGATTTACCCAACACCTATATTAACAATGAGATGCAAATCAAGAGATAGCTATAGTGAGCCAGACAAGCTAGCCCTACTTCTCCCCTTTTTCCTTTTCTTTTCCCCTCTTCTTGCCTCCCACCTGCTCCCCTCCCTTCCTTCTTCTCTCCTTCTTTCTCTTTTCCTTCCTTCCTCCCTACCTTTCCCTCTCTCTCCTTTTATACGTAAAATATAATGACTAGCAGCTGTCTGGACCTTCTAGAAAGGAAATTACAAGAAATGGAATCCTTGCTTTCATTCTTCATTTGTGTCAGACAGTTAACCTAATACACTTTTATCTTCAAATACCTAATTGAAAGAAGGTCTGGCAGAGTTAGGAAGGCATCAAATGAAAGTGTAAGATTCTGACCTTGGGAAGCATTTTGGGTGGAAACGTCAAGTCAGTCAAGCATAAGCTGAAGGGTTCCTAGTTATTCTGCTTTCCAGACCCATCACTAATTTAATCAGATTCCAATACAGCTTGATTTTTACTTGATAAATATATCCACGATGGTACCTATCAAGAATTACTACAGAGGCAATACTGTGCCTGAGATCAAATTAGAGTAGTGGAGAAATGGATATCAGGTTAGGAAATGAGGAAAGTAATATCACCATTTTTGGAGAAATTTAGCATGAATTGGCAAGTAATTGACAGATAGGGTAATAACTATCTGATGATATGGGTGTGGTGGGGTTTACTTTACTGAGGCAAAATCACCGAGAATACTCAAAAGTCCTACTGATACATTTATATACTTCTTTACTATTCATACAAATTCATCATTTTTTATCCTCTTTAAATTTACTGCATACGCTGTAAAATGAGTGGGCTTCTCTTTATAATGCATATAATTTCATTAATAAATGGAGCACTTCTTCAAGTATAGCTATATGCACAGATACTTGCATATCTGTGTGTAAATATATGTATATATGACATGTAGATAGGTTTTGTGTGCACACACATTTAAACACATTGTGTATGGATATCCATCATCTAAAATAAATAGATGATTGGCTAACATAATAGTAAATGTTTTCTCCCCCATTGTATGTCATTGATTTAATAACACTGTCAACATTGAATTTAAAAATATTTTCCAAAAGCTATTCTGTCTCTTTCTGAGTGTATTATGTGTGACCTTTTAAGACACAATGAAACCGTCTTGTAACGTTCGATTTTAAAATATCCAGCCTTAAGCTCCCTATTTTTAAAGTATCTTGGATAGTCATCAGCAGCACGTGGTCTGAACACTCTATGCGTGCGTTCAGTTCCTACATATATCATTCAAAATATGTTTTTCACAATACTTTGTTTATCCCCACAACTTTAAATGAACCATTCTTTAGTCATTGATTCATATCTTAAATGAGGGCAATAACAGTAAAATGTGATATACTTTAAATTATTAAACATAATCCATAGAAAGTAAATGATGTGAAACACTTGGACCAAAATCACTGAGCCTTGTTCAAAGACTGATGATGGAGACAGACTCAACAATGTGCTTCTGCAGTTCACGGAGAAATCTTAAGAATGTAGAGATTGTTAAGAATACAACAACCTTGAATTAAAATTTCAATAGAATAAAAATTTCACCTTTCTAATTTGGGAAACATAAAGAAAAGGTTTCTCTCTCCCCTCCTCCATCCCACCACAAACAGCAGCAACTATATCTGCAAAAAACGTGTCCGACCGCAGAGAATTGCGATGGTCCACTTAGCGCACTTTACAAACACTGCACTAATGACTCCTCCTTTATCACTCTTCACCTATTAAGCCATGCAATAAACATATCTTTTAAAGTTTTACATTAGTGTGTCTTCAAATACATCTTTTATGTGCAGTAATGATTTTTTAATGAATGTGTGTGCCTCAGTGTCTTCCAAGTATTGATTAGTATGAGCAGGCTAATTTTAACTCTAGCAATTTTCATTTGTCAATAAGATCCTTATCAGCTTCCTACTGTATGCCTAACCTCATTAAGAAAAAAAAAGAATTGAGCCAGAAATATAGAAATGTAATTTTTCTTTCTTAGACAGATAGAGGGAAGAGGTAACTGTTAAACATTGTAGTACTTCATTTATATAATGGTCAGGTATTATATTTAACTTAGAATTCCTATTTATTTAAAAAATAACATTTCCAATAAAACAAAAACTTTAAAGTAATTTTGAAAAAAAGTAAGACACCAAAAATGATGAGATTGTAACACTACCTCAAGGGGTAAAATTGATATGAACTTGTCTCAGCCTCAATTGTGTGTATTCAACACAGTAAAATTTTTCAGTACAACTCATATTCAATACAATTTTGTTGGCTCTAGTAAAATAGCTATTTTTTTCTTTCTATCACTTTGATCTTGTGTAATATGTTATAAATACCAATTTTTAAAAGTCTATTATATGCTTTATTTCATGGAAAATTTCCTTTCTTCTTCATATTTGTAATTTTTACAATCTACATAACATTCCCTTCAGTTGATATAACCTTTAAAACCTACTTAGACATAAGATTTTCACTTAATTAATTTTATTATTTTATAAATTAAAATTTGAACAAACGTTACTGAGTGTGTTGCAGTATATTTTTGGATAGTCTCCTTGAATGAAATTTCCATAGGTGAGATTGCCCAGTCAGAGACTATGATTAGCTATTCTGATTTGAGGCCATGCACTGCAATTCCCAGAAGACCTTACCAATATATACCATCAGACTTCTCACATATGAACATGGAAAAGATGTTTTCCTATGCTTCAGTTGTCTTGGGATAATACCTACAAATGAAATCCTGTGTGGTATTCAAATTTCTGTTAAAATTTATTCATCTTTTCCTACCACCTACAGTCTGTCCAAGGTCTCTTTTTTCTCACCTGTCTGTGTGTTGCTATAAATTATGCTTCACTGACCTTATAGGTACAGGTATATTCATCCACTTGCCATTCTGAGATGTTAAGTAAAACATGCCTGAGTAAAATTCTTCTAAAAGTGAAATTTAGAGTCATTATGAGACTTACAAGTGCTCCTACTTAACTTCCTTAAAGGATAGCATAAGCATCATTACTCTGGAGAAGAGAACATACATAAATACACTGTCATTTTGAATATCAATAACAATACTGAAAAACGAGTAGCTCAGATTTTGAACTAGTAGTCTCATGTGATTTTTTGAAAGCTGATATTTCCCATTCTGAAAGTCACAAGCCAATAGCAAATGTCATAAAAATATTACATCAGAATTCCTTGCTGATTTTTATTCACAGGAGAAAAATGTTTTATTTTTAAAGAGATTAATTGTCCCCCTTTTTTAGATTGAGGAGAACATCCAGAGGACTGTATTAGGTCAGACTATCTAGAAAAGTAAAATGTTTAAAAAAATATACATGAACACTGTGCTAAGTGAAAGACCACCCATATTTGGAACTAACAAGTCATTTGAATGGTATATATTAAATGGCAAGGGATCCAACACTCACCTAGATTATTGGAAAACCAATTTTACTTAATTCTGCCATAGAATGGGATTGGAAAAATGTTTCTCTCCTGTTCTACTGCAATACAGAATGGCCAAGACTAACTATTCATGTTCAGATGAACTTAATGCCTCAGACTGTTAGATGACAAGTGGTCCAGAGTCTGTGAATACGTGAGAATCCAAAATCAGTAACTTTGGGGAATTTGTCCTATTTTTACGTCAGCAGCTCTTGCTACTCTACTCCTTCCTTTCAATCTGCACCTTCCCTGTTCCATTTCAGTTCAGTTGCTCAGTCGTGTCCGACTCTTTGTGACCCCATGGACTGCAGCATGCCAGGCTTCCCTGTCCATCACCAACTTCCAGAGTTTACTAAAACTCATGTCATCCAACCATTTCATCCTCTGCCGTCCCCTTTTCCTCTTGCTTTCAATCTTTGTCAGCATCAGGGTGTTTTCAAATGAGTCAGTTCTTCACATCAGGTGGCCAAAGTATTGGAGCTTCAGCTTCAACATCAGTCCTTCCAGTGAATATTCAGGTTGATTTCCTTTGATGGACTGGTTGGACTATTCCATTTAACACAGATCTAAAGTGATCTTTGGGTGGAGAAAATACTTGCTCTCCAAACGTGCGTTAGAATCTTTCAGTTTATCACTTAGGAAAATGCTTTCTCTAAGTACTCAACTGCCATTTCTATGTATGGTGAAAGAGAGGATGCAAAGGGCTTAGGGTTTAAATGAAATGCTGCAAGATATGAAGAGAATTACACAGGAAACATACAAGTTGATACTTCCAGGTTTAACCCTGCTCTGTGTCCTTGCTTATGAGAAAGTGTAAAATCCTAGCTTCCCTGTGTAACATTGAAGCTCTGAGTGATATGACTCATATTCACATAGAATATAGGTAAGAGATGAATCTAGTTTCCATTGTTTCTTTTATTTTATCCATGTGAGTGGAATCCAGGTCATTAGGTATTTCCACTATTAATAGTAACACAGTTACTAATTCTCAGACTAACCTCTGTATACTCCATTATGTTTTTTTATCAGAGGAAATCTCTGAGTGACTTATAAACAAATGACTGAAAGTCCTCCAATTTGAAATAATCTTTTTGAATTCCAGATATAAAACTGTGGATTTTAATTTAGTTATGGCATACTCATGACTGAAATAGCTTGAACCTTTTCTGCTTCTAATTCTACTAAAAGTAATCCTCTATATCTTTCATGGAAAACATTTAGCCTCGTCCAAGTTTGACATACCCAAAATCTCAGGCTAGACTACAAAATAAATTTCACATATTCTATATTTCATTATTTTAAGGAAAACATATGTCTCTTCAGCTAGATCTTTTGGTAGTTTACGAATTGATTCTTAGCCTCTCTTGTGATATAATTAGATTGGTTTTATTTATAATGTTATTTATAGCTTAGTAGTCTGTTACATAATATATTGAGTTTCTACAACATTGCCTTAACTGGGATACAAGCAAATATAGGTGTAAATTAAGCACCATCTTCAAGGCTTATTAAAAACCCCTTCAATTAGACATTCTCTTTTTCTCTCATAACCATGCAGCTTGTAAAAATTCTTAAGTAGTATGTTATACATATGCAAATGAAACACAAGAAAGTGCCAGCAAGTAAATCCTACCACATAACCTTTTTGATGCTTTGCTTTCATGGGTCTTCATGCATCCACACAGCCTTTCTTTATCCTACTGCAGAAGGCACTTTCCTCTCTCATAATTTTCATTGTATCTCATCACTTTAATCTGCTTTGTTTTTCTTTTAACTGACTGTCACCTTCTAACAAATTGGACTCATGCAGGACCAGAACCCTGTCTCCTTTGTCTGTGTCTCCTCAGACTATTTCACAAATATGCATAGTTCACAAATCATTTATAACTTCCATAAACCTTTGAAAAGTCTCAATTATCTTCTTATACATGCTTCTTATTTCTCCCCAGATAGCTTTCAGTAGGATATATATTCTAAATAGAACATTCTTTGAATTAGAAAAAGTAAGCATTGTGCCTTAAGGCCTACCTTTTTATCACATATTTGTTGGAAATAATGATGCATTTGATTGCATAAAACTCTTTTTCCTTCTTTTAGTCCAAAGATATTTCCATATACAAATAAATGATCAATGTAAAATAAAATCAATATAAAAGTGAGAATAGTCATAAAGCAAATGTAAAATAGAATGTAGACAAAATTTTACCCTTAAAATTATTTTTACCTCATACGAAATATATTAGGACAAGTTGTCCACACCTTATGCAATGCCCCAAGCATAGCTTTCCTTTTAAACACCTTACAGCTATTTTTATATCTATGCAATTTTAGACTTAATAATTCATTTAGTTATTAAAGTGATTAATTTAATTATTAATAATTATTAATACTTCATTAACCAAATTCTATACAGCAAGTACTATGTTAAGTATATCAGTCAGGATAAATTTCTTCTTAAGTAATTAAAATAGTTTTATTAAATATAAAGCAAAAATCTGCCTTTCCTACATTTAATGTCTATTTATGAATCACAAGGGCAAATTAAGAGAAAGTATATGTACAACATATTACAAACAAATGCATCTGTTTATGAAATGGCTTCCTGCACTTCACTATTAATGACTGCACATCTCTTAAGGGGCAAAATACTTGGTAATTTGGAATTGATTTTACCCTTATACCACTAATAATATCTAATCACCAATATAAACATCACTTATAATTGAGAGAAATTACTTAAAAATAGGTAAAATGGGAACTCAAATAATTTTCTCATATATCAGTTACACACTCAGAATTTTAAAAGAAAAATACTTTCAGTACAAATGTATCTTTAGTTTTTATAACATACTATGTTCAGTTTAATTGCCTATATTTGAATCTGAGCCTTACTATTTCTAGAGATAGAACCTCTGGGAAGTTTTTAACCTTTCTAAGCCCTAATCTCTTTATTTATAAAATTATATCACAAGGTTCTTTGGAGAAATTAAGAAATGTTTACATGTGCAAAATGTTGAATGAATTATAAAAGCATTATAAATATTATTTTTATCATATGAATTTAATTTTAATAATATAATAATTTCTCTTGTAATTGCCTGTTTAAAGCACATTCAAATAAAGATCTCCTTCCTCCTTTGGGGGCATCCAAGTTTTCACGAGGTGGAAAGAATCTTCCGTCCTTGGAGAAGTCCTTCAAGTAGTACCTGAGTGTCAGTCAAATGGCAGTTATCACATATCTATTATAGTTAATGCCTTTCAATATATTACCCTCTCACAAGCCCAAGGACTATAATTATTTGGAAATAGATTTTTACCTTAATATTAGTGTGCTTTAACCTCTTTGAAAGCAGGAGGTCAAGGAATATTTAAATTACAGTCTATGTTTCCTTCTTACTCAGAGAGTTCAAATTTTTTTAAATGAATAGTTCAATTAAATAGGTCTTCTTAGGCTTTAAAAATAATAGAAAAATGTAATGTGGGTCACTTTTCACCCAATCATAACTTTTATCATCTGCTAACTCATCAAGGTCCTTCCAGCAGTGCTGGCGCAGAGGCAAGGACTCAGGGCTCTTGTTTTTCGGTTGGTTTCAGGCTCTGAGTCCCTTTCCGTTCTGTGTATTCTAACAGAAGAATACTGAGAAATGTGTCTTGTGTAAATGTCAGTAAAGTGAAATTGAGTTTCCACAAACAATCCTATATAAAAACTCTAAATAACATTTTATTTCTAAAACTGCTTCTAACTTATCAATATCATCAAAAAAGAAAAAATAGTGGCAATTATTCTTTTTCCAAAGAAAGACTGTTTTAAAAATCAGTTATAAAAATCACAATCTCTACCACATTTAGGGTTATGGTCATTTGAACTTTAAAACTCATTATGAAACCATGCCTTCCATTACAACATAGTTAAGCATTCTGGACTCTCAGCAGTTTAAAATCAGGCAGTTTTACTTAACCAAAAGACAGACTAGACAAGACGAAGAGCTTTACACACAGTGTGCACAATAGGAGTTGGATTTCAACCAAATCAAAGCCAGATTATGTTCATGAGGCAGGAGGAGGGGAACAGGAGATGTTTGTGAGATTGATTTCTGCAGACTCACACATCTGCGTAATGATCTTAGTCGACAGCATTACCTACCACAAAAGGCACGAGATGGCTGCCCGCCTAGATTGCCAGAAGAAAGGAACAGGTAGAGAACCTGGAGTCGGCCTGTGCCTTTCCACATGCACATAATAAAGCAGCGGGGGCCCAAAGTCCCGTCAGCAAAACATTGAGGCCTGGGCCTCTGCACTTATTAGGACAGACTTGTCCAACCCTCCTATTTTAAATCTGTCTAGTTCACATGACAGAGAATATGTGATATTACTCCATGCCTGATCTTTGACATTATTTCTGAGATATCTCTTGATAGCTTAGCTTTAAATACATCACCAAATAAATAAATAAATAAATAAATAAAATAAAATAAATCCACATCATTTTGAGTGTCTGGTATAAAATGCAACAACTGGCAAAGAAAGGAACACAAAAATCAGAATACCAGCTTTTGTAGAGCTTAGAAACAGGAAAACACAACTATGATCAAATAAATATATATACTAAATGCATTTATACATTATAGAAATGTTTGATAAAATCTGTAGTTAATTCAAAAGCTTTTTTTTATAAAAGATATTTATTTAGTGGACTTCATTGCTGACTATAAGCTTTCATATTTGACTGTGCCAATCTGGGGAGTCTTTGCTAATAGCTTCCGCCTTTCCTTCATTCTGTCCTTCTTTCTTTTATTGCCCTGTCTTTCCTTTCTTATAACTTAATTCAAACTCAGTACATATATATGTACTTTGTTGGTTTCAATGCCTGAATTATATTCCACTTATGAATATAAAATAATTTTTTCTTCTAAATATGAACAAATGAATATTTATGACATTTTACTATTTGCAGTCTCATTGAGGATATATGTTGTATAAATTCTAGTGTTTTGTATATCTTCACCGGATAAATCTCCAGAAATAAAATTGCTCATTTAAAAACTATGCTTTTAACTTTGTTCTGTTAAAAGGCCTCAGCCTAAAGAAAACTTTATGCCGATTTATATACCAAACTAGAATGTGAGAATTGTAATCTTCCCTTCATTAATCCATTTTTTCATTTATTCAACAAACACTTATTGTATTCTTATAATATGCTAGGCACTACTATAGCTAACAGGGTATCACAGTGAATTAATCAGGAAAAGCTGCAGTCATACCAGAAGCTTATATTCTAACAAATAATTAGTGAAGCTTGTCCTACAATACTTGATTTTATGATAGCCTTCTGGCCTTAAGAAAAAATAGATTGAATTTTGAGGAAAAAAAAAATCTTTTGCGCTTTTCCATGGTGTTCAAATAGAACCTATATTCTGGAGAGAACTGAAAATATGCAAGATTTATTTGTGAATTAGGAGTCTATTTAATTCCTGAAAGCCATTGTAATTACCTCACATATTTTATTTTCGCAAAACATCAAGAGGTCAGTGAGAAAATTATACTTTGCTTTAGGGTCACTATTTGGCATTGTAGCAGCAGAATGTAATTCTAGATCATCGTACCCTTAAATAGTCTTCAATGCTGATCTCATTTGCTTCTTTCTCTTAACATTATACGGTATGATCTTGTGTTGCTAATCATTTTTCCTGTATTTAACAATAATTTCACATTCTATAAAAATCTTATGGAAAGATATTTTAGCAATTTGAAATTTTTATGGGACTTTCTGGTGGCTCAGTGGTAAAGAATCCACATGCAATGCAGGAGACACAGGTTTGATCCCTGGCTGGGAAAGAGCCCCTGGAGGAGAAAGTATTAATGCTGGAACATCCCCCCTGGCAGAGGAGCTCAGCAGGCTACGGTTCACGGGCTCACAAAGACCTGAACAAGACTGAGCACACACAACTCTTCCAATTTTTATACTCGTATGAATTAGCAATCCACACACAGTATAATACATTTACCAAGAAACGACGTATGAGTAAATTAAGTGTTTCTCCATCTTAGACCCACAAGCATCGGGTGGCAGCCATAGTTGTGCGTCCTGTGCATACTTAAATAATGTTCCATGCACATGCTATCTAAACTTCAGTTGGTACCCTACAGTTTATCAGCCAAAATGAGGCATTAAGAGTAAATGGGTGAACAAGTTTACATTATTCCAGGGCAACAGTGAAAATCAGAAATACATTGGGCAAACTAAAATAGATGGTCACCCTCACATCACAGTTATTGAGGTAAATGGATTGTCAGATTTGATCTGTATGGCAGCATAGTGCATACTCTTCTTTACTTTTTCATATAACGATATATTTTATTTCCAGAAAAATCGCTCACCTTTTATAATGTCTGCATAAATACATCATCATTTTCCCTACTGACAGACATTTAGATTACTTTCATTCTTTTACTATTGCAAAAGATATTGTATTGAATGTTCTTGCAGACAGGTAATTTTGGTTATATATATATATATATATTTTATAAGTTATTAGAATTGCTGAACTAAAAACTATTTTTTTTAAAGAAAAAATCCATGAACAATAAATGCTGGAGAAGCTAAGGAAAGAGGGGAAACTTCCTACACTGTTAGTGGAAATGTAAATTGGTACAATACAACAGTATGGAGGTTCCATAAAAAAAAACTAAAAATAGAGCTACTATATGATGCTGCTATCCCACTCCTGGGCATGTATCTACAGAAAAACATGGTCTGAAAGAATACACACACCCAAGTGTTTACTGTAGCACTGTTTACAATAGGAAAGACAAGAAAGCAACCTGAATGACCAATGACAGAAAATTGGATAAAAATGGGGTACATATATACAATGGAATATTACCCAGCCATTAAAAAGAATGAAATATTATCATCTGTAGCAAGACAGATGAACCTCGAGACTGTCATACTGAGTGAAGCAAGTCACACACAGAAAGAAAAATATTGTATAATACTGCTTATATGCAGAATCTAAAAAAAAATAATACAAATGAACTTATTTACAAAACAGAAACAGACTCACAGACTTAGAAAATGAATTTATAGCTACCCAGGTGGATTGACATGTACACACTGCTATATTTAAAATAGAGAACCATCAAGGACCTACTGTATAGCACAGAGAACTCTGTTCAATATTACATAACAACTTAAATGGGAAAAGAATTTGAAAAAGAATAGATACATATATATTTATAACTGAATCACTTTGTTTTACACCTGAAACTATCACAACATTGTTAATCAACTATATTACAATATAAAATAAAAAGTTAAAAAATAAAAACTTTGTGTTTTTTAAATGTTGTTAGGCATTGCCAAGGTATCATCTTGAAAAGTTCTATCAGCAATATATGAGTTTGCCTATTTGGTTGCCAATGCAACAGGTTATCACAATTTGTTATATATGTTAAACTTGTTAATATTTGGAAATATCTTATTAATTTTAATTTTTATACAAATTTCATTTGAGTCATTTCAACTTCTTTCCCATTTTTTTCATGAAATTTTTGACATTTTCCTTATGATTTTAAGGAGATAATAGACATTTTGCATTGATATGAATTCTCATCCATTCAGACATATTAATGGAATAATCAATACCAACAATTCAAATGCATTCTTATTTTGACAATGGTGATTTTTCATCAGAAGAAATCTCAGTCCTCTAAAAGATTTGAGTCCTGAAGTCACTTAAGAACTCAGACATAGAGACCAAAAAAAAAAAAAAAAAATCTATTTTGGGACTTTTCTCAAAAAAGATGTTCTATGATGAATGACTAGACATCTTCATATCTTTCACTTATGTGCATATCAAGTATCTATTAGTATGAACTTTGCAGCAGATGGTGCCAGGAGGTATAAATGAAGTCATGGGAAGATAGTCTTCAGGCAGTTAGTAGCTAGCTGTTGGTAGGTTATGCTTTGAAAATAGGTAATCCCCAAATCTGAGACTTGAAACAACAAAGGTTTATTTCTTGCTCATGTTACATCAAAGTTGTAGAAAATGCAGTTCATATATGTCTCCATCCCAGTAATCTTCTATAGGTCTTTTTCATTCTAGCAAGCAGGCAACAGCCTACATTTATGGTACACTGTTCTGAAAGCCTAAGGGAAGCAGGAAAGACATTGAACCATATTGTCATTCTTAAAGATTCTGCTCAGTGTGGTATACTCATTACTTCTGTATACATCCTACTCGATGTGCCACATTGCAAGTGACATTGTAAAAACCAGAAGTCAGTGGAGTGGGGGAATATAATCACGTAATAGAGAGGAATGCACCTCACATGGCCATAGAGAGGGTTATATCATTCTCTCAAAAAAAGTGCAGCAAGAGATTGGAATGAGTATTATAATCTACCACAGGCAATGCTTTGGGCCAGAAATGTTCACTTCCCTCCCTTATATAGCTAAAATATACTTACATACTTCTTCACTTCAGTTCAGTTCAGTCACTCAGTCGTGTCTGACTCTTTGTGACCCCATGAATCGCAGCATGCCAGGCCTCCCTGTCCATGACTAACTCCCAGAGTTCACTCAAACTTACCTCCATCGAGTCGGTGATGCCATCCAGCCATCTCATCCTCTGTCGTCCCCTTCTCCTCCTGCCCTCAATCCCTCCCAGCATCAGGGTCTTTTCCAATGGGTCAACTCTCCACATGAGGTGGCCAAAGTACTGGAGTTTCAGCTTTAGCATCACTCCTTCCAAAGAACACCCAGGACTGATCTTTAGAACGGACTGGTTGGATCTCCTTGCAGTCCAAGGGACTCTCAAGAGTCTTCTAAAACACCACAGGTCAAAAGCATCAATTGTTCGGTGCTCAGCTTTCTTCACAGTCCAACTCTCACATCCATACATGACCACAGGAAAAACCATAGCCTTGACTAGACGGACCTTTGTTGGCAAAGTAACGTCTCTGCTTTTTAATATGCCGTCTAGGTTGGTCATAACTTTCCTTCCAAGGAGCAAGCATCTTTTAATTTCATGGCTGCAGTCACCATCTGCAGTGATTTTGGAGCCCAGAAAAATAGTCTCACACTGTTTCCACTGTTTCCCCATCTATTTGCCAGGAAGTGATGGGGATATACTTTAGTGTCAGGAAACACTAAAATTACCTATCAAATCACAACATAAGGCTCAGAGTTCAGGATCTTGATGTAGATTTTGCATTTGTTCCAGATGTGAATCTTCCTGATTCAGAGATCTAAGTTGGAAAAAACTAGGTTATCTGCACACACACACACACACACACCTCTCACACATACACACAATAGAATAGTGGCTTGCTGTTGTTGTTGTTTAGTAGCTAAGTCGTGTTCAACTCTTTGCGATCCTATGGACTGTAGTCCGTCAGCCTCCTCTGTCCATGAATTATTTTCAGGCAATAATACTAGAGCGGGTTGCCATTTCCTTCTCCAGGGGTTCTTCTCAACGTAGGGACTGAACCCGAGTCTAAACTGTCAGGCAGGTTCTTTTATCAGTGAGCCACTGACTAATCATATAAAGAGTGCCCTTCAGATAGAGGAAGAATTAGAGACACAAAAGGGTTGCTATTCCATGGCAATGCTAAATTTGGAGGATAGAGAATATTCTTGGATTAAATCACCTTCTTTTATTCCCTGAAGGTAGCCCCAAAGCTTATGGGCTATTGTGATCCATGGCCCTTGGTTCTGGGGTTTACTTCCTTCTCCATTATTCTCTTGAGACATATCTGAAGATAATACTGAAGAATATGCTCACTTTAGCTGTCTTTCACCTTGCAGAATATTAGGTATTCAAATGGCATTTTAAGTATTGTGTAGTTTTTCTCTTTTGATCCGCTTTCTTTTTTCCACAGATATAATTACTTTATTTATTTTTAATTAATTATTTTATTAGAGGATAATTACTTTACAATATTGTGTTCTTTTCCATATATCAACATGAATTTGTCACAGGTATAATGTGTCCACCCCCTCCACCCCACATCCCTCCCCACCCTCTGACCAAGTCTAATTTGTTTTTCCTAATTGCTTCATCAGTTCCACTTGCCAATAGTCAAGAGCCTCATTCCTTTTAAAGATGGATCTCTCTCTCTCTCTACTGCATGCTTACATTTGTGAAGCCACCCTGTCTACCAAAGTTGAGACTACTTGTTCTCTCAAGAGGAGTGGGTGGGAAGAATTAGAATTTTTCAGCAGTAGAGCTCCTTCAAAAAACAAATGTATTCACTTCTTCCAATATACATCCAATCATCCTGGAGACTCAAGAGTTTGCTTTTGGAAAGCATCCTGAATTCTACATGTATATCAGGGTGGAAATGAGAAGAAATGAGAAGCTGCAGCTCAAGGAAAGGATTTCACATAATGAGATTCAGGGGCTCTAAGAAGAGATTTCAGGAAGTGTTCAGAAACTCATAACTTTAAAGTTATAAATGTTAATCTTCCTGCCTCTTTGCATTTTCTATTACTTAGAGGCATAATATTATGCTACATGGACTTCCCAGGTGGCTCAGTGGTAAAGAATCTACCTGCCAATTCAGGAGACACAGGAGATGTGGGTTCATGCCTGGGTCAGAAAGATCCCCTAGAGGAGGAAATAGCAACCCACTCCAGTGTTCTTGTCTGGAAAATCCCATGGACAGAGGAACCTAGTGGGCTACAGTCCACAGAGTCACAAAGAGCTGAGGAAGACTGAGCACACACAAGCACACTATGTTAGCTGCCCCGAAACATCCATTCTTAGGTATGTAAGCACCAGTTGTTAACTGATTCCTCCAAAATGAGAAAAAAGAGAAAATGAACAATCACATAACTAAGGCCTTTTCTCTTGCAATGATCTGGGAAGCAAAAAGTAAATTTTAAAGGGATAATGTCAAGTCAGTATCTGTCATATTTAACAATGGAGGAGAAATATTTCTTACTTTAAAAACAAGACCCAGTTATTCAGGTATTCCTTGATGGCATTTATTTTCTTTACTACCATTAAAATCACTATATATTTTCCTACTCTTTCCTCTATCAGTATTCATTGAGTGGTTTACTCTTTGGCAGAGACTATGCTGTTCAGTTGAGGAATGCAAAATAGAAAACTTCTTACATATTCTGAAGTACAAGAAGAATGGCTAAAACAAGCAATATCCAAATAGGGTGCACACTAATTAGGAATGAGTTGAGCACTAAGTAAAGAGACAAGAAGGTGTTCCTGGGGGACTGAGGAAGACTTCACAGAGGAGGTGCCCAACAGAATCACCAAAAATGGAGAGCAAGCAGATAGGTCATTCAAGTTGAGGTACCAATGCGAGAACAGCAGGTGTGAGAAAATAAGGGTGGTACAAACACACTGGCATACCTGATCCTAATTCTCAGTGAGAGAGACCTGAGTACCAGATTGGTGGGCACTGTAAAACGTATGGAGATTCAAACCATTCTTCAGCAGTTAGAATGCTATAAATTTTTAAATTAAAAAAATTATTTATTTAATAAGTATGGTGTGATCAGATGACTGGTTAAAAACAATAAAACTTATAAAACTGGGAAATGGATTGGCATGGGGTGGTATTGACAGCAGAGTGAGCAGGCTATTAGAGGGGTGGGACAAGTACTCACAAGTCTGAATGAAGACTGAGGTCATTTGTTTTAAAAATTGCTTTTTAGAAATGTTTCAGGAATTGTTTTTTCAGTAAAGGAAACCTTTCTGCTGATTCACCTGCAACTATTTATATAATTTTTCTACCATGATTTTGGATAAAAATAAAGCTTCAATGTTGTTTTTATTTAAAATACACTATAGGCAAATGTAAAGAGCATAGCTGATTTTAATAGAGTTTAATTTTAATACAGTATAATTGATAGATACAACCATACAACTTCTTTCATTTCAATGAGAAGAATGGGCAAATATTTTGAACAATTCATGTAAAATGTTAAAGCCTAGCAAGAAAACAGTTACCATTTTTAATTCACATTGTCTTTCTTATTTAAGAAGGACAAATAATTAGATGAAGAAAATTTTACGTAAAAATTTCCATTTAAGTAGGAACTTAATACAGTGATTTTACTCTCCTAATAAATGTAATCCCATGTAAGGGTTGTCACTATATTCTGTACTCGGCAGCAAGTTTGAATGAGTCAAACTAATTAGCAATAAATCTACTGGAATCCTCTCAAAATAGTCTCCTAACTAATCAGAATAGAAACAAATGAATTGAAAAATATTATCTCATGAAAAAAATTGTATCAATTTCTAGGGTTCCTTAAGTGACTTGTGTGTCTTTATCCTGGCAAACCCATCAGTCTTTGCCTTTCAAGTCAGCTAAAAATATTCTGATTATCTGGGATGAAGAGATTATTAAAAGCTATCTAGCAGAACCAAATAACTATGACTCTTAGCTGGCATATATTTATTTGTTCAAGCACAATTGATTTCTAGTAATATATAATTCATCTCTCTATTCATATTTTTTAAATAGTTACCTTTGTAGTTCTTTAATTTTTAAATGACTTTTATTCTTCTAGACTAATTCCATTTAATTTTTACACTGGCAAATGTAACATGATGAGTGAGGAATACATGACAACTTTGCAAATTTTCTGTAAGCCTAACACTATCTCAAAAATTTTAAATGTTCTAAAAATGTTTTTCATAAGACAAAATTATCACTACAAAGTAATAGTGAAAGTGGGCAAATCAGCATCACATGTATACCTGAAAAATAGTGTGATGATTCATAGGACTTCCACATGCATTTATAGTATGAAATATTTTGTACAGTAGATTTATACCTCATGAGTTAAGTTGTAATTAAATGGTAAAGAGGGACATTTTGTCAAAATTATGCTTTACATCTGTTAAACTACTACAAAATATGGAATGTGTTGTCTTACATATACAACACTGAGGAGGGTTATATCAATTCTTATAAATCCTTCACAGTCAATGTTTCTCAATGGTCTCTTTTCTAATAAATATAATCCTTCAATTTAATTTTCTAGCTCCCAACCACTTGCACAAACAATGTTATTCATTTCTTTCTCAATGATCTGGAAATTCTTTGGAGAATCCCCACTCTTCTTTCCAAGGCATTAAAATGTAGATTGATTACTTAAGATTTTACAGTATTTATTCTCAGAGGCACATTCTCATTGAGAAAAATGCTGAATCATCACCTCTAAATTATTATTTTTCTTTATTTCCATACGGTTCAGATGAGTTCTAGCAAGTACATGTGTGACGCCATTGTTTTTCAGGAGGTTGAACACCCTTGCTAATATTTATATTTCTCATGAACCCAAAGTTAAATATTTTGTGTAGATATCAAAGGGCTGAATGTTATATTTAATTGGAATAAAACCAGTCAACTGTATTTAAAAGGAAAACACATCTAAATATTCATAGCAAAACAATAAGTGATCATTAAATCGATGTCTGGTCAGTTTAAATATTAACCTTTGAAGCAGTAACATCTAATGGTGGTGCTACTATTGTGCCATTCAAACAGGCACCATGATTTTAGTGAGTGATGATGGTAATTAATTGCCCTGACACTAACTTAAAAATCCTGTTTTGATAAAATGATTAAAAATTATTGATAACTTAAGATAAACTCACACATCTATGGGTACCTTATTTTTGACAAAAGAGGCAAGAATATACAATGAGGCAAATATAACCTCTTCAATAAGTGGTCCTGGGAAAACTGGACAGCTACATGCAAAAGAATCAGATTAGAACACTTCCTAACACCACACACAAAGATAAACTCAAAATAGATTAAAGACCTAAATGTAAGACCAGAAACTACAAAACTCTTAGAGGAAACCATAGGCAGACATAAATCAAAGCTCTTCATAAATCAAAGATCTTCTATGACCCCCCTCCTAGAGTAAAGGAAATAAAAACAAAAACAAACAAATGGGACCTAATTAAACTTAAAAGCTTTTGCACAACAAAACAAACTACAAGCCAGATGAAAAGACAACCCTCAGAATGAGAGAAAATAATAGCAAAGGAAACAACTGAAAAAGAATTGATTTCCAAAATATGCAAGCAGCTCATACAACTCAATATCAGAAAAACAACGCAATCAAAAAGTGAGAAAAAGACCAAGACATTTCTCCAAAAAAGACATACAGATACAAATGCAAGAAAAGATGCTCATCACTCATTATTAGAGAAATGCAAATTAAAACTTCAGTGAGATACTACCTCATACCAGTCAGAATGGCCATCATCAAAAAACCTACAAGGCATAAATGCTGGAGAGGGTGTGGAAAAAAGGGACTGCTCTTATACTGCTGGTGTATACATTGATACAGCCACTATAGAAGATGGTATGGAGATTCCTTTAAAACTCAGTGGCTCTGTGACAATCTAGAAGGGTGGGGAGGGGACGGAGGTTTGGGAGGGAAGGGATACCAGTATACCTACAGCTGATACTTGTTGATGTATGAAAAAAACACCACAAAATCATGTAAAGCAATTATCCTTCAATTAAAAAAATAAGGTGGCAAAAAATTATTGATCACAATAAAAAATTAACCAAAAAATTTCAATTGCTTATACAATTTAGATAAATAAAAGAGAATAACCACTGAAAGTTTATCCATTGTGAAAGATGTTGTCTCTGTTATGTGAAGTGAAGTGAAGTCGCTCAGACATGTCCAACTCTTTGTGATTTCACGGACTGTAGTCTACCAAGCTCCTCCGTCCATGGAATTTTCCAGGGAAGAATACTGGAGTGGGTTGCCATGTCCTTCTCCAGGGGACCTTCCCAACCCAGGAATTGAACCCAGGTCGCCCACATTGCAGGCAGATGCTTTCCCATCTGAGCTACTGTACTAATTTTATGTGTTTAGAAGATGCTATAATTTTAGAAGCTTAGAGTTGCTACCTGCTTCTAATGTTCAGCTTTTCAGGCATATGGTATACTTCCTTGATCCTTATTGTCACATGAAGTCATTGAGGAGTTCTGGCTACAAATTGTGTTTGTAAATGATTTGCAACACTGCCTGGAAAAATATTCTGTTTGTTGTACAAATCTCCTGAGCTTTATTTTTTCTTGTTCAGAAAACATTCCAAATTATGTATGCCCCATTAGGCTAGGTCCAATTGTGACTCTCAAGTTCATGTGAATAGAGTTGCTGTGTTAACTAGGATATGTTTTTGCATAAGAAAAATAAAAAAAGAAAATAAACAATTAAAAACACAATCAACTTTCCTTACAAGTCACTGAGAATTGAGAGTTTATGGTTGTTGTTGTTTTTGACTAACTCAGTCCTGATGCATTACTTGCAAACTTATGGACTGCAGCACACCAGGCCTCCCTGTCCTTCACTAACTCCCAGAGTTTTCTAAAACTTATGTCCATTGAGTTGATGATGGCATCCAATCATCTCATCCTCTGTCTCCCCCTTCTTCTGCCGTCAATTTTTCTTATGATCAGGCTCTTTTTCATAGAGTTGACACTTCACATCAAGTAGCCAAAGTATTGGAGCTTCAGCTTTAGCATCAGTCTTTCCAATGAAAATTCAGGGTTGATTTCCTTTAGGACTGATGGTTTGATCTCCTTGCTGTCAAGGGACTCTCAGATCTTCTCCAGCAGCACAATTGGAAAACATCAATTCTTTGCCACTCAGCCCTTATGGTGCAGCTCTCACATCTATGCATGATTACTAGACTAAACAGCTACGACTATATGGATGTTTGTCGCAAAATGATGCCTTTGCTTTTTAATACGCTGTCTAGGTTTGTCATAGCTTTTCTTCCAAAGAACAAGTGCCTTTTAGTTTCAAGGCTGCAGTTACCATCCACAGTAATTTTGGAGTCCAAGAAAATAGTCTATCACTGTTTCCATTTCTTCCCCATCTATTTGCCATGAAGTAATGAGACTTCCCTGGTGGCTCAGACTGTAAAGCGTCTGCCTACAATGCGGCAGACCTGGGTTTGATCCCTGGGTTGGGAAGATCTCCTGGAGAAGGAAATGGCAACCCACTTCAGTACTCTTGCCTGGAAAATTCCATGGACGGAGGAGCCTGGTAGGCTACAGTCCATGGGGTCGCAAAGAGTCAGACACGACTGAGTGACTTCAATGTCAATGTCAATGAGACCAGATGCCATGATCTTTGTTTACTGAATGCTGAGTTTTAAGCTAGCTTTTTCACTCTCCTCTTTCATATTCAGGAACGCACGTAAGAATTAAAGATATTAAAATTTAAAAAATAAAAAACTAAAAAAAAATAAATAAATAAATTAAAAAATAAATAAATAAATTAAAAAAAAAAAGCTGTTTAGTTTCTCTTTGCCTTCTGCCATTAGGGTGGTGTCATCTGCATATCTAAAATTATTGATATTTCTCCCAGCAATCTTGATTCCAGCTTGTACTTCATCCAGCCCAGCATTTTGCATGATGTATTCTGCATATAAGTTAAATAAGCAGGGTGGCAATATACAGCTGAGCCAAGGTGGAAATGATGCCCAGCTGTGGATGTGTCTGGTGGTGAAAGTAAAATCCGATGCTGTAAAGAACAATATTGCATAGGAACCTGGAATGCTAGTGAAAGGTTGTTGTTGAATCACGCAAAAAGGCCGGGATTCTTGGACCCCAGAGGAGAAGAATTCATTCTGGGGCCAGAGACAAGACTTGATCACTCAGAGCTTTTGTGTAATAAAGTTTTATTAAAGTATAAAGGAGATAGAGAAGGCTTCTGACATAGGCATCAGAAGCGGGCAGAAAGAGTACCCCCTGCCAGTCTTCAGCTGGATGTTATATGGTCACTAGTAGTCGGTTAATGAAAGAAAGGACTGTCTTAAAGCTCAGAATTGCACCAGGCCCCTCACCCATAAGATCCATTTTGGGATAATCTTGGCATCAAATAGTTCATCCTGGGCCATAAAATGATTAACTTGAATCTTGAAGAAGGGCAGATCGCCATACAGTTCAGCTCAGTTCAGTCACTCAGTCGTGTCCGACTCTTTGTGACCCCATGAATCGCAGCACGCCAGGCCTCCCTGTCCATCACCATCTCCCGGAGTTCACTCAGACTCACGTCCATCGAGTCCGATATGCCATCCAGCCATCTCATCCTCGGTCGTCCTCTTCTCCTCCTGCCCACAATCCCTCCCAGCATCAGAGTCTTTTCCAATGAGTCAACTCTTCTCATGAGGTGGCCAAAGTACTGGAGTTTCAGCTTTAGCATCGTTCCTTCCAAAGAAATCCCAGGGCTGATCTCCTTCAGAATGGACTGGTTGGATAACCTTGCAGTCCAAGGGACTCTCAAGAGTCTTCTCCAACACCACAGTTCAAAAGCATCAATTTTTGGTGCTCAGCCTTCTTCACAGTCCAACTCTCACATCCATACATGACCACAAGAAAAACCATAGCCTTGATGAGACAGACCTTAGTCGGCAAAGTAATGTCTCTGCTTTTCAATATACTATCTAGGTTGGTCATAGCTTGTTTTTTGATTTCATGCCTGCAGTCACCATCTGCAGTGATTTTGGATCCCAGAAAAATAAAGTCTGACACTGTTTCCCCTGTTTCCCCATCTATTTCCCATGAAGTGATGGGACCGGATGTCATGATCTTCGTTTTCTGAATGTTGAGCTTTAAGCCAACTTTTTCGCTCTCCTCTTTCACTTTTATACTTTCATTTACATAGATTAGAGGAACAATAACTGATTATAACATACTGTTTTGTCAAGCAAGTTCTGAGCCAAGAGGCAGAACCAACTTGAAGACAGAGTTTGGGGTAAATGCATAGTACATTAGCATAGCTTAAGACAAACATTTCCATAAGAAAAAGGCATTGGTTATCTCTAGCTTTAAGAATAGTTAACTTCAGGTGAAACCAGGTGTCATTATGGCAACACAGTATTTTAAGAGAAACCTCCTTTCAAATTTGTATAGAGAAGGAAAAAATATCTCGTTTGTTTCCTCCTGCCGCTTAAGAGAAATAAAAATGTCTGACATTTGCAGGCTATTTCCTCCGTTTGGAGACCCCTGGACTTCCTGCCTGTTACCCTCTCACTAGGCCCATGGATTTATGTAAATTGTAAGTGCTCAAATAGGAGATGACAAGAGTGAACATCGATATTTTAGGAATAGGTGAACTAAAATGGATGGGAATGGGAGAATTTAATTCAGATGACCATTATATATAGTATTGTAGGTAAGAATCCCTTAGAAGAAATGGAGTAGTCCTCATAGCCAACAAGAGTCTGATATGAATTACTTGGATGCAGTCTCAAAAACGACAAGATGATCTCAGTTCATTTCCAAAACAAACCATTCAGTAATCCAAGTTTATGCCCCAATCATGGATGCCATACAAGCTGAAGTTGAATGGTTCTATGAAGACCTACAAGACCTTCTAGAATTATCATCAAGAAAGATACACTTTTCATGAGAGGGGACAGTGATGCAAAAGTAGGAAGTCAAGAGATACCTGTGGTAATGAGCAAGTTTGACCTTGGAGTATGAAATGAAGTAGGACAAATGCTAATAGAGTTCTGACAAAAGAACAAACTGGTCATAGCAAACACCTTCTTCCAACAACAGAAGAGACGACTCTACACATAGACATCACCATATGGTCAATATGGAAATCAGATTTATTATATTATTTGCAGCCAAAGATGGAGAAGCTCTAAACAGTCAGCAAAAATGACTTGTACCTGACTGTGGCTCAGATCATGAGTTTCTGCTTATACAGTAACAATGTCATTTTTTAAAATAAGGAAATGCTACATAATACCATAGAATTTGATACTTTAATTAACTGGATTCATTGAACAAACTAAATAATTGCCAGAATATTTTGTTCAGAATGGATTGTGTGCACATAAGGAAATAAAGGCATGAAATAAGCATGAAAAGTAGACATTTAGTTTTAAACATTAGAGATAATACTATTAGACCTACCATAGAGACCAATATTGATCTAACGCCACTGTTTCTCGAGGTAAAATTGACATCATTTAAAATACTAGCAGGACTAAGTCTTATGTACAGGCAATAAGTGTCAAACTTAGTCTTCCCTTTGAAGGAATATTCAGTAATGCTCCTCTATCAAATTCTCCTTTGCCTTACTTTTATCCATCCATAGTATTTACCCATTTTGGGATTCTTTTCACAGTCCACAACTCACTAATTTTAAAGACAAAGACACCTATCTCTCATCACTTATCTTATTCTTTTTTTTTTTCTCTGTCTACAGATAGACCATTTTCTGAATTCCAATGCTCCCAGGTGTATTTCAAAGTAATTTATATTTTCTACTATTTTTTCACCATTACTTAATCTATGATTATCACAGATAATCCTTTAAGCATATTGGATAGTTAGACCATTATCTGAAGAAATTTTTTCATAACTTATTTTCCTAAGTACTTCAAACAGTCCCAAGTACTTGGCTAGTGCTAAATAAAACTTTTATTTTAAATACTGAAAGATTCAAATCTAGGTTAAAATATACATTTTCCATGAAAACTTCATAAACTAGTTCCAATTTACCAGATAATTCTCTTATGCTATATCTTTAATATTTTTAATAAGTTTTCAGAAAATCAGCTCAAATTTATTAACAAACTCTCTGAGATCAACGTTTTACTTACCTAAGTATTATATCTTCTTTCTTTTGAACTCTACTATATTTCCTAAAACTTAACTCAGTGATCTGAATTCTAAAGAAGTCTTAACTACTATACATGGGGATATATATGAGTCTAACAAAAAGCACAGAGTCGGCAAACTCTATAGGTTGATAAGGTTTGAAAGACAAGATTAACTTGATTGACTATGCTTTACTAAATGTGCTTTCTAAATCAAAAAAATTAACCTAGTTATTACAGAAAAGAGGAAACCAAAACCCCTCAAACATATGTGAAAAAGTCTCAACTCACTTAGCAATCAGAGAAATGCAAAACCACAATTATATTCCATTACAAACCCACCAGACTAACAAACATTTAAATGTATTTGAAAATGTTAAGTACAGATGACAATGTGGGTACTATGGATGCAAACTAGTATTTAGGAAACTTTAAACTACACTTATCCTATAGTGTAGCAATTCAATTCTATGCAGAGATACACTAGAAAAACATTTGATCCTGTGTACCAGAAGATGTACAAAATGGATTTCAGCAGGATTTTTTTCCAACTAGTCTGAAATTTTATATGTTTACCATTCATAGAATGGATACATTTTGTTCAAGGAATATAAAACTGTAGAACATGAAGATATTAGGGAGAAAAAAAATTTACTATCTTAGATTCTATGACTGAACCTGAAAATTAAACTTACATAAGACAGATTTACAGAAAAGAAGCAAACAGATTTTACTTAATATTTTAACGTGCACAAAGGAGTCTTCATAAGAAAAATGAAGATCTGAAAAAACAGGACCAGGAGCTTATATACACTTTCTAACAAAGAAGTGGTAAATTTGTGGAGAAGTGACAAAACAAAGATATTTGAGCTTAGGGGTAATGAATTATGAGAAAGTGACTAGGAAGTACACAGAGGAAATTAATAGAAGATAAGGGTTATTTTAATAGATTTGTTTGTACTGATTGGTTTTGGCATCATCACTCAGTTTCCAATGGTAAGAATGTTCTCTTCCTTGTACAGAGAGGACATCTTTCTCATGCTTATTTTATGGCTGGCTTTTAGGTAGAAAGGAGATTTGTCAGAGAGTCCTTCCTGCAACTGCTGTTTCTCTGGTGCTTTCAAGCTCAAAATAATTAATATGCTAAAGTGGTATATTTTGGAAATAACATATTTTGAACCTGTTCAAAAATGAATAGGTTGTGTGATGGTTAATTTCGTATGTCAGCTTGACTAGGATAATGTATGCCCAGAATGTTAGTAAAACATTATTTCTGAGTTTGTCTGTGAGAGTGTTTCTGGAAGGAATTAGCATTTAAAAATGTTTCCTTGTGTACAGTTAATTCACAATGTTGTGCTAGTTTCAAGCGTACAGCAAAATGAATCCATTATACATATGCATATATCCATCTTAAGAAGCTTTTCCCATATAAATCATTACAGACTATTGTATAGAGTTTTCTCTGCTATACTTATTAGTCCTTAATAGTTATCTATTTTATTAGTCTTTATTTTTTAGTCTTTATTATATGTTTTATATAGTGTGTGTATGTCAATCCCAATATCCCAATTTATCCCTCTCCTCTTCCCCCTTGGTGCCCATAAGTTTGTTTTCTATATGTGTGAATTTATGTTTTTTTTTTCCATTTATGTTTTATAAATAAGTTAATTTGTACCTTTTTTTTAGGTATCACATATAAGTGGCATCATATTGTATTTGTCTTTCTCTATCTGACTTACTTCACTCAGAATGACAGTCTCTAGGTCCACCCATGTTGCTGCAAAAGGCACTCAGTTCAGTTCAGTTCAGTTCAGTCGCTCAGTCGTGTCCGACTCTTTGTGACCCCATGGACCGAGGCACGCCAGGCCTCCCTGCCCATAATCAACTCCTGGAGTCCACCCAAACCCATGTCCATCGAGTCAATGATGCCATTCAACCATCTCATCCTCTGTCGTGCCCGTCTCCTCATGCCCTCAATCTTTACCAGCATCAGGGTCTTTTCCAATGAGTCAGCTCTTTGTATCAGGTGGCCAAAGTACTGGAGTTTCAGCCTCAACATCAGTCCTTCCAATGAACACCCAGGACTGATCTCCTTTAGGATGGACTGGTTGGATTTCCTTGCAGTCCAAGGGACTCTCAAGAGTCTTCTCCAACTCCACAGTTCAAAAGCACCAATTCTTCTGTGCTCAGCTTTCTTTATAGTCCAACTCTCACATCCATACATGACCACCGGAAAAACCATAGCCTTGACCAGACGGACCTTTGTTGGCAAAGTAATGTCTCTGCTTTTTAATATGCTGTCTAGATGGGTCATAACTTTCCTTCTAAGGAGTAAGCATCTTTTAATTTCTTTTCTGCAATTGCCATCTGCAGTGATTTTGGAGCCCAGAAAAATAAAATCAGCCACTGTTTCCCCATCTATTTGCCATGAAGTGATGGGACTGGATGCCATGATCTCAGTTTTCTGAATGTTGAGCTTTAAAAGCCAACTTTTTCACTCTCCTCTTTCACTTTCATCAAGAGCCTCTTCAGTTCTTCTTCACTTTCTGCCATAAGGGTGGTGTCATGCAAAAGGCACTATTTTGCCCCTTTTACGGGTAAGTAATGTTTCATTTATATCTGTACCACATCTTCTTTATCCACCCTTCTGTTGGTGGACATGCAGCGATCAAATCAGTATGGTGCTGGCACAAAAACAGAAAATACATCAGTGAAATAGGACACAAAGTCCAGAGATAAACCCATGCACCTATGGTCACCTAATATATACAAGGTAAAATAGACACTGGAGAAAAGAAAGAAACTTCAATATACGATACTGGAAGACTAGAGCTACATGTAAAATAATGAAATTAGAACATTCTCTAACATTATACAGAATAATGGATTAAACATCTAAATGTAAGACCAGATACTATAAAACTCTTAGAGGAAACAGGCAGAAAACTTCTGGGCATAAATCTCAGCAAGATCTTTTCTGATTCACCTCCTAGAGTAATGAAAATAAAAACAAAAATAAACAAATGGGACCTAATTAAACTTAAGAAGCTCTTGCACAGCATAAACAAAACAAAATAACAACCCTCAGAATGGGAGAAATGTTTGCAAATTAAGCAACCTGAAAGGAATTAAATCTCCAAAACATACAAACAGTTCATGCAGCTCAATATCAAAGAAAAAAAAAAACACAATCAAAAATTGTGGGGAAGATCTAAGTAGACATTTCTCCACAAAAGACATATATGGCCAAAAGCACATGAAAAGTGCTGCTCAACAATCACTAAGTATTAGAGAAATGTGAATCAAAACTACAATGAGGTATCACCTCACACCGCCAGAATTGCCATGATTAAAAATCTACAAACAATAAATGATTGGGAGGGTGGGAATATAATGTTCTCCATTATGAAGAACAGTATAGAGTTTCCTTAAAAGACTAAAAATAGAGCTATCATACGATTCAGCAATCCTAATCCAGAGAGAAAGGTAATCCAAAAAGATACACGCACCCCAGTGTTTACTGCAGCAGTATTTACAATAGGCAGGACACAGGAGCACCAAGATTAGCACTTGGGTCAAGATCAGCAATGCTGGTGGACATTACCCACTCCTTTGAGGTCCTGAATAGGAAAAAAGGCAGAGGATGGGTGAATTCTCTCTCTGTTTGAACTGGGACATCTATGTTTTGCTTGTGGAAGTCAATGTTTCTAGTTCTCAGGCATTTGGATTCAGACTTGGACTTAGACCATTGGTTGCCCTGCCTCTTTGGAGTTGGACTGAATTACACTACCTGCTTTCCTGGTTCTTCAATTTGCAGACAATACATCATGGGATTTCTCAATCTCCATAACCATGTGTGCCCTTTCTTCTAATAAATCTCTCTCTCTCCATGAATACACATTTATTTTTCTCTTCTGGAGAACCCCATCTATATAGCCAGTGTGCAACAGTACACAACAAATCCACAATATTTAGCTTAGAAGACAAGGCACATAATTATATATAGAATGAGTTAATCTATGTAGAGTTCAAGACCAGGCAAACTAAAACAATGTTATAAATGTGTATATACACAGTAACATAAATAAGCAAGGAGTTGTTATAACAGAGATTAGGAGAGTGATCATTTTTTCAGGAAGAAACATTTTTGGAGAGGAACAGTAAGAAATGTCAAGGGTGCCAAAAACAATCTTTTTTTAACAAGGTGGTGATCGTACAGATATTCATTAATAATTTTTAAATGAATCATACATTTGATCACTCGTGCATACAATGCATGAGTGATCAAGTATATATTTCACACTGTAGTAAAAATCAAACCAACGTGAATTTTACACAGCACAGAACTGAACAAAGAAATAGGTAGTGGGGGAATAGGAAAAAAATTAAGAACATAGAGAAAAGAATTGGTTTATTTTCCCAGGATCTCAATAAAACATTTAGCTAAATATTTCTTGGCTTAGTTCAAATTTATAAAAGGCTTAACAAATGAGATTGACTTCTATAATAAAGAGACAAGATACCTGAAGAGCCACGGCCCAGACAGCTTAATTGGCTTTCATTAAGATTTTGATTATATTGGCATATATAGTTATGTAATGTGGCATATGATACTCAGACTATCAGGTTAGTAAATGACTTCAGTATTGACTGTGGCTTTTGGAAATTAGGTGATTAGTGGTTTAGGAGCAAAAGGAAATAAAATAAAAGAAGATGGAAAGAAATAAAGGAGCACTCAGAAAATTTTGTCTAGTCATTGTAAGATATTAATCTTTGCCATATTATTTTTTTCCTCTCACTTAGGTTATGCTTTCAATTAAAATATAATTTTAGGCATTGTAGAAGACTTCAAATACTCACTTTGATATAGTTCATAAAAGTCTTTCATTAATATTCCTCTTTTTAGAGCTGAAATAGGGATAATCTTCCTTTTCTCTTAGTTATAAAGGTGGTGTTTTGTACATGCTGCTGAGTCACTGCAGTCGTGTCCGACTCTGTGCGACCCCACAGACAGCAGCCTACCAGGCTCCCCCGTCCCTGGGATTCTCCAGGCAAGAACACTGGAGTGGGTTGCCATTTCCTATGTTTTGTACATAGAGCTCTACCTCCCAGAGACTTCTTTAAGAATCCATGAGGAACTGTTTCCAAAATTAAGACACAATCTTTAAAATTACTTAAGTAAAATTAAAAATGACACTTGAAGCCCATTTGACTTTTTTCACCTACTTAAGCCACCACAAATTGTAAATTTTCTACTGCATAACCATTCCTAAAAGAAGCATTATATTTGTATGCCCTTTGCCAAGCATAAAGTGGGGGAAAAAGTGTACCTTGTGTGTAGCACATATATCTCCTATTGGTGCTGTCTGCTTATAATGCATATTAGCATGTATGAGCTGTGGTGATATATTTTTTTTTTCCAGCAGTGAAGTCAATACTGGTCCTGTTCATCAGTAAAAATGTTCAGTTACCAACACACACAGATACACACACACATTAATTGAGAGACACTATTAAATGAAATGACAGAATAAACAATCCAAATAATCTCCTCATAAGAGACATTTAGGAACGCTAGTTTAAAAATTATAAATAGTCTCTCAATTATATGAATTAGCTCTCAAGAAAGTAAAGAAAATCTCTAGGTACCAAAATGAAAAGAAAGCCAAAACTAAAGCAGTTAATTAGAATGAAATCTGTAGTTAACTTCAAAATCTTCCTAAACCCTAATATTCAAGAATTTGGATATTAATGGCTGCAATTGTATAGATATTGAAGCCCTGGGGGCCATGAAAATGGGAAATCAGAACTAAACTGCCACAATAATACCAGCAGAGAGTTATCTACCGCCAATAGAAGAATATAAAGAGAAAAATCACGAGTTTAACCGGAGCTCCAATTGGAAAATATCACCCATGAAGTTATAACTAAACATCTACACCCTCATGAATTTATAGATTTGAAGATCTTGGAATACTAATCAGAAGTAAAGACAACTTATTTGTACCATGACCCTCAATTAGGACTGCACAAAATTTCTACGTATAACATGATATAAAATGAGTCAACACAAAAATAAATGTGGTACAGTGAAAGACTGAGAAGACTTAGATGCCTAAAATTTTCAGAATGGGATTTTGGAATATATAGTATAAAATATATAGCTAAAATTTAGTTGAAGACAAAAATATGAAAACGAAGAAAACAGAACAAATCCCTCCAAACTATGAAGAATATTATTAAAATGATCAAATATAATTTCTTGAAATCACAAATACAATTTCTGCAATTACATAGGTAATGAATTAGATGAACAGTTTAGATACAGCTAAGAAAAATTTAGTAAGCTCAAAAATAAAACAGATGAAGTTACCTAAATTGACACAGATGGAAGATAAATGGAAAATAAAAATTTTAAAATATGGAGAAGAGACAGAAAATATTTGAAAATTCTAAGAGTTCTAGAGAAACAGATAAAAAGATGGAGGAGAGATAGTATTCAGAGAGATAATAAGTGACAATTTCCCAGAATTAATGAAATTAATTAATTAATTAATGAAAGATTTAAAAGAACAAAAATACACAATGAATATTTATATAAGTGGAAATAAACATTTAAGGTGCCAAAGGCAAAAAGATTTTTCAGCTGATCCTTGAAAAACATGGGTTTGAACTACATGGATCCACTTATTCAAAGTTTTTTTCAATAGTAAACAACACAGTGCTATATGAGCCACTGCTGGTTGAGTCTGTTGATGTGGAAATACAGATACAGAGGAACCATGTATATGAAGGGCCAACTTAAGTTTCACATGGTTTTTTGAGTGCATGGAAAGTCAGTCCCCCTATAAGCCCCAGATTACTTAAGATCTGTTGTATTTTATTTTCAAATTTCAACTATACACTACAGTGTTACTAACTGTAATGAATGCGACATACATTACGTCCCTAGAACTTGTTCCTTTTAATGAGGGGTTATGTTCTTTGAGCAGCATCGTCCAATTTCCCACATCCATTCCCCAAATCCTTGGTAAACACGCTAGCCTCTGTGCACATGAGCTTGGCTTTTATTTCCCACATATAAGTGATATCACACAGCATTTGTCTAACTTACTTCACTTAGCATAATGCCCTTAACGTCCAACTACGGTGTCACTAACGGCAGCACTTCCTTCTTTCTCCTGATTGACTCATGTTCTGTTGGACACATATATACATACTTTTTTTCTTTTTCTTTGTCTAGCCATCCCTTAACAAACATATAGGTTGTTCACTTACCTTGGTCACCGTGAATAATGGTTACCATGAATAATGCTGCAAAAACCATGGAAATGCAGATATATATTTAAGATCCTCCTTTCAGAAATTGAATTGATAGACTGTCCATATAGTCAAGGCTATGGTTTTTCCTGTGGTCATGTATGGATGTGAGAGTTGGACTGTGAAGAAGGCTGAGTGCCAAAGAATCGATGCTTTTGAACTGTGGTGTTGGAGAAGACTCTTGAGAGTCCCTTGGACTGCAAGGAGATCCAACCAGTCCATTCTGAAGGAGATCAACCCTGGGATTTCTTTGGAAGGAATGATGCTAAAGCTGAAACTCCAGTATTTTGGCCACCTCATGCGAAGAGTTGACTCATTGGAAGAGACTCTGATGCTGGGAGGGATTGTGGGCAGGAGGAGAAGGGGACGACAGAGGATGAGATGGCTGGATGGCATCACTGACTCGATGGACGTGAGTCTGAGTGAACTCTGGGAGTTGGTGATGGACAGGGAGGCCTGGCGTGCTGCGATTCATGGGGTTGCAAAGAGTCGGACACGACTGAGCGACTGAACTGAACTGAACTGAAGTGAAGGTAGTTCTAATTTACGTTTTTTAAGGAACCTCCATGTTTTCCATAATTGTTGTTGTTCAGTTATTAAGTTGTATCTATTTGTGACCCATGGATTGCAGCATGCCAGGATTCCCTGTCAATCACCGTCTCCCAGAGTTTACTCAAACTCATGTCCATTGAGTTGGTAATGCCATCCAACAATCTCATCCTCTGCCGTCCCCTTCTCTTCCTGCCCTCAATCTTTCCCAGCATAAGGATCTTTTCCTATGAGTCGGCTCTTCACATCAGGTGGCCAAATATCGGAGCTTCAGCATCAGTCCTTCCAGTGAGTATTTGGGGTTGTTTTTGTTTAGGATTGATGGGTTTGATATCTTTGTTGTACAAGGGACAGCTTTCCATAGTGGCTGCACCAATTTACATTCTCACCTAGAGTGCATAAGCATTCTTTCTCTTAACATCCTTCCTGACATTTTATCTTGAGCTTTTGATAGTCATTCTAACACACATGATGTGATAGCTCATTGTGGTTTTATGTTTTCCTGATTATTAGTGATAGTGAACACCTTTTCATGTAACTGTTGGCCAGGTATTGTTTTTGGAATGCCTTCTCTGGAAAAATGTCTATTTAGTTCCTTTGCCCATTTTTAAATCAAACGGCTTTATTTTTTCCTATCAAGTTGTATTAATTCCTTATATATTTTGGATATTAACTCATCAGATATATGATTCACAAGTATTTCTACCATTAAATCACACTTGATTATAGTGTAAGATTCTTTTAGTGTGCTGTTAAATTTGGTTTACTAATATTTTGTTGACGATTTTTACATCTGTATTAATCAGGGATATTGGTCTTTAGTCTTTCTTTCTTGTGTCATCTTATTTGGCTCTGGTTTTAGGGAAATGCTAGCCTTGTTAAATGAATGCAGAGTATTCCATTTCTTCGAGCTTGACCAATTTTTTATGTATAATCAGTATCTTAACTGCAAAGGGTCTTACCTTTGCATTTCTATGGAATCAGTTGTATCATCTGATTCATTTCTGATTTTGAGTCTTCTCTCTTTTAGTCTTGCATCTAACCAAAGTTTTGATTATCGTTTCAAAGAAACAGCTCTTAATTTCATTGTTCTTTTCCATTGTCTTTTTAGTCTCTTTTTAACTTATTTCCCCTGTGATCTTTGTAATTGTCTTCCTCCTCCTAATTTGGGGCTTCATTTCTTCTTCTTCTTCTTCTTTTTTTTAACTAATTCGTTGTAGTTTAAAGTTAGTGCTTATTTGAAATTTTTCTTGTTTCTTGAAAGAAGTTCTGTATCTTTTGACTGGAGAATTTACTCCATTTACTTAAATAGTTTATTGGTAGGTATGGACTTAATATTGCCATTTTGTTAACTGTTTTCTGATTTTTTTTGTAATTACTTTGTTACTTTTCTCCTGATTTTTTTCTTCTATGATTTGAAGATTGCACCATACATCACAAATCCATGGCATTCCTGGATTTCTTTCCCCTTATCTTTTGTGTATCTACTACAGATTTTTACTTTGTGTTTACCATGAAGCTTACATAAAACTATTTATAAAATAAAATAGTCTCTTTTAAGGTGATAACTACTTAAGTTCAAATGCAAACTGAAGCTTTTTTTTTTTTTAACACTGCTTGCCCATATTTTATGTTTTCAATGTCTCAGTTTAATATTTTTACTTTGTGTATGCATTAACAGATTATTGTATTTGTCTTCTAATCTTCACATATTTATAAGTGATTTATATACTCTGAATACTCTGAAGTTAACTGTGTATTTACTTTCACTGGGTTTCCCTGATAGCTTAGTTGGTAAAGAACATGCCTGCAATGCAGGAGACCCTGGTTCAAATCCTGGGTCGGGAAGATCCCCTGGAGAAGGGATAGGATACACACTCTAGTATTCTGGCCTGGAGAATTCCATGGACTGTATAGTCCATGGGGTCAACAAAGATTCAGGCATGACTGAGTGACTTTCACTTCACTTCACTTATTTTCACCAGTGAGACTTATTATTTCATATGTTTTCCTTTTACTAACTAGTGTTCCTTTGCTTCTTCTTGAAGAAGTCCCTTTAATATTTCTTGTAAGGACAGTCTAGTGGTGATGATCTCTTTCAGCTTTTACTTATCTGGAAAATCCAGACTTTCTTACCTCTTTTGATATGGGTCTCTTCTTGTTCATCCAATGTGTAGGAGTCACTCAATTAGTTTCTGGATTTCTTTCAGAGAGAAGTACTACATGTATAGCTGTATGTTTAATGTTTGTGGGAGGAAGGAAGTTCAGGAACCTCCTGTATCACCATCTTTTAAGAGTCCTCTTTCAGAAAATAGATTTTAAATCATCCACAAAAGAAAGGCACTTTTAGTAGAAATTATGATGATCAGACTGACACCAGACTATCAATCACAAGGATAGACTCTAACAAGAGCAGAAAAATAAGACCTGTGGAGGAAAGCACTTAATAAAACAGAGACACTATATTAACTATGTACAACTTTATAGCCAATTAATTTTTATTGAATAAAAATGAGATAAAGATAATTTAAATAAATGTTAATTGATTAAAGTTTGCCACTTATGAATACTTACTAAATAAATTTCTAAAGAATTTGCATAGGAAATATAGTATAAATAATATATAGAAAAGAAGGGATGAAACATAAATAGTGACTGGAAAATAATCTGAAAAAGAATATATATATATATATATATATATATATACACACATAACTAAATCACTGTGCTGTACATTTAAAATATTATAAATCAATTATAATTCAAAAAATTAAAGAAAAGTAGTGGGTGAAAGGATTGATAAATGTGTATGCAATTTAAACATAGTAAATAAAAAACAATAATAATATCTGGCAAGCCATTCAACATCAGAGCAATTCAAGTCTACACCCCTACCACCGATGCCAAAGAAGCTAAAGTTGATCAGTTCTATGAAGACCTAGAAAACCTCCTAGGACTAACATCAAAAAAAGATGTTCTATTCATCACTGGGGATTGGAAAACAAAGTAGGAAGTCAAGAGATACCTGGAGTAACAGGCAAGTATGGTCTTAGAGAACAAAATGAAGCAGGTCAGAGATAACTAAATTTTGCCATGATAATGCACTAGTCATAGCAAATACCCTTTTTTTAAACAATACAATAGACAACTTTACACATGGACATCACCAAATGGTCAATATCGAATTCAAATTGATTACATTCTTTGTGGCTGAAGAAGGTGAAGCTCTATACAGCCAGCAAAAGTAAGATCTGGAGCTGACTGTGGCTCAGATTATCTCCTTCTTATAGAAAAATTCAGACTTAAACCGAAGAAGGTGGGAAAAACCACTAGGCAAGCCAGTTCATATCAGTTCAGTTGCTCAGTCATGTCAGACTCTTGGCTATCCCATGGATTGCGGCAAGCCAGGCCTCCCTGTCCATTACCAACTCCCAGAGTTTACTCAAACTCATATCAGTTGAGTCAGGGATGCCATCCAACCATCTCATCCTCTGTCATCCCCTTCTCCTGCCCTCACTATTTCCAGCATCAGGGTCTTTTCAAATGAGTCAGTTCTTCACATCAAGTGGCCAAAGTACTGGAGTTTCAGCTTCAACATCAGTCCTTCCAATGAATACTCAGGACTAATTTCCTTTAGGATGGAATTGTTGGATCCCCTTGCAGTCCAAGGGACTCTGAAGAGTCTTCTCCAACACCACAGTTCAAAAACATCTGGACAAACCAAAGCTTTGACTAGACGGACCTTTGTTGGAAAAGTAATGTCTCTGCTTTTTAATGTGCTATCTAGGTTGGTCATAACTTTTCTTTCAAGGAACAAGTGTCTTTTATTTCATGGCTGCAGCCACCATTAGCAGTGATTTTGGAGCCTAAGAAAATAAAGTCTCTCACTGTTTCCACAGTTATCCCATTTGTTTTCCAAGATGTGATGGGACTGGATGCCATGATCTTAGTTTTCTGAATACTGAGTTTTAAGCCAACTTTTTCACTCTCCTCTTTCACTTTCAACAAGAGGTTCTTTAGTTCTTCTTTGCTTTCTGACATAAGGGTGATGTCACCAGCATATCTGAGGTTACTGATACTTCTCCCAGCAATCTTGATTTCAGCTTGTGCTTCATCCACTCCAGAATTTCTCATAATGCACTCTGCATATAAGTTAAATAAGCAGTGTGACAATATATAGCCTTGACGTATTCCTTGTGCTATTTGGAATGGTCTTTTCCATTGAGTCAGCTCTTTTCATCAGGTGGCCAAAATCTTTGAAATTTAGCTTCAGCATCAGTTCTTCCAATGTTGGCTGGAAGCATCCATTCAGGGTTGATTTCCTTTAGGATTGATTGGTTTGATCTCCTTGCACTGGAAGGGACTCTCAATAATCTTCTCCAGGATCATAATTCAAAAGCATCAATTTTGGGGAGCTCAGTCTTCTTTATGGTCAAACTGTTATATCCATACATGATTTCTGGAAAAAAAAAAAAACAGCTTTGACTATACAGACCTTTGTTGGCAAAGTGATGTCTCTGATTTTTAATATATTGTCTAGGTTTGTTATAGCTGTCCTTCCAAAAAGTAAGTGTCCATTAATTTCATGGTTGCAGTCACCATCTGCAGTGATTTTGGAGCCCAAGAAAATAATCTGTCACTGCTTCCACTTTTTCCCCTTCTATTTCCAATGAAGTGATGGGACCAAATGCCACGATCTTGGTTTTCTGTTTTTTTTTTTTTTTAAATGCTGAGTTTTAAGCTAGATATTTAACCCCCATCAAGAAGCTCTTTAGTCCTGTTCACTTTCTGCCGTTCAAATGGTATCATCATTGCATATCTGATGTTGTTGATATTTCTCCTGGAAATCTTGATTCCAGCTCACGATTCATCCAGTTTGGAAATTTAAATGATATATATATATACACACACACACATTATATATGTACCATATATATTTGTATAGTTATAGAGACTGAGTATTTGAACCCAGATCATTTGGTCCATAGACTTGTTCATAATTATTTCCTTGTGTGCAGGCTAAGTTGCTTCAGTCGTGTCCGACTCTATGCGACCCTATGGACTGTAGCTCGCCCAGCTCCTCTGTCCATGGGGAGTCTCCAGGCAAGAATACTGGAGTGGGTTGCCATGCCCTCCTCCAGGGGATCTTTCTGATGCAGGTATTGAACCAGTGTCTTTACCACTAAGCCACTAGGGAAGCCCACTAATATTACCTTAGTCAGTGTCATTATGAATTCATATTATTAAGAAACATTAATGAATTCACATTATTAAGAAAATGTTGTATTACACTGGGATAAATAAAGATGCCAAATGATCAATATAGAAAGCCTAGAATTTGGCTCAAAGTTGAATGAATATTTGCTATACAGCAGAGATGGTTTTGACCAATCAGGATAGGGTGTGTAGTTTCAGATATTTGAAAAAAAATGTGCTTAGTTTACTGTATAAAATAATCAAATTCTCTAGACCATTTAAAATTAGTTACAGATAATTTCAAGGCTAATGAATATCAACCATATCAATATCAATATGAATATATAACACTCATGTATAATATATATATTTTTTAATTTTAGTTTCCAAAGGATATTTAAAGAAGACAGAAACAAAAACAGGGAAGAAAAAACTTATAAATATGACCATGTTAAAATGAAAACCATCTGTATTTCTATAAATAAAAAACAAGGAGAAACAAGTGACAAAATATAAGGATCTTGACAAACACATAAATATATTTGGTATTCAGAATATCTTTAATAAAAAATCACTACCTACTACTACTAATATTATTATATAATACTTTAATTTATTCCTTATGCTGTACATTTTAACCCCATGACTCATTTGTTTTGTACCTGGAAGCTTGTACTTCTTATTCTTTCTCACCTATTTCACCCATCCCTCTAACACCCTTAGCTCTGGTGACTGCTTATTTGTTCTCTATATCTATGTGTCTATTTTTGTTGTTGTTGTTGTTGTTGTTATATTTATTCACTTTTTAAAAATATTTCACATACCACTGACATCAATCATACAGTATTCACGTTTCATTGAGTTATCTCACTTCACATAAAATCTCCTGAGTCCATTCATGTTATTCCAAATGGCAAGATGTTATTCCTTTTATGGTTAAATAATATTCATATATATATGTGGTATATACATACAATATCTATTTTATCTATTCATCTATCAATGGATAGTTACTTTGATGTAGTAAAATTATACATATATATTTTTAAATATTATATTTTATACTTATTCTATACTTATACATAGCATATCATAATCCTATGCTGTATTCATAAATTCTATTCATATTATTTATAACAATGAATAATGAGTAATAAATAAATCACTATGATTAGTAGGCAGCCAAGAAAAGTCAGCATGTTAGTATATTTAATAAAGATGACTACACTATCTTCACAAAGCAAATATTCTTTCCTTTCATATATTCTTAAGACACACATGCATATGTGTTGAAGTAAACAACTATAATAATATTATGGCAACGATATTTACAGGACTGAAACAATAGGAAACATCCCATATGTCCACTGCCAAAACAATTTATAACAAATCATGATTTTACAGTACAGTGAATTTCCAGATGTTCAAGCTGGTTTTAGAAAAGGCAGAGGAACCAGAGATCAAATTGACAACATTGATTGCATCACTGAAAAAGCAAGGGGGTTCCAGAAGAACATCTATTTCTGCTTTATTGACTATGCCAAAGCCTTTGACTGTGGGGATCACAATAAACTGTGGAAAATTCTGAAAGAGATGGGAATACCAGACTACCTGACCTGCCTCTTGAGAAACCTATATGCAGGTCAGGAAGCAACAGTTGGAATGGGAAATGGAACAACAGATTGGTTCCAAATAGGAAAAGGAGTACATCAAGGCTGTATACTGTCACCCTGCTTATTTAACTTATATGCAGAGTACATCATGAGAAACTCTGGACTGGAAGAAGCACAAGCTGGAATCAAGATTGCCGGGAGAAATATCAATAACCTCGGATATGCAGATGACAACACCCTTATGGCAGAAAGTGAAGAGGAACTAAAGAGCCTCTTGATGAAAGTGAAGAGGAGAGTGAAAAAGTTGGCTTAAAGCTCAACATTCAGAAAAGAAGATCATGGCATCTGGTCCCATCACTTCATGGGAAATAGATGGGGAAACAGTGGAGACAATGTCAGACTTTATTTTGGGGGGCTCCAAAATCACTGCAGATGGTGACTGCAGGCATGAAATTAAAAGACACTTACTCCTTAGAAGGTAAGTTATGACAAACCTAGATAGCATATTAAAAAGCAGAGACATTACTTTGCCGTCTAAGGTCCATCTATTCCAGGCTATGGTTTTTCCAATAGTCATGTATGGATGGGAGAGTTGGACTGTGAAGAAAGCTGAGCACCGAAGAATTGATGCTTTTGAACTGTGGTGTTGGAGAAGACTCTTGAGGGTCCCGTGGACTGCAAGGATATCCAACCAGTCCATTCTAAAGGAGATCAGTCCTGGGTGTTCTTTGGAAGGAATGATGTTAAAGCTGAAACCCAGTACTTTGGCCACCTCATGCGAAGAGTTGACTCATTGGGAAAGACTCTGATGCTGGGAAGGATTGGGGGTAGGAGGAGAAGGGGATTACAGAGGATGAGATGGCTAGATGACATCACCGACTCGATGGACGTGAGTTTGAGTGAACTCCGGGAGTTGGTGATAGACAGGGAGGCCTAGCGTGCTGCGCTTCATGTAGTCACAAAGAGTCGGACATGACTGAGCGGCTGAACTGAACTGAACTGAGGTTCCCTATAGACTTTATTATGATTCGAGAAAATGCAAAGTCTCTATATGGTAATTTAAAGCAAAAAGAAGGTGAGGAATCAGAAGATGGATAATTTAATAACAGCAAAGAATGATTTGATGATTTTGGAAAATGGTTTGGCTTTTTTTAAAATGTCACGATAATAGGAAAAGCAGCTTCTGCCAACTAAGTATTAGCAAACAAGTTCCTAGACAACATTAAGAAAATCATTGAGGTGAAAAAAGTCTCTCTCTCAACAAGCTTATCATGCAGATAAAAATGCTCTATTCTGCAAAAGATAAATAAAGAAAAGCCACAAAGGGTATTTGTTAGCAAGGAAGAGAATCAAATACCAAGATTTAAGGCAGGAAGGAATAGGCTAATTTTACTCTTTTGTGAAAATGCAATTGGGTTTATGATCAGAACTGCCCTATATATAAAGCTACTAATCATAAGACTTAAAGGGAAAAGAAAAACAGCAGCTTCCAGCATTTTAGTTGCACAAGAAGAAGGCCTGGACACTTAGAACACTTTCCCTGCACTGTTTTCATTGATGATTCGTCCCTGAAGTAAGGAAGTTCCTTGCCAGTAAGGGACTTCTTTTTAAAGTTCTTTTGATATTGGACAATGCCCTTGGCCAGGAATACATCAGTTCAACACCAAATTATATCAACACTGATGTTCAACACTGAAAGTACATCAGTTCAACATCAAAGACATCCAAAGCGGTCTGCTGCTGCTGCTGCTAAGTCACTTCAGTTGTGTTCGACTCTGTGTGACCCCATAGACGGCAGCCCACCAGGCTCCCCCATCCCTGGGATTCTCCAGGCAAGAATACTGGAGTGGGTTGCCATTTCCTTCTCCAATGCATAAAAGTGAAAAGTGAAAGTGAAGTTGCTCAGTCGTGTCCGACTCTTAGCGATCCCATGGACTGCAGCCCACCAGGCTCCTCCTCCGTCCATGGGATTTTCCAGGCAAGAGTACTGGTGTGGTCTACTTGCCCACAAATACAAAATCACTAATTCAGTCCCTATATCAAGGGGTCATAAGGACCTTTAAGGTTCATTAAACACAGCACTCTATGGAGAGGATTGTCAATGCTGTAGGAAAATAAAAATCTCAAGAAAGAAAACATCATGTAAGTCTGGAATGATTACAGCACTGAAGATGCCGTCATTGTTATAGTAAAAGCCATAAAAGCCATCAGACCCAAGACAATAAATTCCTTTCAAAGAAAACTCACTAGATACTGCACTGACTTCAAAGTATTCTGAGAGAGCCAATCAAGAAAGTCATGAGAGAGACTGTGGATGCGATTTTAAAAAAAGGGGGTGTGGTAGGGGGGTCAGGGCGGGTGAAGGATGTTGGATACATTCAAGAGCTATTAGACACCACAGCAGAGAAATTAACAAAAGGCACCTTGCTGGAGGTGTGTGTTCTGAACCAGTGCAAACAAGGAAGAAGAAGATGTAGAAGTAGTGCCAGAAAGCTAATTGCTATTAGGCAATCTAGCAGAAGGTTCTGACTTTTCAAGACTGCTTCTGACTTCTTTTACGACATGGATGCTTTGATGAGACGGGCACTAAAACTAAAGCAAACAGTGGAAGAGGAACTGGTGCTGTATACAAATACTTTTTGGACAAATGAAAAAAAAATAGTCAGAAATTATAATGTATTTCCATAAAGTTACACTGAATGTGTCTGCTTCACCTTTGACCTTTTCCACCAATTCTGCCTCTGCCATCCCTGAAACATCAATACCAACCCCTTTTTCCTCCTTCTCCTCAGTCTAGTCAAAATGAAGACAATGGGGACAAAGACCTTTGTGATGATCCACTTCCATTTAATATATAGTAATCAATCATGAGGTCATACATTTGTATGATACATTTGTGTATCTTTGTGTGAAGGTTTAATAACTGTATCCCAAAAAATGTGAAACATTTTTGCATCATGACCATCATTATCTAAGTTTTAACTGTGTATGAGCCTTGTATGGAAGATGATAGCCTATCCTACACAGGCATAAAGTAAGTGATATTGATATAAAATTAATAATTTTAGCTTTCTTACTATTTTATAGCTTTGCTTTCAAAGAATTACATTACTATAGCATGTGATACTCTATTGTAATTGGAGAAACTACATGTCCGCCTATCATCACAAGTGCCTTTTTAAGAAATGAAATGTTTCTAACACTGTATTATGCATATATCTAATACAATATACCATAAAGACGTTCAATGATTTATTAGCATTTAGGCCAGACTACATAAAGCAAGCACATGGTTTCTTCTTTGTTACAAGTACAGGAATTACTATACTTGTAAATAAATAAGGATTTCTTTTCCCCCATTAACTTTCCTTTTCCATTTGTTTTCTTTTTCCCTCTTTGTTTTTTAAAATCTTTATTGGAGTATGGTTGCTTTACAATGCTGTGTTAGTTTACTGTACAGCAAAGCAAATAAGCTGTAGGTATACATATATCCCCTATGACCTTTTTAAAAATTAATTTCTTAATTTTAATTGGAGGATAATTACTTCACAATACTGTGGTGGTTTTACCCCATTCAATTTTTAATATTTGATGTGTAGTGTTATTAATGCACTTCCCTGGTGGTTCAGACAGTAAAGAACCTGCCTACAATGTGGGAGACCTGGGTTTGATCACTGGATTGGGAAGATCACCTGGAGGAGGGCAAGGCAACCCACTCCTGTATTCCTGTCTGGAGAATCTCCATGACAGGAGCCTGGCAGGCTACAGTGCATGGAGTAGCAAAGAGTCAGACACAACTGAGTGATGTTAATAGTACATATAACATATTATATATTAATAATACATATAGCAATATATAGTATTTTGGATCACATAAGACAACATTGATATATGTACTGATAGGCAACTTATTTTGTAAACAGATGTAAAATTATGGTATCAATAAATACAACCCAGTAATATAAATGCATATCTCTTATGATTGTCTTAATAAAACTTTATCTAGATTACTTTATCTATATTATTAGATTATTGTGAAATCTGTATGCACAAGAAGCAACAGTGAGAACTGGACATGGAACAACAGACTGGTTCTAAATCGGGAAAGGAGTAGGTCAAGGCTGTATATTGTCACCCTGCTTATTTAACTTCTATATTTAAGTACATCATGCGAAATACTGGGCTGGATGAAGCACAAGCTGGAATCAAGATTGCAAGGAAAAATTTCAATAACCTCAGATACACAGATGACACCACCCTTATGGCAGAAAGGGAAGAAGAACTAAAGAGCCTCTTGATGAAAGTGAAAGAGGAGAGTGAAAAAATTGGCTTAAAACTTAACATTCAGAAATTAAGATCACGACATCTGGTCCCATCACTTCATGGCAAATAGATGGGGGAAACAGTGAAAACAGTGAGATATTTTATTTTGAGGGGGGGCTCTAAAATCACTGCAGATGGTGACTGCAGCCATGAAATCAAAAGACACTTGCTCCTTGGAAGAAAAGCTATGATCAACCTAGATAGAATATTAAAAAGCAGAGACATTACTTTACCAACAAAGATCTGTCTAGTCAAAGCCATGGTCTTGCCAGTAGTCATGTATGGATGTGAGAACTGGACTCTAAAGAAAGCTGAGCACTAAAGAATTGCTGCATTTGAACTGCGGTGTTGGAGAAGACCCTTGAGAGTCCCTTGGACTGCAAGGAGATCCAACCAGTCCATCCTAAAGGAGATCAGTCCTGAATATTCAATGGAAGGATTGACGCTGAATCTGAAACTCCAATATTTTGGCCACCTGATGTGAAGAACTGACTCATTTGAAAAGTCCCTGATGCTGAGAAAGATTGAAGGCACGAGGAGAAGGGGACGACAGAGGATGAGATGGTTGGATATCATCACCGACCCCATGGACATGAGTTTGAAACATGCTCTGGGAGTTGGTAATGGTTAGAGAGGCCTGACGGGCTGCAGTCCATGAGGTCACAAAGAGTCAGACACTAGTTAGCAACTGAACTGAACTGAGATTACTTTTTTATAAGAATATAGTATATAATATATATAACATACAAATATATGTTAATTGACTGCTTATGTTATTATTAAGGCTTTCAGTTAACAATAGGCTATTAATAAAGTTTTGGGAGACTGCAAGTTATATGCAGTTTTCAACTGTGTGGGAAGTCAGTGCCCCAACCCAACCCTAGGATTGTTCAAATGTAAACTGTATAGTAAAATACTAACAATTAATGATAATTATGAACTTGAGTTACCCTCTAAGCACAGATGACTGTCATAAACTAACTGAGAAAACAAATCACACAAAACTACTTGTTATAACTTTAAATCTACAGTGCAAAAACATAAAATGTTTGTGGGTGCAAACATATGTTATAAAGGTTTGAGAACATCTATGGAAATGTAATACTATCATCCTTTGTGTATGAAGAGGAATGGAAATTAATTAGGGAGTTTTAAAGGCACTTCAATACAATGTGTGCTTTATATCTTAAGCTGGGTTGTAAAACATGTATGTGTACAATATTATACTCTTTGGTATTTCTTTGAAAAATTAATGATAATATAAAATGGTATAACATGTTCATCTTTTAAAATTTTATTAATGGTTGTCAGTTTAGGGAGAAAGTAGATATTTTTAAAAAGTCAGAAATGACAACATTTATTTATGTTGCAATAAGACTGTACAGTATGTCTAACAAGACTATGAGCTTTTTATCTGCCTCTTGTAGCCTCAGTGCTGTCAAACAAATTGTAGTGATGACAGCCACTGAATATTGCTCAATATCTGAACTATAATTAAGATGATTTTGAGATAAAAAGGTAACACTATGGTGGCTTTTTAAATAATTGGTACTTTCTTTTTAATACTTTTCAAATAGAGATGCAAATTAAATGAGGATATTTCTTTAGAACGAAGCTTTTACTCTTAACTCTGGGTTTGTCTAATATCCAATTTAGCAAAGAATATCTACTTCTCATACAGTGAATCACAGATAATCTTTAACTTCTATATGATGTATAATGCATCTTCCTGTCGGGCATTATCTCTGTGCAACTACTTTCATTTGTGGAGAATATCAAATATTATGCACTGTTGTCTTTAGGGAGGCTAAATCTCATATGGAGCAAATGACAGAAAATATGACTATCACAAGAGGATAAAGAATATTTACCTAAAGAACTTTTGGTTTTATATAACCAGGTTGTCGTTTTCAATCTGTTGCCTCATCACTACCACCATCCAATACCTTCCCTACCCTTCTCAACACATACACACACACACACACACACATTAACTTCAGACTTTAGCACTTCTTGTAGCCTCTATCCAAGATCTTAAATTGTCCTGCTATAATTTCCTATTCTACAAAAATTCATAACCAGTTCTCAAGTCCATCATCTCTATGTCTCTGAGTACCATTTCCTCTACTCATTCTGACATCTCAAGTATCTTGATCTTTTAATATATTCAATCTATTATTTTTACTATATGCTTTACAAGCTTATTAGGAATTTCGGACCACTGATACTATTTTTTTAAATTTTCTCCTTCTCTTCACAATTTTTTTAAAATGAGTTATACACACATTGTTCATTTATTCTCTTTTACTCTGCAATCCCTTTCCTATGAAAGTTAAATCTTACCACTTTACTGAAACCATTTTCAAATATAATCAATCAGCATCATGTCACCAAGCCCAAGAAATACTTTGAATCCACATATTCTCTAAATATTTAAAAATTTTAAAGAAAAAAAAACTTTATTTCATCTTTGTGACAATTTTAATCACACCCTATATTTTATATATAAATTTATAAGAGTATTATTTTCTTATTTTAGTCCCTATTTTTTTGTCTACTTGATTAAAACCCTTATGATTTTCTGCTTTGTACCATTTTCTAGGTAGCTGACAATAATGTCATCAATGTTGAGAAAATTCTGGCTGACACAGCTTGCCATTTCTTACTTCTTGAGTTCTTTCTTTACCTTAGTGACACCATAATTTTCTAATTTTTCTCCTACACCCACAGATTTTTCCTTCTCTGACTCCTTAAAAGACTCATCCTCCTAAAACCACATGACAGAATTCTTTTGAACTTTATCCAAAATCGTCTTTATTCTTCAGGCCAATCTCTCTAATTAGATGATATTATTCACCCTATCAGTTTTAATTATAAGAATATACTAAGGACACTAATATTTATATAACCTCTCTTCTTTAGGTGTCTCATTATGAATGCTTAGATGATATTTATTCATTATTTCAAAAAGGTTTGTATCCTCCAAAATGTCTGCTGTACTATATGGTGAAAAGATATGGAATAAAACTTCAAAAGAATGGTAACTACACATTTTTAAAAGACATAAAATATTTATAATGTTTCACTGAATAGATACATGTCTAAATTTTTCTTAAAAGCAATAATCACATAATTTTTTTTGATGTGGACTTCGTTTTTTTAAATCTTGATTTGTATTAGAATATTGCTTTCTACTTTAAGATTTGGTTTTTGGCTGCAAGGCATGTGTCATTTGAGCTTCCCAATCAAGGACTGAACCTTCACTGGCTGCATTAGAAGGTGAAGTCTTTATCACTGGACCTGCAGGGAAGTCCCTTTTAGTATTTTGTATATTTACAAGCTGTCATATATTTTATATATTACATTTAGCATTATTTTGTATTTGACATTGTATTCATCCTGGTTTATAAAAACTTGGAGATATTCTACTCTTTATCAATCAGGGTTTGGTGAAGGAATCTGGGCATACAGAGACTAAAATAAAAAACAGTATAAAAAATAAGATAAAGAGATTTAAAAATTATTGCTATGGCAAGACGCATATATGCATGCTGCTTTTATTGTTTAGCTGTTGTATCCTACTCTTTGAGACTCCATGGACTATATAGCCCACCAGGCTCCTCTGTTCATGGGATTTGTCAGGCAAGAATGGGTTGCCATTTCCTTTTCCAATGTAATGCATACTTTACTAAATAAAAAGTAGTGTTCAATGGATTAATACAATATTCATCATAAAAATAGTGGACTTTTCTAGTAATAAAAAGCCTGTGATATAAATAGGGCAATATCAAGAAAAATAAGGTGGTAGAAAATAAAACAGGATAGTGTGATTTAACTAGTTTTTCTACATTTATGCATTATATTTCTTAGATAGTTGTAGTCATGTTTTTATTTTTCTTTCCTTTTAAATGAATGTAGGAGAATCAGTAATTTTCTTATCATTATAAAGCAATCTGTTTTGGTGAAACAATGTTATACCTAAGAGAACAAAATGGGGGAGGAGTAGGTGGACATGGAGTACATCTCTCTCCATGGATGTATCAGGGACACACCTTCAGACACAGAAGTGCATGCAGAACACCAGCTAAGAGCAGACAGGAGTACCTGAACAGCAGAAAAGAATATACAGACCCACACAAAACTCGAGATCAAGCCCTGAGCCTTTGGACTGGGAGCACTGATTCCAAGACCCTAGACTACCAGAGAACTAACCTTAGAGAGTATAAGATAGTGAGAACTCACACAAAGGAAACCATCTGAATACAAGACCAGTAGCACCCACCACCAGTAGCACCCTGTGCCTCATCTAAACAATAAACAAAACAAAAATACAAACCCAATCATCAGCAGAGAGGATTATCACCTCACTCAGCCTTGCCCAATAGAGGAAAAACGAACAGACAAAGAAAAACTCAGAACAAATCTCACTTTGTGCTTACACAAACCTACTGGACCAACATTAGGAGGGCAGAAACCAAAAGGAAGAAAGAATTCAACCTTAAAGCCTGAGAAAAGGAGACCTCAAACACAATAGGTTAAAAAAATAATAATAATGAAAAGGCAGAGAAATACTATATATATATTTTTTTCTCATAAACCAGACCACGGAGGCTGGTCTTTATTCAGTGGGTAAAGGGGAGCCCTCTGAAGGGATGTGAGCAGGGAGGAAGTGAGGTCCAGGCAGGAGTTTAGGAAACATTCTCCTGTTGCAGGTTGAGGCAGGCCTGGGGCAGAATGCACTCCTGAGACCACAGAAGTGGTCCAGATGAGGGCACCAGCGGGTGGCTCTGAGCTTTAAAGAAGTGGACTCCAAGGGATGCAGGGAGGGGAGGTGCCAAGGATGAGTCCTAAGGAGTCACGGATATCCATCCATGGGATATGGCAACACCCACTGAGACAGAGGCAGGGAAGACAGCAAAGAGCCTCAGAGCCAATGAGTTCAGTTTTGAGCATGCTGAGCTTGTGGCCCTGGAGCATCCAAGCAAGAGTCTTCTCAGCTTCTGGAAGAGGTGGCCCATAGTGACCTGGCTGTCCTATTGTTGCACCTTGGGGCAGAGGCTGTCATAGAACTCCTTGCGGATCTCGTAAATGTCCTGGATCTTGTAGAAGATGGTCTCAATCTGCTGGATGGTGAGTACAGGCTGGGAGGTGGTGGCAGTGGCCTTCAGAGGTTTCATGGGCAGCAACAGAGCTTCCAGCTGGTTAATATAGATCTCTTTGCTGGCCAGGAACCCCGAGAGAACCAGCTTTCTCACTACAAATGAAGAAGCAAACTAGAAACACAGAAGTCCAAATAATTGAAAAGGAAATAGACAAACTACCTGAAAAAGAATTCAGAAAAATAATAGTACTGAAAATGATCAAAAACCTTGAAAACAAATGAGAAAATGCAAGAATCAATTTTAAAAAACCTAGAAGAATTATAGAATAAACATACAGAGAAAACAACACAGTTACTGAAATTAAAAATACTCTAGAAGGAATCAATAGCAGAATAGCTGAAGCAGAAGAATGAATCAGTCAGCTGGAAGATAAAATGGTGGAAATAACTTCTGAAGGGCAGAATAAAGTAAAAAGAATGAAAAGAACTGAGGATAGTCTCAGAGACCTCTGGGACAATACCAAACACACAAGGTTCAAATTACAGGGGTCACAGAGGAAGACAAGAAAGAGAAAAGGTATGAGAAAAATTTTTGAAGAGATTATAGTTGAAAATCTCCTCAACATGGAAAAAGAAATAATCAAGTTCAAGAAGCACAAAGAGTTCTATGTGGATAAACCCAAGGAGAAACATGCCAAGACACATACTAAACAAGTGAACAAAGACTAAACACAAAGAAAGAATATTAAAAGCAGCAAGGGAGAAGCAACAGGAACATACAAGAGAAACCCTGTACACTTAACAGCTGATCTTTAAGTAGAAATTCTGCAGGCAAGAAAGGAATGGCAGGATAAATTTAAAGTAATGAAAGGGAAAAATCTACAACCAAGATTACTGTACCTGGCAAGGATCTCATTAAAAATTGAAATAAAAAGTTTTTCAGACTTTCAAAAGTTAAAAGAGAATTTAGTACCACCAAACCAGCTTTACAACAAATGCTAAAGGAACTTATATAGTCAATAAATACAAGAGAAGAAAAAAGATCTACAAAATCAACCCCAAATAAATAAGAAAATAGCAATAGGAACATATATATAAATAATACCTTAAATGTAAATGGATTAAATGCTCCAACTAAAAGATATAGACTGGCTGAGGGATAGAAAAGAAGACCCTTATATATGCTGTCTACAAGAAACCCACTTCAGACCTAAAGACACACATAGACAGAAAGTGAAAGGATGGAAAAATATATTCCATGCAAATAGGAAGCAAAAGAAAGCTGGAGTAGCAATCCTCATGTCAGACAAAATAGACCTTAAAATAAAAAAGATTACAAGCGATAAGGAAGGACATTACATAATGATCAAGGGATCAATCCAAGAGGAAGACATAACAGTTGTAAATATCTATGCACCCAACACAGAAGGACCTCAATACATAAAGCAAACACTAACAGAAATAAAAGAAGAAATTGACAGTAACACAATAATAGTAAGAAACTTTAACATCCCACTCACACCAATGGATAGATCACCAAAACAGAAAATTAATAAGGAAAAACAAGTAAGAAAACACAAGTCTTAAATGATACATTAGATGAGATGGGTCCCATTGATATCCTCAGGACATTTTATCCAAGTGCAGAAGAATACACCTTCTCAAGTGCACATGGAACAGTCTCCAGGATAGACCACATCTTGGTTCACAAATCAAACCTCAGTAAACTTAAGAAAATTGAAACCATATCAAGCATCTTCTCAGACCACCATGCTATGCTATGAGACTAGATTAAAAAAATAAATAAACTGTAAGAAACACAAACACATGGAGACTAAACAGCGTGTTTCTAAATAACCAACAGGTTACGGAAGAAATCAAAAGGGAAATTAAAAAAAAAATCTAGAAACAAATGACAGTGAAAACACAAAAACTCAAAACCTACAAGATGCAGCAAAAGCAGTTCCAAGAGGGAAGTTCACAGCAATACAATCCTACCTCAAGAAACAAGAAAAAACACCAAATAGACAACCTACATTACACCTAAAACAACTGGAGAAAGAAGAACAAAAAACCCCAAAAGTTAGTAGAAGGAAAGAAATCATTAACATGCGAGCAGAAATAAGTGAAAAAGAAAGGAAAGAAACAATAGTAAAGATTAATAAAACTAAAAGCTAGTTCTTTGAGAGGATAAACAAAATTGATAAACCTTTAGCCAGACTCATCAAGAACAAAAGAGAGAAGAATCAAATCAACAAAATTAGAAATGAAAAAAGAGATGTTACAACAGACAACGCAAATACAAAGGATTATAAGAGACCATTATGAACGACTATATGGCAATAAAATGGATAACCTGGAAGAAATGGACAGATTCTTAGATAAGTTCAATCTACTAAGACTGAACCAGGAAGAAATAGAAATTAGGAACAACCCAACTACAAGCACTGAAATTGAAGCTGTGATCAAAATCGCAACCCCTCCACCCCCCCAAAAAAACCCAAAAAAACCCAGGACCAGATAGCTTCACTGGAAAATTCTATCAAACATTTAAAGAAGAGCTAATGCCTATCCTTCTAAAATTCTTCCAAAAAATTGCAGAGGAAGGAATACTTCCAAACTCATTCTACAAGGCCACCATCACCAGGATAACAAAACCAGACAAAGACAACTTAAAAAAAGAAAACTACAGGCCAGTATCACTGATGAACATAGATGCAAAAATCCTCAACAAAACTTTAGCAAACAGAATTCAGCAACACATGAAAAAGTTCATATCATGATTAAGTTGGGTTTATTCCAGGAATGCAAGGATTCTTCAATATATGCAAATTAATCAATGTGATACACCATATTAAAGAATTGAAAGATAAAAATCAAATGATCATCTCAATAGATGTAGAAAAAGCCTTTGACAAAATTCAGCACCCATTTATGATTAAAACTCTTCAAAAAAAAAAAATGGGCATAGAAGGAACCTACCTCAACACAGTAAAGGCCATATATGATAAGCCTACAGCAAATCACTAATCTCAATGCTGAAAAACTGAAAGCACTCCCCGCCAAGATCAGGAACAATATAACAGTGTACACTTTCACTATTATTCAACATAGTTCAGGAAGTCCTAGCTACAGCAATCAGAGAAGAAAAAGAAATGAAAGGAATCAAGATCAGAAAAAAGAGGCAAAGCTCTCACTCTTTGTGGATGACATGATACTGTACACAGAAAACCCTAAAGATAGTATCAGAAAATTACTAGAACTAATCAGTGAAATAGCAAAGCTGCAGTATACAAAATCAATACACAGAAATTATTTGCATTTCTATATACTAGGGGCTTCCCTTGTAGATCAGTTGGTAAAGAATCTTCCTACAATGCAGGAGACCTGGGTTCAATTCCTGGGTTGAGAAGAGCCCCTGGAGAAGGAAATGGCAACCCATTCTAGTATTCTTGCCTGGAGAATCCCCTGGAGCCTGCCAGGCTCCTCTGTCCATGGGGTTGCAAGAGTTGGACATGACTTAGCAACTAAACTACTACTACTACTATATACTAACAATGAAAAATCAGAAAGAGAAATTAAGAAATCAAACCCATTCACCATTGCAACAAAAAGAATTAAATATCTAGGAATAAACTTACCTAAGGAGACAAAAGAACTGTACACAGAAAATTATAAGACACTGATGAAAGAAATCAAAGATGACATAAACAGATGGAGAGATATTACACGTTCCTAGGTAGGAAGAATCAATATTGTCAAAATGACAATACTACCAAATGCAGTCTGCAGATTCAATGTGATACCTATCAAATTACCAACGGCATTTTTCACAGACCCAGAACAAAAAATTTCACAATTCATATGGAAACACAATAGACCCCAAATTTTCAAAGCAGTCTTGAGAAAGAATGGAGCTGGAGAAATCAGCTTTCTGACTTCAGATTATACTACAAAGCTACAGTCATGAAGATAGTATAGTACTGGCACAGAAACTGAAATACAGACCAATGGAACAAGATAGAAAGTCCAGAAATAAACCCCTGCACTGATGGGTACCTTATTTTTGACAAAGAAGTCAAGAATATACAGTCAGGGCAAAGACAGCCTCTTCAATAAATGGTGCTGGGAAAACTGGACAGCTACATGTAAAAGAATGAAATAAGAACACTTCCTAACACCATACACAAAGATCAAGTCAAAATGGATTAAAGACCTCAATGTAAGACCAGAAGTTATAAAACTGTTAGAGGAAAATAGAGGCAGAACCCTCGATGACATAAATCAAAGCAAGATCCTCTATGCCCCACCTCCTAGAGTAATGGAAATAAAAACAAAAGTAAACAAGTCAGACCTGATTAAACTTAAAAGTTTCTGCATAGCAAAGGAAACTACAGCAAGGTGAAAAGACAGCCCTCAGAATGGGAGAAAATAATAGCAAATGAAACAACTGATAAAGGATTAGTTTCCAAAATATACAAGCAGGGAGGAGGGAAAGATGGCGGAGGAATAGGACGGGAAGATCACTTTCTCCTTCACAAATTCCTCAAAAGAACATTTCAACGCTGAGCAAACTTCACAAAACAAATTATGTAGGCTGGCAGAGGACATCAGGCAACCAGAAAAGCAGACCTTTGTCTTCAAAAACAGGTAGGATAAAATATAAAAGACGAAAAAGGAGACAAAGGAGGTGGGGAGGGAGCTCCGTCCCGGGAAGGGAAGCCCGTCCTGGGAAGGGAATTTTAAGAAGAGAGGTTTCCAAACACCAGGAAACACTCTCCCTGCCGAGTCTGTGGCGAACCTTGGAAACACAGAGGGCAACATAACAGGAAGGAAAAATAGATAAATAATTAAAACCAACAGATTACAAGCCCAACAGTAACTCCCCCAGCGGAAAAGCAGCACAGACGCCTGCATCCGCCATTGGGAAGTGGGGGCAGGGCAGGGACGCGCGGGAGGCGCGGGCTGCAGAGCTTTGTAAGAATCGGGCAGGAACGCCCCACGCGCAACCAGAACGACCTAACCTGGGCTAGCAAACCAGACTGTGGGATAGCTACCGCACGAAAAGCTCGAACATAAGACCCCGCCAGGACCGAGCACAGAACAAAGGACGGAACGGAAAAAGCCGGCTGCAGACCATCCCCCGCCGGGGACAGGCAGCCAGAGCCGTAAGGTCTGGAAAGGGGCAACTGCAGACCCGGAGAGACTTTGCTTACCTAACTGCAAGCAGGCTCCTTTGCTAAGACTTCTGGGGGAGCTGGACAGTCACAATTTGCCTCACGGGGTGCGCCAGCAGTCCGCCCAGAAAGCTGAGCAGCAGCGGCAGAAAAGGTGACAAGCCGCGGCGACCGCGCTCGCCAAACTCGCCAAACTCCTGAGCTACTCGGACCTGGGAAGGGCACAAAGCGCAGTTCCAGCCGAATCTGTGCCTCTGAGGGCTGCCTGAGCGCCGAACCTGAGCGGCTTGGACCGGGGAAGTGCACGCAGCCTAGGGCCAGCCCCAGACGGTTCCCAGCTGAGCATCGTAGAACCAGAGCGGTTTGTGCGCCGCGAGAAAGGACAGGTCAAGCGGAGCAGAGATACTGTGTGCACACGACAGTGCTATTTGTTTGCAGCATCCCCCCTCCCCACAGCGCGACTGAACTAGTGATCCTAAAAAACCAGCAAACAGAAGAAGTTAATCAGAGGGAACCACCTTGGAAGTGATCCCACACGGCCCATAATACCAGAAAGGGCAAGATATATATATATATATATTTTAATATTTTTAAAAGCACTCCTTTTTTTTTTTTTTTTTTGCTTTTTTTTTCTAACTTTTTTTTTTAATTGTTGTCTTCTTTTTCTCCTTAAATTTTTATTTCTATAACCTATTATTACTAATTTTTTTTAAAGACCTTTTTTTTTTTTTTTAAGGCAAACACCATATATAGTCTTTGGATGGTTGTTGATGGTTTTTTTTTTTTTTTTTGATTGTCTGTTTGTTTTTTAATAATTCTTTTTTTTCTTTCTTCCTTTTTCCTTCTGCTTCTCTTTAATATTGTATCTTTGAAAATCCAAACTCTACTCTAGATTTTTAATCTTTGCTCTTAGGTGTTTATTGCCAATTTTGTACATTTAAAAACCCAAACTTCACTACCCCAGTTTACCTGAGAGCGAGATTACTGGCTTGACCACTCTCTCCTCCTCTGGACTCTCCTTTTTCTCCACCAGGTGGCCTCTGTCTCTTTCCCCCCCCATCTCTCCTCTATCCAACTCTGTGAATCTCTGTGTGTTCCAGACGGTGGGGAACACCTAAGGAACAGGTTACTGGCAGGATTTGTCTCTCTCCCACTCATTCCTCTCTCTGATCCTCCTGGTCACCTCTGTCCACTTCCTCCCTCTCCTCTTCCCCGTATAACTCTGTAAATACCCCTGAGCGGGCCAAACTATAGAGCGCACATAAGGAAGTGACTACCGGCTAGCTTGCTCTCTTCTCTTTTGATCTCACCGCATCTCATTCCAGTTACCTCTAACTACCTCCTCCATCTTCTCTTCTCCTTATAACCCAGTGAACCTCTCTGAGTGTCCCTCAATGTGGAGAAACTTTTCATCTTTAACCTAGATGTTTTATCATCGGTGCTGTATAGATGGAGAAGTCTAGAGGCTACTGTAAAAATAAAACTGAAAACCAGAAGCAGGAGGCTTAAATCCAAAGCCTGAAAACATTAGAGAACTCTTGAATTCAGGGAACATTAAGCAATAGGAGGCCATCTAATGCCTTCATACCTACACCAAAACCAAGCTCCACCCAAGGGCCAACAAGTTCCAAAACAAGACATACCATGCAAATTCTCCAGCAACACAGGAACACTCCCCTGAGCTTCAATATACAGGCAGCTCAAAATTATCCCAAAACCTTTGATGTCTCGTAACCCATTACGGGTTACTCCACTGCACTGCAGAGAGAAGAAACCCAGCTCCACCCACCAAAACTCCAACACAAGCCTCCCTAACCAGGAAGCCTTGACAAGCCACTGATAGAACCCCACCCAAAGTGAGGAAGTGCCATAATAAAGAGAACTCCACATATTACCAGAATATAAAAAGGTCACCCCAAACGCAGCAATATAACCAAGATGAAGAGACAGAGGAATACATAGCAGGTAAAGGAACAGGAGAGTTGCCCACCAAACCAAACAAAAGAGGAAGAAGTAGGGAATCTACCGGAGAAGGAATTCCGAATATTGATAGTGAAAATGATCCAAAATCTTGAAATCAAAATGGAATCACAGATAAATAGGCTAGAGACAAAGATTGAGAAGATGCAAGAAAGGTTTAACAAGGACCTAGAAGAAATAAAAGAGTCAAAATATAATGAATAACGCAATAAATGAGATCAGAAACACTCTGGAGGCAACAATTAGTAGAATAACGGAGGCAGAAGATAGAATTAGTGAAATAGAAGATAGAATGGTAGAAATAAATGAATCAGAGAGGAAACAAGAAAAACGAATTAAAAGAAATGAGGACAATCTCAGAGACCTCCAGGACAATATGAAACGCTCCAACATTCGAATTATAGGAGTCCCAGAAGAAGAAGACAGAAAGAAAGATCATGAGAAAATCCTTGAGGAGATAATAGTTGAAAACTTCCCTAAAATGGGGAAGGAAATAATCACCCAAGTCCAAGAAACACAGAGAGTTCCAAATAGGATAAACCCAAGGTGAAACACCCCAAGACACATATTAATCAAATTAACAAAGATCAAACACAAACAACAAATATTAAAAGCAGCAAGGGAAAAACAACAAATAACACACAAGGGGATTCCCATAAGGATAACAGCTGATCTTTCAATAGAAACTCTTCAGGCCAGGAGAGAATGGCAAGACATACTTAAAGTGATGAAAGACAATAACCTACAGCCCAGATTACTGTACCCAGCAAGGATCTCATTCAAATACGAAGGAGAAATCAAAAGCTTTACAGACAAGCAAAAGCTGAGAGAATTCAGCACCACCAAACCAGCTCTCCAACAAATTCTAAAGGATATTCTCTAGACAGGAAACACGAAAAGGGTGTATAAACCCGAACCCAAAACAATAAAGTAAATGGTAACGGGATCATACTTATCAATAATTACCTTAAACGTAAACGGGTTGAACGCCCCAACCAAAAGACAAAGACTGGCCGAATGGATACAAAAACAAGACCCCTCTATATGCTGCTTACAAGAGACCCACGTCAAAACAAGGGACACATACAGACTGAAAGTGAAGGGCTGGAAAAAGATATACCACACAAATAGAGACCAAAAGAAAGCAGGAGTGGCAATACTCATATCCGATAAAATAGACTTTAAAACAAAGGCTGTGAAAAGAGACAAAGAAGGCCACTACATAATGATCAAAGGAACAATCCAAGAAGAAGATATAACAATTATAAATATATATGCACCCAATATAGGAGCACCGCAATATGTAAGACAAATGCTAACAAGTATGAAAGGGGAAATCAACAATAACACAATAATAGTGGGAGACTTTAATACCCCACTCACACCTATGGACAGATCAACTAAACAGAAAATTAACAAAGAAACGCAAACTTTAAACGATACATTAGATCAGTTAGACCTAATTGATATCTATAGGACATTTCACCCCAAAACAATGAATTTCACCTTTTTTTCAAGTGCTCATGGAACCTTCTCCAGGATAGATCACATTCTGGGCCATAAATCTAAACTTGATAAATTCAAAAAAATCGAAATCATTCCAAGCATCTTTTCTGACCATAATGCATTAAGATTAGATCTCAATTACAGGAGAAAAACTATTAAAAATTCCAACATATGGAGGTTGAACAACACACTTCTGAATAACCAACAAATCACAGAAGAAATCAAAAAAGAAATCAAAATATGCATAGAAACTAATGAAAATGAAAACACAACAAGCCAAAACCTGTGGGACACTATAAAAGCAGTGCTAAGAGGAAAGTTCATAGCAATACAGGCATACCTCAAGAAACAAGAAAAAAGTCAAATAAATAACCTAACTCTGCAACTAAAGCAACTAGAAAAGGAAGAGTTGGAGAACCCCAGAGTTGGTAGAAGGAAAGAAATCTTAAAAATTAGGGCAGAAATAAATGCAAAAGAAACAAAAGAGACCATAGCAAAAATCAACAAAGCCAAAAGCTGGTTCTTTGAAAGGATAAATAAAATTGACAAACCATTAGCCAGACTCATCAAGAAGCAAAGAGAGAAAAATCAAATCAATAAAATTAGAAATGAAAATGGAGAGATCACAACAGACAACACAGAAATACAAAGGATCATAAGAGACTACTATCAGCAGTTGTATGCCAATAAAATGGACAACGTGGAAGAAATGGACAAATTCTTAGAAAAGTACAATTTTCCAAAACTGAACCAGGAAGAAATAGAAAATCTTAACAGACCCATCACAAGCACGGAAATTGAAACGGTAATCAGAAATCTTCCAGCAAACAAAAGCCCAGGTCCAGATGGCTTCACAGCTGAATTCTACCAAAAATTTTGAGAAGAGCTAACACCTATCCTCCTCAAACTCTTCCAGAAAATTGCAGAGGAAGGTAAACTTCCAAACTCATTCTATGAGGCCACCATCACCCTAATACCAAAACCTGACAAAGATGTCACAAAAAAAGAAAACTACAGGCCAATATCACTGATGAACATAGATGCAAAAATCCTCAACAAAATTCTAGCAATCAGAATCCAACAACACATTAAAAAGATCATACACCATGACCAAGTGGGCTTTATCCCAGGGATGCAAGGATTCTTCAATATCCGCAAATCAATCAATGTAATTCACCACATTAACAAATTGAAAAATAAAAACCATATGATTATCTCAATAGATGCAGAGAAGGCCTTTGACAAAATTCAACATCCATTTATGATAAAAACTCTCCAGAAAGCAGGAATAGAAGGAACATACCTCAACATAATCAAAGCTATATATGACAAACCCACAGCAAACATTATCCTCAATGGTGAAAAATTGAAAGCATTTCCCTTAAAGTCAGGAACAAGACAAGGGTGTCCACTTTCACCGCTACTATTCAACATAGTTCTGGAAGTTTTGGCCACAGCAATCAGAGCAGAAAAAGAAATAAAAGGAATCCAAATTGGAAAAGAAGAAGTAAAACTATCACTGTTTGCAGATGACATGATCCTCTACATGGAAAACCCTAAAGACTCCACCAGAAAATTACTAGAGATCATCAATGAATATAGTAAAGTTGCAGGATATAAAATCAACACACAGAAATCCCTTGCATTCCTATACACGAATAATGAGAAAGTAGAAAAAGAAATTAAGAAAACAATTCCATTTACCATTGCAACGAAAAGAATAAAATACTTAGGAATATATCTACCTAAAGAAACTAAAGACCTATATATAGAAAACTATAAAACACTGATGAAAGAAATCAAAGAGGACACTAATAGATGGAGAAATACACCATGTTCATGGATCGGAAGAATCAATATAGTGAAAATGAGTATACTACCCAAAGCAATTTACAAATTCAATGCAATCCCTGTCAAGCTACCAGCCACATTTTTCACAGAACTAGAACAAATAATTTCAAGATTTGTATGGAAATACAAAAAGCCTCGAATAGCCAAAGCAATCTTGAGAAAGAAGAATGGAACGGGAGGAATCAACTTGCCTGACTTCAGGCTCTACTACAAAGCCACAGTCATCAAGACAGTATGGTACTGGCACAAAGACAGACATATAGATCAATGGAACAAAATAGAAAGCCCAGAGATAAATCCACACACATATGGACACCTTATCTTTGACAAAGGAGGCAAGAATATACAATGGAGTAAAGACAATCTCTTTAACAAGTGGTGCTGGGAAAACTGGTCAACCACTTGTAAAAGAATGAATCTAGATCACTTTCTAACACCGTACACAAAAATAAACTCAAAATGGATTAAAGATCTAAATGTAAGATCAGAAACTATAAAACTCCTAGAGGAGAATATAGGCAAAACACTCTCAGAAATAAATCACAGCAGGATCCTCTATGATCCACCTACCAGAATTCTGGAAATAAAAGCAAAAATAAACAAATGGGATCTAATTAAAATTAAAAGCTTCTGCACAACAAAGGAAAATATAAGCAAGGTGAAAAGACAGCCTTCGGAATGGGAGAAAATAATAGCAAATGAAGCAACTGACAAACAACTAATCTCAAAAATATACAACCAACTTATGCAGCTCAACTCCAGAAAAATAAACGACCCAATCAAAAAATGGGCCAAAGAACTAAATAGACATTTCTCCAAAGAAGACATACGGATGGCTAACAAACACATGAAAAGATGCTCAACATCACTCATTATTAGAGAAATGCAAATCAAAACCACAATGAGGTACCACTTCACACCAGTCAGAATGGCTGCGATCCAAAAATCTGCAAGCAATAAATGCTGGAGAGGGTGTGGAGAAAAGGGAACCCTCCTACACTGTTGGTGGGAATGCAAACTAGTACAGCCACTATGGAGAACAGTGTGGAGATTCCTTAAAAAATTGCAAATAGAACTCCCTTATGACCCAGCAATCCCACTTCTGGGCATACACACCGAGGAAACCAGAATGGAAAGAGACACATGTACCCCAATGTTCATCGCAGCACTGTTTATAATAGCCAGGACATGGAAACAACCTAGATGTCCATCAGCAGATGAATGGATAAGAAAGCTGTGGTACATATACACAATGGAGTATTACTCAGCCGTTAAAAAGAATTCATTTGAATCAGTTCTGATGAGATGGATGAAACTGGAGCCAATTATACAGAGTGAAGTAAGCCAGAAAGAAAAACACCAATACAGTATACTAACACATATATATGGAATTTAGGAAGATGGCAATGACGACCCTGTATGCAAGTCAGGAAAAGGGACACAGATGGGTATAACGGACTTTTGGTCTCAGAGGGAGGGGGAGAGGGTGGGATGATTTGGGAGAATGGGAATTCTAACATGTATACTATCATGTAAGAATTGAATCGCCAGTCCATGTCTGACGTAGGGTGCAGCATGCTTGGGGCTGGTGCATGGGGATGACCCAGAGAGATGTTGTGGGGAGGGAGGTGGGAGGGGGGGTCATGTTTGGGAACGCATGTAAGAATTAAAGATTTTAAAATTAAAAAAATAAATAAATAAAAATAAGATAAAAAAAAAAAACAAAATATACAAGCAGCTCATACAACTCAAAGACAGAAAAACAAACAACCAAATCAAAAAGCGGGAAAAAGACCTAAACAGACATTTCTCCAAAGACATACATATGGCTAACAAACACATGAAAAGATGCTCAACATCGCTCATTATTAGAGAAAAGCAAATCAAAACCACAATGAGATATCACCTCACACCGGTCAGAATGGCCCTCATCAAAAAGTCTACAAACAATAAATGCTGGAGAGAGTGTGGAGAAAAGGGAACACTCTTGCAACGTAGGTGGGAAGGTAAATTCATACAGCCACTATGGAAGACAGTATGGAGATTCCTTAACAAACAAGGAATAAAAGCACCATATGACCCAGCAATTCCACTCCTAGGCATATTCCCTGAGGAAACCAAAATTGAAAAGACACATGTACCCCATTGTTCACTGCAGCACTATTTACAATAACTAAAACACAGAAACAACCGAGATGTCCATTGACAGATGAATGGATAAAGAACAGTGGTACATATATACACAATGGAATATTACTCAGCCACAAACAGGAACAGATTTGAGTCAGGTCTGATGAGGTGGATGAACCTAGAACCTATTATGCAGAGTGAAATGAATCAGAAAGAGAAAGATAAATATTGTATTCTTCGGCTAAGGTTTTTCCAGTGGTCATGTATGGATGTGAGAGTTGGACTGTGAAGAAAGCTGAGTGTTGAAGAATTGATGCTGTTGAACTGTGGTGTTGGGAAGACTCTTGAGAGTTCCTTGGACTGCAAGGAGATCCAACCAGTCCATCCTAAAGATGATCAGTCCTGGGTGTTCTTTGGAAGGAATGATGCTAAAGCTGAAACTCCAGTACTTTGGCCACCTGATGCAAAGAGTTGACTCATTGGAAAAGACTCTGATGCTGGGAGGGATTGGGAGCAGGAGGAGAAGAGGACGACAGAGGATGAGATGGCTGGATGGCATCACCAACTCGAAGGACATGAGTTTGAGTTGACTCCAGGAGTTGGTGATGGACAGGGAGGCCTGGAGTGCTGTGATTCATGGGGTCACAAAGAGTTGGACACGACTGAGCAACTGAACTGAACTGAATACACATATACAGAATATAGAAAAATGGTACTGAAGAATCTGTTTACAGGGCAGCAATGGGGAAACAAACATAAAGAATAGACTTATGGAGATGGGCAGAGGAGAGGAGTAGGTGAGATGTATGGATAGACTAACATGGAAACTTACATTACCATATGTAAAATAGATAGCCAATGGGAATTTGCTGTATGGCTCAGAAAACTCAAACAATCTAGAGGTGTGGGATGGGGAGGTAGATGGGTGGGAAGTTCACAAGGGAGGGGATATATGTATACCTATGGGTGATTCATGTTCATGTTCGACAGAAAACACCAAAATTCTGTAAAGCAATTATCCTTCAATAAAAAGTAAATTAAAAAAAATCTCATAACTAAACTGCTCATTCTGTATATAAAAGTCAACAAGAAGTTAAAAAGGTTTTATTCTGTGAATTCCTAGTTTCTCTGTAGTTTATGAGCTGACCAACACAGTTGCATCCCTTTCTCTAATGGAGACAACAGTGAAACAGCAGTCTGTCTGAAACATGAATGTAGATCTGACTCCAAAAACTTTTGACTATAAATATGAATCAGTTACCCTCAACAGTCAAAGGCAGTGTTCATTATGGATATTAAGATACTGCTTTATTATGTAAAAGCATTATAAATTAAAATAACAACCCATTCATATGTACAAGTCAGAAGTCAGTTGTACTTTTTCAGAATAATCATTGCTTACTTCATTAGACTCATTTTGATTGCTACCATGTAGAGTTTGATTACTAATTTTGGCACATTAAAAGTCCCTGTTTAAAAAATATATCTCATCTTTGACCCTCTATTAATTTGGTGAGATTTTCTATTATGTAAAATGAGCTAATTAAGAGTAAAAATTTTGTAAAGTTTTTCAACTTCACTCACAAAAGGTTGCAATTATGACATAAGATAACTGTAACAAAATTTACACGTTTTGGTGTTTTTTTTTTTTTTTTTTTTTTTTGTCTTTCTTGAAAGGTGGCCACACAGAAAACAAAAATAAAATATAGCCACTATCATCACCAATTTCCAGAAGTTCAAAATGCTTTTACTTCTGCTGTTTGCTATAAATTCATATAGACTAGAACTGCACAAAGCAAAATCTGCATCTTATTTTAGAAGTCAGTGATGGGGAACTAATGTTATATTTGGTCTGTTAAATTAATTAAACAGGGAGGCCATTCACTGATGTGGCTCTAATACCTTGGCTGCTTACTGTAAGCAAACCAAAATCTAAGCCCGTAAAAGCCTCAAGGCTGTGAAATCAAAATGCTAAGGATAACTAAGTCCAAACGTCTGGGAGGACACAAGCTATAGCCAATCAACAATTTTCTTACTTTTCTTCGACCTTCTTTCTACAACAGTCGCTCTCGGAGTTTCGGTCAGGTAGAACTTAAGAAACCACTTCGGTTTTGGCACTGCCGAGTCAAACAGATTTTCGCTCAAACAAATTCTTAAATTTAAAAATATACCTCAGTTCATGTCTCCACAAGAAAATCCTGGTATCCAGAGAAGGGACCAAAGGAGGGCCTTGAGGGTCGCCAGGAGCAACAAGCAACCAGGCTGAGGTACCTTTAAGCTGTCTGAGAGCCCCGCTTCTTGCTGCCTCGGAATGGTTCGTAGTTAAACTCTCACATACCAGATTTTAGCTCTGCAGCCTTTGCATAATGAGCTTTCAGACTTAACTTGAACACTTCTTTTTCCTGACTGGCTCCAGAAACCACTTAAGTCTGACTGGGTCGGACGCAAAAGTCAGACTGTTTCCGGGTCAGACGGGGGTCCAACTGAGAAACAGAACTGGTTCCGGGGTCAGACTGAGTCCGACCTAAAATCCAGCTGGGTCAAAGTCAGTCCAAGTTAAAGCGAACTAGTTGTAGTGTGAGGCCTCAAGTACATGAAAATTTGTTTCAAGGCTGAACGGGCAGTTCAAATTTACCACAGAGAGTCTTGAACTACGGTGGCTGCAGTGCGGGAAGTTGAACCGTCTCAGGTAGCTTATCTGTTTCTGAAGTACCCTAGAGAAAAGCATTTTCCTCTACATCACTTTTATTCTTACTTTATAACGGCGTAAAGGCAAATTGTCACGAAGTAATTTCCATTTTCTTTGTACTGTAGTCTTTTTTTTTTTTTAAGTATACTGGAAGCAAATTAAGTATTTTTGAGAATGTAGGAAATTGTCTTTCAGAGTACATGTGTGTGTGTCCCTTGCCACTGTGTGCCCGCTCTAAGTCGCTTCACTTAGAGTCCGAGTCTTTGTGACCCCGTGGACTGTAGCCCGCCAGGCTCCTCTGTTCATGGGATTCTCCAGGCAAGAATACTGGAGTGGGTTGCCATTTCCCTCCCCAGTAGATCTTCCCAACCCAGGGATCGAACCTTGGTCCCTTGTGCCTCCTGCATTGGCAGGAAGATTTTTTTAAATCACCAGTAGCAAACCTGGGAAGCCCTTTTCAGGCTATGCAGGTGGGGGGGAATACCTACCCTTTAAAAATGTCACAATCTCTTGTACACACTGCTATGCTTAAAATGGATGAGCAACAAGGACGTCCTGTATGGAACTTTCCTCAATGTGATGTTGCAGCCCAGATGAGAGGGGAGTTTGGGGCAAAATTAATACTTGCATGTGTACGGCTGAGTGCCTTTCCTGCTCACCTGAAACTATCATAGCATTGCTAAGCAATTATACCCCATAACTATATATATATAGTTATGGGTGTGTGTGTGTGTGTATATATATATATATATATATATACACACACATAACTATATATATATACATTATACATAACTGTATATATATATATATATTTTTATAAGAGAATAGGAGAATAGGACACAGATTGAAAGAGAAACAAGAGTGCACAGAGATCTAAGATCTTGTGAAGGTACAGCGAGAAGGGGCTATTTACAAGCAATGGAGAGAGGCAACAGAGGAAACCAACTCTGCCCTCAACTTCATCTTGAATTTCAGCCTACAGAAGCTGAGAAAATTATTTTACGTTGTTTAAATCCCTAGTCTGGGTATGTTGTTACAGCAGTCCTGGCAAGCTAATACAAAAACCTTAGGTGGGGTAGTGATTCTTTTGGTTATGAGAGTAAGAAAAATTGATTTTATTTATTAGAGGTACAAAACATAGATTTATAAGTAAATAAAAAATAAAAATGTAAAAGACAAAATTCACGTAGGATTTTGAATTCTTTTTATATTAATACACCAAGTATAATCTGTTTATACACAAACCCAGTTATGTGTATATTTTACATTCCTTGAAAAAGGAGGCAACTTCAAACCTGTAATAAATATTTAATATGTCCAAAAATGTATTTTAGTGTTTAAACTTTGGTGGATAAATGGTTGTCCAGAACAGTGCTTTAAAAATTGCTATTAATCTTTTAGTCTTAATTAAATAAAAACAGTAAGTTTGGGAGATAAAACAAGATTTGTCATATAAAAAGTCACACTCTACCATAACATAACAGATAAAAATTGTCATGAGAATATATTTTATTAAATAAAATATTATAAATTAGTTTAAGAAAATAATAGATTATCACCCCTTGACTTTTTGGTCTAAAAATCTGGTGTTTACTACTGAAGGATTTGTTGTTTTAATTGTTCTTCACTTCCAGAATTCCAAAGTTAATGGTGAATATTCAACACATAATGTCATAAAGAGTGTGCAATTTCCACTCCTCTGCTAATTGATGGTCTCATTATTAGTGGTATATTTCCTTTAAATATGTGACCAGAAATCTGTCATGAAGACACAACCCACTTTTTTTCCTGTGCTTTAACAAGGTCGTCTTACTCAAATGAACTACATTATGACATCTCTGATTATATGTAAAGAACACTTTCACAACTTGTCATTTTATTTATTAAATTTCATATGTCCTTAAATTAAGCTTTTTGCCATTGAGCTATTGGACTTTAAACACAAAATTGGTAATGGAAAATTCTTTTCAGAATCTTGATATTTTTAAAGTTTTACTGTGGAGGTTTTAAAATAAATCCAAAAGTAGGGAGAAAAATGAAATTCATGTACCAATTGTTTAGTCACTCAGGTGTGTCCGACTCTTTTGTGACCCCATGGACTATAGACGCCCTGCTCTTCTGTCCATGGGATTTCCCAGGCAAGAACACTGGAGTGGGTTGCCATTTCCTTCTCCAGGGGATCTTCAGATCTTCGCAACCTGGTACTTTATTTTCCTATTGCTGCAGTAACACACACACACGTACACACACAACTTGTGGTGTAAAGCAGCATGCACGCCTGCTGTTTCTTCAGTCATGTCCGACTCTTTGCGACCCCTTAGACTGTAGCTTGCTAGGCTCTTCTATCCATGGATTTTCCCACAAGAATACCGGAGTGGGTTGCAATTTCCTTCTCCATAAAGCAGCATGGGTCATTATTTTAATAGCTCTAGATGTCAGAAGTCAGTAATGGATCTCATTGGGTTAAAAATAAGGACTGTATTCCCTTCCTGGGAATCTTGGGGTGAATCTGTTTTCTTATTTTTTAAGCGCCAAGAGGTTCCTGCAGCTTCATCATGTCATTTTTCTATCTTCAAAGCCGGCAACATCAGGCCAAGTCTTTTTCATGTTGCTATCTCCCTCATTTTTATCTGTCTGCTTTACTTTTACATTTCTGAGGACACTTAGGATAGCAATGCATTGATTTACTCCCACTCCTCCTCACACCACCCTACTGCAGGGTCTTGCAGGATAATTCTTCCATCTCACAATCAGTTGACAGGCAAACTACCACCTCAACCTTGATTATCCCTTGCCATATTACAAGATATTCACAAATTTCAACGATTAAGATCTGGATGTCTTTGGAGGGGCAGGGTTGGTCATTTTTCTGCCTCCTATGCCTACTACAGTGATCAATATTTTGCCATTATATCTATCTCCTTTCCCCTCATACTCAAACTTTTTCTTAATGTGTTCATTTGCTTCAGTTTTATTTTTAAGCAAATCTCAAACTTCATTCTACAGAAACACAGTTCTGTGTGTATCTCAGAATGTAAGGACATGTTGTTTAAACATAATCAAAACAAAATAATAATTCTATGTTGTTGCTGTTCAGTCATCCAGTCATGTCTGACTCTTTGTGACCCCATGGACTGCAGCACACTATTATCTAAAACCTGGTCAATGTTTCCTCATTATCTCAAAAATGTCTTCTACAATCCATGAGAGAATCAGGGTCACAATAAGTTTCATATGTTTTATTTGGTTGCTCTGTGTCTTAAATTTCCTTTATAACCATTCCCCATCTGTGTTTTTTTTTTTCTTTCATGTCATATAATGGTTGATGCTGCTTAATTGTGTACTCCTTAGAATTTCCCAGACTCTGGATTTGGCTGATTACAGCTTCATAGCATGGGCTTCCCTGATTGTTCAGTTGGTAAAGAATCCACCTGCAATGTGGGAGACCCTGGTTTGATCCCTGGTTTGGAAAGATCCCCTGGAGAAGGAAAGGCTACCCACTCATAGTTTAATATGAACCTTTATTCTTTATATTGCCTATAAACTGGTATTTAGATTCATGTATTACTTGTCCCTCCTCCTTACACCCATCCTTTCGATAATATATAATTGTAGTGTGTGTAGTTCATATTGTATCACATTAGGTAATACATGTTGTGATTGTCTCACTTTTAGTGCTTTAAGAATGATTAAGTAATTCAGGAATTGTCAGCCAGATCTGTCTATTATAGAGTTCCTCATTAACTGTTTATTTAATGACTTCAGTTGATAATAGTTACCTAGGTATTTTGACACTACTTTTCAGGACTATCCTCTGTCATCACATTTAACACTGTTCAGTGTTCTATGAAAATTAACTTATGTGTACTTTCCAGGGAGTTAATTAGTGGGAAAAATGAGGTACATTGTTAGCTATCTTATCTGTCTACAGAAATGTAAGGCTATTAACTTATTTGTCTACTACTTGCCACCTTGACTTTGAGTTCCTAATCCATCACAGTTTTGATATGTTTTCAAAGGGAATACAGCAATATGACTGATAATCTTTACAGAGATAATATTCCTGATACTGTTACAGAGAACGTTGTAATTCCTATATTGTGTGTGATGGGATGTAGCTAATACTTTTCTTTGAGCATCTCCACAGAAACTGAATCCAGAGAAATTTTTTTGAAAAATATTACCTGTATTTATATCATATGATTGAATCTCTTTTAAAAGATACCATTATCTTTATATAAGAAAAGATTGGATGAATATATGTTTCTTTTTTTTAATATCTAAAATATGCCAAGGTCTTTCACACTACCTTGCAGCAAAATTCTAGTTACAAACTCTAATTATCTGATTAGTATAAGTATTCTACATGAAAATTGTGTACTAGGACATATAATTAATAGTGAAGAGGTATTATTAATTGGCATCTATAATGTCTGTGTTTATGTTTTACCTTGTTACTAAACAAGTATAGATTAATCATTTTATAAATATAGAGGTTTCAAAAGTCTTATACTGTGGATGCTAATTTGATGGTCAGAAAAAAAAAGAATGAGCATATTAATCAGTTAGTGACTTTTGTCATGAAAGCTATTTTTTGAGTTGCCTCACAAGAGAATAAACTTATTTTATTTTATGAGTAGTTAAGCAAGAACTCACTAGTGTAACATTTGATCTTCCAAATTTTCTTGAACATGTTATATAGTAGTCCCTAGAGTGTGCATTCCTATTTCTTTTTCTTAATTATAAACATTATAATGTAAGGTTAGTAATCTAATATTTTCAACAAAATCTCTAAAATCAGTTTGATAAGTAAATCACTTGTTCAGTAACCAATCCTTTATATAAGAAAAAGAAAAAACTGTATATTTGATCATATATTCTAAACATTCAAAATATACTTTAGTCCATGTGCATGTTCATATGTCAGTATTAAGCGTGTGTGACTGATTTTTATTAATCTTTCAAATGCTCATGTCTTTTAGTGTGCTTCCTATTTGACTGTAACACACATCAGAAATATTTTAGAAGTCTTATTCCATTCTTTATGATTGTGAAACATCACAAAGATTCCCTGTGTGAAAACTCACATAAATACCCACAATACTACATATTTGATCTATGGTATTAAATATTTGCTTTGCTCAATCTTTAGCATTTATTTCTACTAATATATAATTCTCTTAAAGTTTTCACAACATTGTGATTTTGAGGAATCTTGGTACAGTGCCTGGAGTTCAGAGTTCGGTCGCTCAATCGTGTCCGACTCTTTGCAACCCCATGAATCACAGCACGCAAGGATTCCCTGTCCATCACCAACTCCCAGAGTTGACTGTGTGGATCACAATAAACTGTGGAAAATTCTGAAAGAGATGGGAATACCAGACCACCTGACCTGCCTCTTGAGAAATATGTATACAGGTCAGGAAGCAACAGTTAGAACTTGACATGAAACAACAGACTGGTTCCAAATAGGAAAAAGAGTGTGTCAAAGCTGTATATTGTCACCCTGCTTATTTAACTTATTTGCAGAGTACATCATGAGAAATGCTGGACTGGAAGAAGCACAAGCTAGAATCAAGATTGCCAGGAGAAATATCAATAACTTCAGATATGCAGATGACACCACCCTTATGGCAGAAAGTGAAGAGGAACTAAAGAGCCTCTTGATGAAAGTGAAAGAGGAGAGTGAAAAAGTTGGCTTAAAGCTCAACATTCAGAAAACGAAGATCATGGCATCTGGTCCCATCACTTCATGGGAAATAGATGGGGAAACAGTAGAAACAGTGTCAGACTTTATTTTGGGGGGCTCCAAAATCACTGCAGATGGTGATTGCAGCCATGAAATTAAAAGACGCTTACTCCTTGGAAGAAAAGTTATGACCAACCTAGATATATTCAAAAGCAGAGACATTACTTTGCCAACTAAGGTCTGTCTATTCAAGGCTATGGTTTTTCCTGTGGTCATGTATGGATGTGAGAGTTGGACTGTGAAGAAGGCAGAGTGCTGAAGAATTTATGCTGTTGAAATGTGGTGTTGGAGAAGACTCTTGAGAGTCCCTTGGACTGTAAGGAGATCCAACCAGTCCATTCTGAAGGAGATCAGCCCTGGGGTTTCTTTGGAAGGAATGATGCTAAAGCTGAAACTCCAGTAGTTTGGCCACCTCTTGCGAAGAGTTGACTCATTGAAAAAGACTCTGATTCTGGGAGGGATTTGGGGCAGGAGGAGAAGGGGACGACAGAAGATGAGATGGCTGGATGGCATCACCAACTTGATGGACATGAGTTTGAGTGAACTTTGGGAGTTGGTGATGGACAGGGAGGCCTGATGTGCTGCAATTCATGGGGTCGCAAAGAATTGGACACCACTGAGCAACTGAACTGAACTGAACTATCCTAATTTTGTTTTGAAGCAGTTCTGCTTATCATGAACGATATTTGATTTTCAGTTCTATTTAAATTCAACAAGATACACTGCTGTCATTTTCAAAGTAGAATTTATTTATGGATAGTTTTGATGACTGTTTTTTCACATCTATAATGAACTTTTTCTTTTTAATAGTGCCTTCTTGTATCCCTGAAACTATAATTTAATATTTGAAAACCACAAAACCACCAGAGCCCCCTTATGTTGAACAATAGAACATTGCTGTTGCTCATTTACATTTTATGTACAACAGTGTCCAACATAACAAGTGTTTCATCACACTAAAGATGACTTTGACTAGGAAATAGTAACAATAAAATAGGATTCTGATGACTATACTGTCTCAGTTTGATTTTTAGACTGTGATGAAATTTATAGCCTCTTTTATCATTTCCATTTTAGATTGATAACTCTGAAACATTTTATTTAGATTTAACCAAAAGTTGCAGCATATTTCTCAAAGTATTCAGGTTCTAAGTATTTCCCTTAATACAGCTCTTTTATTTTTCTTCTTTTATTCCCTCTTCATGGAAAATAAAATTTAAATAATATATGATCTTATATTTTCTGGACAAAATAATTGATCAAGATGTGCAATAAGAGAGATTCTATGGGGCTTAAAGATCATTTTCAGGAGGAGAAACATTTTTATATATTTTATATATGAAGGATATAGTACATTCATGGATGGAAAGAAGGAAAAATATAAAGATGCCATTTTTTCCTTTCACAGATTACAGATAGGAGATTCCAATAAAATACCAATTAGGTTATTTTTGTAACTTGTCAAAAAAGTACAGGATTACATCTGATAAATAAAGAGATATATTAGCTAAGACTATTAGTAATAATGTAGAACTTTCCCTACCAAAAAATAATAATAGTACATATTATATAAAGTTACAAACATGGTATTTTAAAAATAATGTGTAAGTATCATCTTCCAGATTAATGGAAAGAATATATATTAGAAACTGATCATAATGTAGTCCCAACTAAAAGTAGTCCACATATGCAAAATAACTGAAGAATATACATTAAAAAGTAAGTAATAGGTTTGCTTTAAGAAACTGAAAATATTTTTATTCTATTTACTTTTCTGTTTTTAAATTATCTATGAGAAGTGTATATTGCCTTAATAAGAAAAGAAAAGCTAAGTTCTCAAAATTAAAAAGAAAGTTTAGTTTTTGTAAAAAGTGATAATAACAGAATATACACCATATGAAAATGCTGATAATAAAGTGTGAATCTGACTCCAAGGAAAAATAAATTCTTTGTAAAATATTTCATCATTGGCTGTTATTTGATCATTGAAAAAGTAAGAGAGTTCCAGAAAAACGTCTACTTTGCTTTATTGACTACACCAAAGGCTTTGACTGTGTGGATCACAATAAACTGTGGAAAATTCTTCAAGAGATAGGAATACCAAACCACCTGACCTGTCCCCTGACAAATCTGTAGGCAGATCAAGAAGTAACAGTTAGAACTGGACATGGGACAACAGACTTGCTCTAAATCGGGAAAGGAGTACATCAAGGCTATATATTGTCACCCTGCTTATTTAACTTATATGTAGAGTACATCATGAGAAATAACAGGCTGGATAAGGCACAAGCTGGAATCAAGATTGCTGGGAGAAATATCAATCACCTCAGATATGCAGATGACACCACCCTTATGGCAGAAAGCGAAGAAGAACTAAAGAGCCTCTTGATAAAAGTGAAAGAAGAGAGTGAAAAAGTTGGCTTAAAGCTCAACATTCAGAAAACAAAGATCATGGCATCTGGTCCCATCACTTCATGGCAAATAGATGGGGAAACAGTGGCTGACTTTATTTTTCTGGGCTTCAAAATCACTGCAGATGGTGACTGCAGCCATGAAATTAAAAGACACTTCCTCCTTGGAAGAAAAGCTACGACAAAACTAGACAGCTTATTAAAAAACAGAGACATAACTTAACCACCAAAGTCCATATAGTCACAGCATGGTTTTTCCAGTAGTCATGTATGGATGTGAGAGTTGGACTAAAGAAAGCTGAGCACTGAAGAATTGATACTTTTGAACTGTGGTGTTGGGGAAGACTCTTGAGAGTCCCTTGAACTGCAAGGAGATCAAACCAGTCAATCCTGAAGGAAATCATTCCTGGGAGTTCATTTGAGGGACTGGTGCTGAAGCTGAGACTCCAATACTTTGGCCACCTGGAAAAGACACTGATGTTGGGAATGACTGAAGGTGGAAGGAAAAGGGGCAACAGAGGATGAGATTGTTGGATGGCATCACAAACGCGATGGACATGAGTTTGAGTAAGCTCTGGGAGTTGGTGATGGGCAGGGAAGCCTGGCATGCTGCAGTCTATGGGATCGCAAAGAGTTAGACATGACTGAGGGGCTGAACTGAACTGAACTGATAATTAGAATTGACTTTGGATTTAAAATATCTAATTCAATTTAACCTAAGCTATCACATGAAGAATAATTGATTCGTTTTAAAAGAAAATAATAAAACACCATTGTAAAGATGATCATTGCAAAGAAGTTTTTGAACCATTTTCTTATCTTTCAGAAAGCAACAAAAGTGGTTACATTAGTATGTTATTCAAACTTGTTCAAACTGTTCACTCAGTCATGTCCAACTCTTTGCAACCCCAGAACTATATAGTCCATGGAATTCTCCATGCCACGATATTGGAGTGGGTAGCCTTTCTCTTCTCCAGAGAGTGAATCTTCCCAGCCCATGGATCAAACCCAGGTCTCCTGCATTGCCAGTGCATTCTTTATAAACTGAACTATCAGGGAAGCTGAAAGTGAAAGTCACTAAGTCGTGTCCAATTCTTTGCAGCCCTGGTGGGCTGTACAGTCCATGGAATTCTCCAGGCCAGAATACTGGAGTGGGTAGCCTTTCCCTTCTCAAGCGGATCTTTCCAACCCAGGAATTGGACCGGGGTCTCCTTCATTGCAGGTTGAATCTTTACCAACTGAGCTATCAGGGGAGCCCTATATATTATTACCATAATGCTGTTGTTTTCTGGATTCCCTTGTAGTACAAGCTACACAATTCCTAGCACAGTTAACCCACTAACCTACTACTTGTTTAATTCCTTAATTATTTAGAATACATCTTCATACCAAGAAAAGTTTAAGGAGACTCAGGAAAGTACTGACATTCTTCCCTTATGAATGATGGAATTTATCTGCTTCAAAAATGTTGGTATCAAGATACCATCCACTAATGAAAGTGCTGAGAGCAATTTTCCTACTGGAACTATTTTTTGTAAATATTACTGTTTTGGCATTTTCATAATACTAAGAATACTTTTTTTATTTGAGTTTGCCAAGCTTCTAGTTCAAGTACTATTGAAATATTTGTTCTTTCATTTAAAAGCTCTTCATTATGTAAAGACATCTCTCATTGTTCCAAAATATTTGGGAGTTAAACATCACTCAGTTCAGTTCAGTCGCTCAGTCGTGTCCGACTCTTTGTGACCCCATGGACTGCAGCACGCCAGGCCTACCTGTCCATCTCCAACTCCCAGTGTTTACTCAAACTCATGTCCATTGAGTCAGTAATACCATCCAACCATCTCATCCTCTGTCATCCCCTTCTCCTCCTGCCTTCAGTCTTTCCCAACATTAGGGTCTCTTCAAATGAGTCAGTTCTTCCAAACATCACTACTGCTATAGTTTAAAATATGGTATGGTTTTGCAGCCAGACAGCTCCATCCTGGTAAGCTTCATCTGAAGACTCCATAATGTTTTTAATATACGTTACAAAGCTTTTCGGTGCTACAGTACCCTAGTGTTTTTATAATCCTAGTGACAGAAAGCTTGACTCTTAAATGTTTTCAACATGACCCATAGTGAAAAAAAAAGCAAAGCAAAACAAAACATTTTTCATCATAATTAGGATCATGACATTCATGTGTTATTCAGTCTTCTATATCTAGTTAGTGGGGATTCAAAAATAATTGAAACAGTAAAAAATCTTGCCCCCATGGAGCTAATAACCTATTCTGTCCCTCTGTCTCTGTATTATTCCTTTGTATAAAAAATAGCTTCTTGTGTATTTTATTCCAGCCATCCAATTCTATCCTATTGTCTTCTTTTGAGTTGTAAAAATAACATGTTTCTCTTTGTGTGTTTAGTCATTCAGTCATGTCTGACTCTTTGCAATCCCATGGACTATAGACCACCAGGTTCCTCTGTCCATAGGGACTCTCCAGGCAAGAATACTGGGGTGGGTTGCCATGCCCTCCTCCAGGGGATCTTCCCAACCCAGGGATCGAATCGAGCTCTCCGGTATGGCAGGTGGGTTCTTCAGTGTCTGAGCCATCAGGGTAATTAGGACCCATTAATTGATTCAAGACTCAGTAATGGATCTTGACTCCCACTTTGAAAAACATTGCCATATTGGAATTTCATACATTTAACAGAGCTGTTAAAGCAGCCTGTGTATGTGTGTGTGGGTGCTCAGCCATGTCCAATTCTTTGCGACCCCACAGACTGTAGCCCACCAGCCTCCTCTGTTCTTAGGATTTCCCAAGCAAGAATACTGGAGTGGTTTGCAGATGGGATCTTCCCAACCCAGGGATTGAACCCATGTCTCTTATGTCTCCTGCATTGGCAGGGATATTCTTCACCACTAGTGCCACTTAACCTTATAAAAAGAAGCCTAGGATTAATTAATTTTTCTAAATTTCTGTCTCACATCGACTGTCACCTATTTAAAAATCCGGTCTTTTTTACTGAGTTGCTTTCAGGATAGAACTTTCTGAATATGGGTTTATGTAAACTGTTTTTAATCTGAATGGAGAATCTTATATTTATTTATGTCAAATTCTTCTTTATTGGTTTCAGCTCATCATTCTAGCCTATCAAAATTTTTGAACTCTGCGACTGTTAGATACTCCTCCTACATCTGTCATCCACAAATATGAAAAGAGTGGCTTCTATGTCATGAGCCCAGCCACTATTGGAAAATACTGCAAATTCCTACAGTTCTTCCCTAGAGAGCGCCCTCTTGTTGGCATTGATCGGTTAATCGACATTTTAGCATTATATTTGCATGTCAGAATATGAATCTCCCTTAATTTGCCCATGTCTCAGTCTGCACTTTTTCATCAAATAAAAATTCTAAAGGACTATAGAATACATACTGAATTATTGATTTTTATGTTCCCCTGAGATAGCAATAAGCTGTCAGAAACATAGTTAAGTTTCTGTTTATCTCAGCCACAACTAGTTGCTCTGATAGTAGCCTTCAGTTTTTAAGTTTAGTTAGTGATTGAGATCTGATATCACAGTACGCTGGAACTCAGGACTAAGGGGTGGTCTAGAAGTAGCAAACTACTGATGCATATGCCTCGGTAATAAGCAGTGTTCTCCAGGTTTGCAAGATCATTCAGCTACTTCTCCTCAGCTTCTCAGTGATTTCCAACTGAAAGAGCTATTGTCTTGTCACAAGGTTTTATTGTCTTTGACAACTCTTGTATAGGACCAAAGTTATTTGGGGCTAGACACTCTTTTTAGTCCAAATATCTGTCTTTTGTTTGTTTGTTTTTTGGTGAGACTTGTCTTAAGTGCAAATTGCATTCAACTCATAGGATGTTATTAATAGGATCACATTAACAGAAGATTGTCTTTTAATAAGAGCCTAGGGCAAGATAGTAACCAGAGATGCATTTGAATTCTTCTCTTCACCAATTAACTGCCTTCCTCTTGGTAAGATCTTGAAACTAAGTCTCTCACATCATCTATAATCCAGAGTTAGAAATGTATAGCTTACCTATCTCACAGGGTTCTTGTAAGACTGGAGATTAGGTCATAAACAAATAGAATCTAAATGTTTACTAGCTGATAGTAAGCTATCAGTTGGTAAATTAGTTGTTGTTCAGTCGCTAAGTTGTTTTCTCAACTCTTTGTGACTCCATGGACTATAGCCAGCCAGGCTACATTTATAGGAGTGATTTAAAGTAAAACCTGTCTTCATGATATAACAGAATTCGGATGATAGACACAGTACATCATAACTGAATGTGCATGATGACTGGGGTGGGGAGCATTATCCTAGGGCAGTGGTGCTCAAAGCATCATCTTCAGAGCAACAGCATCAGCATATCCAGCAAAGTTGTTAAAAATGCAGATTCTATATGTGAGACCTAGTGCATCAGGCACAGAGGATGGGGCCCAGCACTCAGTGTGGTTTCAACAATCCTCAGGAGATTCTGTGCTCACTGTGTCCTTGATGTTGTTGTTGTTCAGTTGCTAAGTCATGTCCAGCTCTTTGCGACCCCATGGACTGTAGAATTCCAAGCTCCTCTGTCCTCCACTATCTCCAAGAATTTGCTCAGATTCATGTCTGGTGAGTCCCTGATTATCTGACTGTCTTATCCTCTCTGCCCAGTTCTCCTTTTGCCTTCAATCTTTCCCAGCATCTGAGTCTTTTCCAATGAGGCACTCTTTCCATCAGGTGGCCAACAGTTGTAGCTTCAGCTTTAATATAAGTCCTTCTAATGAATATTCAGAGTTGATTTCCTTTAGAATTCACTAATTTGATCTCCTTGCCATCCAGGGAACTCTCAAGAGTCTTCTCCAGCACCACACTTCAAAAGTATAAATTCTTCAGTGCTCAGCCTTCTTTATGATCCAACTCACATCTGTACACAACTACTGGAAAAACCATACCTTTGACTGCTACTGCTGCTGCTGCTAAGTCGCTTCAGTCATGTCCGACTCTGTGCGACCCCGTAGACAGCAGCCCACCAGGCTTCGCCGTCCCTGGAATTCTCCAGGCAAGAATACTGGAGTGGGTTGCCATTTCCTTCTCCAATGCATGAAGGCAAAAAGTGAAAGTGAAGTTGCTCAGTCGTGTCCAACTCTTCACGACCCCATGGACTGCAGCCTACTAGGCTCCTCCGTCCACGGGATTCTCCAGGCAAAAGTACTTGAGTGGGGTGCCATTGAGGGGCTTATATCGTTATGTCTCTGCTTTTTAATATATCTGCCATCTAGATTTATCCTAGTTTTCCTCCCAAGGAGTGTGTGTCTTAATTTTGTGGCTGCTGTCAAAGTACACAGTGATTTTGGAGACCAAGAAAATATATCACTGCTTCGACTTTTTCCCCATGCATTTGCTATGAAGTGATGGGACCCGATGCCATGATCTTAGTTTTCATGTTGAATTTCAAGCCAGCTTTCTCACTCTCTTCTTTCACCCTCATCAACAGGCTGTTTAGTTCCTCTTTACTTTCTGCCATTAGAGTGGTATCATTTGTATATCTGAGGTTATTGATATTTCTCCCTGCAGTCCTGATTCTAGTTTATGATTTATCCAGCCTGGAATTTTGCATAGTGTATTCTGCATGTAAGTTAAGTATGCAGAGTGACAAGATACAGCCTTGTCATACTCCTTTTCCAGTTTTTAACCAGTTCATTGTTCCACGTCCAGTTCTAACTGTTGCTTCTTGATTTGCATACAGGTTTTTCAGAAGACAGGTAAGGTGGTCTAATACTCCCATCCCTTTAAGAATTTTCTGCAGTTTGTTGTGGTCAACACACAACCCAAAGGCTTTAGGGTTGTCAGTAAGCAGAAGGAAATGTTTAACTGCCACTCCCTTTCTTTCTCCATGATCCAATGTATGTTGGTAATTTGATATATGGTTCCTCTGCCTTTTCAAAACCCCATTAGTACATCTGGAATTTCATGGTTCACATACTGCTGAAACCTAGCTTGAAGGATTTTGACCATAACCTTGCTAGCATGAAATGAATAGAATTGTACAGTAGTTTGAACATTCTTTGACATTACCCTACTTTGGGTTTGGAATGAAGGCTGACTTTTTCCAGTCCTGTGGCCACTACTGAGATTTCCAAAATTATGACATGTTGACTGCAGCACTTTAAAGCATCATCTTTTAGGATTTTAAATAGCTCAGCTGGAATTTTATTACTTCTACTACCTTTGTTTGTAGTAATGCTTCCTAATGCCCACTTGACTTCATACTCCAGAATGTCTAGCTCTAGGTGAGTGACCACACTATTGTGGTTATCTAGGTTATGAAGACCTTTTTTTGTATAGTTCTTCTGTATATTTTTGCCACCTCTTAATCTTTTCTGTTTTTGTTAGATCTTTACCTTTTCTGTCCATTATCATGCCCACCTTGCATGAAATGTTCTTGCGAAACTTGATGTCTCCAGTGTCCTGGAAGAGATCTTTAGTCTTTCTCACTCTATTGTTTTCCTCTATCCCTTTGGCTTGCTCATTAAAGAAGGCCTTCCTATCTCTCCTTGTGGTATTAAATGGCTCAGTAAGTAAAGAATCTACCTACAATGCAGGTGATGCCTGTTTGATTCTTGGGTTGGGAAGATACCCTAGAGAATGAAATAGCAACCCACTCTGGTATTCTTACCTGAAAAACCCCATGGACAGAGAGGCCTGGCGGGCTGCAATCAAAGGGTAGTGAAGAGCCATACCCCACTGAGAGACTAAGCACAGCTGATATTACCTTTCTTCCTTGCCTTCGCTTCTCTTCTTTCTTCAGCTATTTGTAAAACCTCCTCAGACGCCCACTTTGCCTTCTTACGTTTCTTTTTCTTGGGGGTGGTTTTGGTCACTGCTTCCTGTACAGTGTTAGGGACTTCTGCCCATAGTTCTTCAGGAACTGCATCAGATCTAAATGCTTGAGTCTATTCATCACCTCCACTGTATAATCATAGGATTTGGGATTTAGGTCATACCTGAATGGCCTATTCATTTCCCCTACTTTCTTAAATTTAAGTCTGAATTTGGCAAGAAGGAACTCATGATCTGAGCCACAGTCAGCCTTAGGTCTTACTTTTGCTGACTGTACAGAGTTTCTTAATCTCTGGCTGCAAAGAATCTATTCAGTCTGATTTCAGTATTAACCATATGATGATGTCTATGTAGAACTGTCTCTTGGGTTGTTGTAAAACATCGTTTGCTATGACCAGCACATTCTCCTGACAAAATTCTGTTAGCCTCTGCCCTGCTTTATTTTGTACTCCAAGCCAAATTCCCCTGTTATTCTGGGAAATTCTTGACTTCTTACTTTAGCATTCCAATTCCCTATGATGAAAAGGATATCTTTTTTGTTGTTGTTAGCTCTAGAAGGTGTTGTAGGTCTTCATAGTACTGGGCAACTTCAGCTTCTTCAGCATCAGTGGTTGGGGCATAAACTTGGATTACTGTGATGTTGAGTTTTTTTCATGGAAATGATCTGAGATCATCCTGTCATTGTTGAGGCTGCACCCAGTTACTGCATGTGGACCCTTTTGTTGTCTATGAGGACTACTCCATTCCTTCTAAGCGATTCTTGCCCACAGTAGTAGACATGATGGTCATCGGCGTTAAATCCGCCCAGTCCTCTCCATTTTAGTTCACTGAGTCCTAAGATGTCCATGTTCATTCTTGCCATCTGCTTGACTACATCCAATTTACTTTGATTCACAGACCTAACATTCCAGGTTTCTACACATATTGTTCTTCATAGCATCAGACCTTTCACCACCAGACACAGCCACAGCCGAGGGTCATTTCTGCATTGGGCCAGACGCTGCTTTCTTCTTGGTATTTCTTTCTTGCTATATTAGTAATTGCCTTCCCCTCTCCTTCAGTAGCATATCGGACATCTTCCATCCGGGGGAAGGGGGGCTCATCTTCCAGAGTCCTGTCTTTCTGCCTTTTCATACTATTTATGGGGTTTTCATGGCAAGAATACTGGAGCAGGTTGCCATTCCCTCCTTTGGTGAACCACAGTGTGTCAGAACTCTTCACCATGACTCATCTGTCTTAGGTGGCCCTGCACGGCATGGGTCATAGCTTGAGTTATACAAGCCCCTCCACGATGACAAGGCTGTGATCCATGAAGGGGAATAAATTGATACCATCCTTTAAAATGGGTTATTGCTTCATCTGTAGAAACTCTAAATTCATAATCCTACGGGGAAAATATAATTTCTACAGCACTGTCTTATGCTAATGATGCCATTTCTTTTATTTGCACATAAGATTCTTTAATCTCTCAGTATTGTCTATCTCTCTTTCTCCATTTTGCTAAAAGGCATTTTGTTCTTCATATGTGTTTATGTATAAGACCTGACAGCTACAAGTCCTAGCTGTGCAATCATTCAGCGGTTAATCTCTCTGTGTCCCAGTTTCCCTCATTTGTAAAGCAAGAAACTAACATTTAATTTGAGGCAGAGCTTTAACAATTAGGTATAATATTCTCAGGTGACCCCGTGGTAAAGAATTCTCCTGCTAGTGCAGGAGACACAGGAGATTCAGGTTCGATCCCTGGTTCATGAAGATATCCTGGAGTAGGAAATGGCAACTCATTCCAGTATTCTTGCCTGGAGAATCCCACGGACAGAGAAGTCTGGCAGGCTATGGTCCATAGGTTCCCAAAGAGTCAGACATGACTGAACAACTAAGTATGAGCATGATACTATATGTAAAGTACTTAACGATGATTTATACACAGAGTGATCAACATAAAGCAGTAGTTATTTCTAGATTTTTTTCTCTTCATTTATAGAAACTTTCCTTAATAAATAAGATGGGAAAAAGAGATCTTTAGATATTCTTATCTTCTTTCCAACAGAGATATTTCTCTGTCCTTCACAAAATTGCAATTACTTTTCAAATCCTTAACCTACTTTCCTTTTAAAGCAACTAACTAATAAGTCTAGAAGAACAGCCAAATTCCCAGTGAGGGTGAAAATGTAGAGCAAATACTTCTGGCATAGGGGTGAAGAAAGCATCTTACTTTGAAAAGTGGAGGAGTTAGTAATTAATGGCCTGGTCTTTTAAATCAGGCAGACAGAACTGGGTTTGAATCTAATCCAGACATTTACTTGCTGAGTCACAATGTAAAAGTTACTTGGCCTTTCTTATGTGTTTTCTCTTATGTGAAGTGGGCATAATAGCAATATTTCTTCATTGAGTATGAAGTGGTATATATGTGAGAACTCTTTAAAGGCTTAGTACATTGTCTGGCAGGTAGCAAATCACTGATAAATAGAATCCGGTTGATAGGTTTCCTTCTGCTCCTACCCTCACTTCCTAATATTCTTCTCTGATAATGATGGACAAAACTATTTTATTTACCTTGGGAATGTGAATTTTAGGAATGTGTTTATTGCCCAATATTTTCAAATAAGGCCATTTAGATGTTTTGAAGTGTTTCTTATAAATTAACCGTGTAAAAGTTGGTACTTATGCAGAGCTGTCAAGTGTTTTGCTCAAAACTGGGATTTACATACCCACAAAGAAAAATTAATTGTAATCCCTATAAATGCTTAGTGTCTTCCAGCAGTTTTATTTATGAAAGGCCATCAGTGAATTGTGTTATTGTTTAGCTGCTTTTGTTGCTATTGTAGTAACTATACTTATTATCATTGCATGGTCTAACATTTTACCTTTGTCAAAAGATAAGTGGAAAAAGGCAAACATAATTCAGGATATTCTCTGATTCACTCATGGTGCTTAAGAGTTTCCCAAGGTTTTCTGGTGGGGAAGACCAATGGTAGAATTCTGAGATTCTTGATGCAAAGGAGTACGATTATGTGTTGGGAAGCATCTCCTAGTTACGTTACCTTCCCACTGGGCCAGGCATCTGGAAAGGGGAAAGTGCAGCTTCTAGTCTATATACTCTGTTTTTCCTCTTTGAGGTTTCCCACAGAGAATAAGGTTAGCTTATTTGAACGACTAGGGGAAAAAATGGCCTAAAAATATAAGTACCCATCTACTAAACAAGCTCTCATTACAAATCATCAGTGTTTCACAAATTGTGCTAAAACTAATGATACAATGATAACCAGAACATTAGACCTGCCTTCCAGGGTGTTTCTTGGACAGGGGATAAGAGCAGATACGTATTTAAATAATTGAGCAAAATGCAATGTGTGTTGCCTCAGAGTTAGGAAAAATCTATTGAAAGAGAGGTAAAAGTGTTTTTGTATCTCTTTAAGGCTTTACAGAGAAGGCTCACAATTGAGCCATGAGAGATTCAACATGTGCACAGAGATTAGGCTCACAAGTTAAATTAGGAGAAATAGCACATAAAGAGTCTCAACTGAAGACAGAGAGACGTAGTAAAGGAAAAAAAAGTGGAGGAGATGGCAGGAGAGAGGAGGAAAGAGGAAGGGATGATAGGAAGGGAAAAGAGAGAGGAAGTGACCAAAATAGTAGATCTTGGATCTTAAATACCCAACTGTTACTGATAGGATATTGATGAGATTCTGGTGGCATCAGATTATTAGCATAAATAACCAAACCTTAAGTCAAAAAATCAATATTTTATTTATCATATATTCTTTTTAAAATGGTCAGCCCTCAAGAAGTATAATTTTATTTCTAAGATTAGTATATTATGGAAAAATTTTAAAAATTCTTCCCCTTTGATTGCTGATATAAATGAAAGGACGTATTAAACACGAAATTTAAGTTTTCTTACCTAGTCAAATTTTGGAAACTCTTCTGCCATGTATGGATTTTTGTCATTTTTCTAGATGAAACTCATACTGATGTAGATAATTTCATAAGCTCTATTACCTCAACCAAATTTGTTAGACTGAGTTAGAATTCAAAAGAAAAAAAATTTGCTATATTTCTACTACTTTGAAGTTTAGTTTTAATAGGAAACATATATTCTTTATTCAGCTTTATAGTGACATTTTTACTTATTTAATAAAAGAGTTGTATAATTCTTAGAACTTAAAAGTTTAAATCAAAGATCAAAGTCAATACTTGACTGGTAACATTTTCAATGTAGCTGAACAAAAATTGTGTCATTTGCAAACCATTTACCTTATAAAATATTACTGAATCTTTAAAATTAATAAATATAACCTCTAATAATCATGTTTATTATACAGTCTAATTTACTCAGAAAAAAAGTTAATTTATAAAGGTAGTTTTAAACAAGGCATTATATTTAAATGCTCCAGCTAGTTATTTCTATTCCATGCCTCACCTTGGACCTAAATTATCTACATCATAAAACAGTCTTACAGATTATCAACAACACTTTGAATTATGTCTAAAAGACAAGAACAGCTTGTAAGTTCATGTTTCTATTTTATCCAGACTGGCTAACAGTTTCTCCTAAGTTCTAGCTAATTGGAATAGATATAAATCATAAGCCTGTTTTATTCTAAAGCAGAAGGTCAGCATGTATGCAGTAGTAATGTGCTATTCTTGTTACTGGCATAGACTTTATGGATGACTATTTTGCTTAGAGGCAGTGTACTACAGACTCAAATATAACAGTGTATTAATAATATTGCGTCAATTATGATGACTGAACTGTCTTTCCTCAAGCTTTTATGTACACTGACCATGGCAAATAATAGGCAAACGTTTATACAGGTGGATAGAAAATGTGAGTTTAAGTGTATCAACAGTTTCTGTTTTAGTTATTTTGACATCTTGAGTTAGAATAAACACACGACTCACATTTGAAGAAGAAAAGTAAGTATCGTAAGTACTATGCGTACACTGACATATCCTGGGCAAGAATGGTAGGCTAAGGTGATCATGGATTGACCAAAGTAATGAGTACCAAGGTGGCCCGTCGGTGGGAAAATGGTGTGCTTTCCATCGATAGACAGGAGATGGAGACATCCCTAGTGATGCAGTGGTTAAGAATCTCCCTGCCAGTGCAGGGGACACGGCTTCAATCCCTGGTCTGGAAAGACTCCCCCCGCCACAGAGCAGCTAAACCCTTGAGCCACAACTACTGAGCCCACGCTCTAGAGCCCGGAAGCTAGAACTACCCAGCCCATGCGCGGCAGCTGCTGAAGCCCACGTGTCTAGAACCTGCGCTCTGCAGCAAAGAGAAGCCACAGCCATGAAAAGGCCATGCGCTGCGAAGAGAAGTAGCTGCCCCTTGCTCAACGAGAAGAGGCCTGTGCGCAGACCCAACACAACCAAAAGCAAACAGGTTAAAAAGGAAAAAAAAAGATGGTAGACTAGGCCACGAATGACATAATTAACTTACTATAAACCCTGTCCAGTCTCTTACAGGTGTAAAGAGAATATTTCTGTTTCCCATAACTTAGGGGGAAGTAGATAGTTTTCAGAAGGAAAAAAAAAGCATGCACAGAAAAAAATACTGCACATTTTAAGTACATGTTCAAGTTAAAATATATAATGTAAATCATTAATAGAATTTTCTGTGGGGAGATGGAAATTAGAGTAAGATATAGTGATAAAGGGAATTAACTAACTAAAAATATGTAACAGAATTTCACAGATAATAATGTCTTACCCAAATAAAATCGCAAAACCTAACTCCAAGAAGACAACGCTTTCTTATTGTGTTTGCAAAAAACTCTTTGGGTTTTTCTGTAGCGTCTTACCTAGCAGTATAAAAAATTAAAAATGGTTTTGAGGAAATGTTGAGATTGGAATATTCTTGATAAAAGAGCATTAAGGGAATTCTTTGCTTCGGAATCATATAGTCATAAAGACACTGTCTTTTTCCAATTTTGCATAAGGTCCTCAAGATTCATCCATGTTGTAATAGGTATCAAAACTTCTTTCCTTTGTTAGGCTGAATAACAGTCTATTGTATGTATATGGCACATTTTGTTTATCAGTTTATGGGCTGATGGAAACTTGTGTTGCTTTTATGTTTTAGCTGTGGTGAATAATGCTGCTATGAACATGGGCATGACTCTCTGAGACCTTGCTTTGATTTATTTTGAGTATTAATCCAGAAGTGGATTACTAGATCATGTAATAATTCTGTCCTCTATATTCTCTTTGTAATTTTTTTTAATAATAGTAGCCATCCCAATTAATGTGAGGTGATATTTCACTGTACTTTTAATTTGCATTTCCCTCATAATTAGTTATGTTGAGCATCTTTTCATATGCTTATTGGCCATTCATGTATCTTTGGAGAAATGTCTATTTGAGACTTTTTTCTGTAGTTGGATTGGGTTGTTTGTTTTTTTTATGTTAAATTTTAGAAGTTCTCAATATAGTATAGATATTAGTTCCTTACCAGGTAAATGATATGCACGTGTTTTTCCCATTCTTTGTGTTTCTTTTTTACTCTATTGATAGTGTCTTTTGAGACACACTTTAAAAATTTTCATATAAAGTTCTATTTGTCTACATTTTCTTTTGTTACCTGTGCCTTTGGTGTCATATCCAAGAAATCATTATCAAACCCAAAGCTTTTGTCCTATTCTTTCTTCTAACAGTTTTACACTTTTCTGTCTTATATATAGGTCTTTGATACATTGAGTTAATTTTTGTTTATGGTGTTAAGTGAGGGTCTAACCTTAATCTTTTGTATGTGTATATCTTGTTTTTTAGCACTATTCTTGAAAAGACTGTGATTTTTTTTTTTCTGTTGAATGGTCCTGGCACTTTGGATAAAATCCTTTGACCATATATGCAGAGGTTTATTTCTAGACACTCTATTCTATTCCTTTGGGCTATATACTTGTATTTTTCCCAGTACCACACAGTGTTGATTATTGTAGCATCATATTAAGCTTTGAAATCAGAAGTGTGCATCCTCAAGTTTGGTTCTTTTTCAGAATTGTTTTGGCTACTTGGGGCTCATTGATAATCCCTATGAATTTATATTTCTATAAAGAATCATTGTGTTTTTATAGAAATTAAATTAATTCAATTTGTATAGCATTGACATTTTAATAATGCAGATCATCTTTAATTACAATTTGTAATTTTGTCCCCATAACCCATCACAAATTAAAAAGATCATGAGTTGATAGTGCATTTAGTACACCTAAACTTCCAAATATTATAGCTTGGCCTCACCTACTTTAAAAGGATGATTTTTGCTTTGGATTTTTCATGCACGTCATTTATCATGTTAAAGTCAATTTCTTCTATTTCTTGTTTGTTGAGTGTTCTGTCATGAAAGAATGATAACTTTGTCAAATGCTTTTCCTGCATCAATTAAAATAATCATGTGGTTTTTAGTCCTTCATTCTGTAAATATGATATATTACAATGATCTGTTTTTATGTGTTGAAGGATGTTTGCCTCCCAGGAAAATAATCCCACTTGATTTTTGGTATATGATTATTTTAATATGCTGTTGAATTCATTTTGCTAGTATTTTGTTAAGGATTTTTGTATTAATGTTCATAAAGGATATTGCTCTGTAATTTTCATTTGTCTGGGTTGAATATCATGATAATGATGACCTCATAGAATGGTTCAGAGAATATTCCCTCCTTTTTAATTTTTTTTGAAAAGTTTGAGAAGGATTGGTGTTCATTCTTCTGTAAACGTTTGCTAGAATACATTAGTGAAGTAAACAGTTCCAGGGATTTTCTTTGTCAGATTTTTTTTTTCTTATTCTTCTTAGTTGTGGGGCTATTCACATTTTCTCTTTTTGTGGTTTGTATTTAGGAATATTAATCTGATTCACACAGCCAGAGCTGGAAAAAAAGTAGCTGTGGGTTGTCGCCATATGATCTTTCCTAGGTACAATGTTTTCTACATGATTTCCGATTGCCTTGGAAATATTTAGTTTCTCAAAATAGGCAAAATGTTTTAAGTAGAATCTAGAATTTTAGAGAATAAATTGTTCTATATGGCTGTATTTGTCAAAATGTCTGGCTCCAATGTGAACATAAAGATATTTTCATTTTAATTGTTGAGAGTTCTCTAGGGAAATTGCCTTCCTTCTTTATGTAGGATATAATAAACATAATTTGAATTTTGTTTTAGCATCCAGACCATTATTACAAAATCAGTTTTTGTATTTTTTTCCCAGCAGTAACAGCTCCCAGAGTTATTGAAGTGTTTAGCGCACTTGGCATGGTGTTGCTGCTGCTGCTTCAGTCATATCTGACTCTGTGCAACCCCATAAACGGGAACCCTCCAGGCTCCACCATCCCTGGGATTCTCCAGGCAAGAGCACTGGAGTGGGTTGTCATTTCCTTTTCCAATGCATGAAAGTGAAAAGTGAAAGTGAAGTTGCTCAGTCGGGTCTGACTCTTCGCGACCCCATGAACTGCAGCCTACCAGGCTCCTCTGTCCATGGGATTTTCCAGGCAAGAGTACTGGAGTGGGGTGCCATTGGGTGTTAGTCATGTTTATTAGTTTCTTGGTTTTTGTGATTTTTTTTTGTTTTTCTTCTTGCTATCTCACTGTCATCTTTTTCTCATAAAGACAGCACTGTATAAATACTTCATCATTTTTTCAAGCTTGCTATTTCCCAATATAGTGTGCTTTGAACCAAAATATGTAGCATGTTTAAGTTGTATATAATGTAAGAATAGCTAGGATGTGACTGAAGGGATGAGGAGTTTACAGGTGAGTAAAGGGCACAAGCTTAATGTGTTGATTCTGATTTTTAACTCGCTGCCCAGAGACCTATGTATTTTCTTCAAATGGATAAATAGCTGATTTACTCGCCTAGAAAACTGAGCCTAATGCCTTCCATTCTTTGTGGGGTATAAATTACAAAGAAAGCAAGATTGAGAAGGAAGGGAAGGTGAGGCTAGGAAGGTGTGTCTTCACAGAGATCCTGTAGACAAATACATCTCAGAAGAATCTCTGTAGGAATATAATGGGGCTTTGTGACTTCAGTGTTTCATTGGTCAACATTGCTTCCCAGAGATCGGTTACTGTACATGCATGTCAGCTGTGCTGTTGGTTCTCTCAGAGCAATTACCAGGGACACCAGGTTTCAGAACAGCAGTGACAGCGACAGGCCTCAGTGTTGATATAGTCTGCAGGATGCAAGGGAAGTGTGCGCCGCTGTCTTCCCCTTGGGGCCTGTAGAGCCGCTGCACTTGTTTGAAATCGCAGCAGGCCGCTTGTCTTTTCCGGGACCCCTGGGAACTGAGATTCCCCAGGAAAGAGGCCCGAGAGCCTTACAGGATCGTGGCGCAGGTTGCTGGTGGCTTGAGTCTCTGTGACATAGGCGAGTCTGAGAGCCACTAAGGCAAGGAGCCAGGCCATCCCAGTAGGCTGAGAGGAAGAAAACCTCGCCCTCTGAGGAGACAGACACCGCGCTGCAGGAGCCTGCTTCTAAAGATGACAGAAGGCCCCCTTAGGCGTTCAGAAATGCTCCGGGTGCCAGATCATCTTTCTCAAGGATCAGCATAGCACCCAACCAAAATGCATAACTGAGATCCTCTGCTCACAATACCTAGATGCAAACCCAATTTGTGTTTTCATTGGGTGAGGAAGCACGTAAACAGTCTAAAGTGCAACCCCGTCTTCCTCATTTGTTTGATGATCAGTAAACGTTTTGATTATAGTTTTCACTTTCAACATAATATGTGTTGTTTTCCTTATTTGTGTGATTTTCAGTGTTTATGATGATTTGACAGGGCACATGTGGAGCGAAAAGGAAAGCAGACATCAGAAGTTTTTTAGATTACTTATTGTGGTGTCTTATGGAGATTTTCCTCAGTGGTTATGCCTGGAGACTGAATTATTAGTTACCGACTGATCATAAAACCACAAATTAGAAGTTATTTATAGAGTTTTTCTTATGCAGCTATTGAATTAACTTACGTTGAAGTGCCAAGATGAGATGACATTTTAAATATGTATCATGTCTCTTCTATAGTAGGCAAATAAATAAAATAAGTTTGTTTCTGATGCTCTATGATTTTGATAATTTCTGCTTAAAACTAGTAGTTTTTTTAGGTGCAGGCCCTCTGTCCCTGGGTCTGCCCAAATAAAACTTCGTGGGAAACCCCCCCCCCAAGAAAAAAACACATTAGTATTTTTGCTGCTCTGAAAATAATTCTCAGTGTGGTTGAACACAATGAATTACCAAGCAATTACTCCAACACCAACACAAAAGTTATTAGTCAACTTCATAGCACACTATAAACCCAATAATGGTATAAATAATAGCATAGTTTAATTTTACGTTTCCACCAAGCACTTGGCATAAAAAGAGTCTTCTCAATAATGTGCTAATAAAACCTGGGAACTTCCTTTAAAGGAATCATTCTGCCTTTCCATTTATTCCTTAGCTAATACTACGGTTTTTATCAAGTCATTAAAACAAAAAATAGTTGCTTAAAAGAAAAAGAATGCATTCACATGAGCTTTGTCTTACTGCATTCCTGTGTCTTTCCAACAAGGAGCAAGACAGGGCTTTCAATAATCCTAACTTCTGGGCATCTGGAAAAAAACTGTTTGTTCCAAATCCCTACAAATGCTGAATCACAGTATCTGAGGAGGGTGATGGTGATTTTGCTATGGAAATTCGGTGAGAAATAATCTTAACATTGACTGAGGATTAAGTAAATGGTGAGAAAATGGAGACACCCTTGTACCCAGCAGTCCTTATAACTGCTAATTTACTACACGATGCTAATTAAATGAAGTTAGCTTCATAATAGCAATGTATGGTGCCTGCGTAGGAAAGCTGTTAACATAATTATATCCCTAACATAGGGGGCAAAGTAGATTACAATTATTAGAAAGCCATGGGATACAGGCTACTGTGAGTGTTAACAACATTAGGAAGTGGATTCACAATCCTAAATTTCCCATATGCAATGTACATTTTATATTTACATTTCTGTTCATTAGATGGCATCTAATAGAGGTATTTGAAATTATGCATCCTTCTCTAAGTGATCAATTTTCAAATTCTGAAGAGAGAGAAAGTGTGTGTACTAAGTGTTAATGTAGGTAAAATATATTTTGGTGTGCAATTTCCTGCCTTGTCAAAATATTACCTCTTTTGAAAGATATATGATGTGACAGTTTTATATCAAACCATAAATAAAAATTGATCTATAAGAATGAAAGTACCTTAATATGCAATATTGAATTCCACATCTTACGTACATTCTACCTCTTATCTTCTACCATGGCAACATATTATTAAATATCAGTCAGAAACTCCAGACTGAAAAAGGACAAATTCTCAAAGGAAAAGGTACTTTCAAAGCCAGTTTGCCTTATTAAATATTACTGATATCCAGTAATACCCTAACTCCAACATTTCACAGACGAAAAAAAGTTGTCATAACAAACCTACTCATTTTTTATAAACTTGTTTACTGTTTAAAATTATCAGCTTTAAGAGTAGGTATGCAACTTATGAAAAATTTAAATACAATTTGAATAAAGGTGTAATTTCCGGAATAAATATGAGCAGATAAAGAGCTGTTCATATTTGATGAGCATTTTGTTAATGGTATTCAAACATCAGCAAAATGAAAAACAATTAGTAAACCAAAACAGGCAAGCTAGTCATATAAAATAAAACAGACGTTGTAAACATTGTTACTGTTGGAGTCTACTGATGAAAGTGAAGTCACTCAGTTGTGTCAGACTATTTGCGACCTGGTGGACTGTAGCCCACCAGGCTCTCTGTCCATGGGATTATCCAGGCAAGAATACTGGAGTGGGTTGCCATTCCCTTCTCCAGGAGATCTTCCCGACCCAGGGATTGAACCCGGGTCTCCCTCATTGTAGGCAGCCGCTTTACAGTCTGAGCCACCAGGGAAGTCTTCTACTGGTAGCCTATATATAAAATTATACATAATGGATACTAATATATAAGATAGTATATTTATATTGTATTATCATCAACATATAATGTGTTGTTGGTAGAATATCCACATACAACATAATTCAGTTAAGGAAGATAAACATTTTTTTCTTATTAGGGAAGTGAAATCTAAAAAAAAAAAAAAAATCTCCATCAGGCAAATTGTGGAATATTCCCATTCCAGAACTAAATTATTAGCTTTGTAGTAGGATTTTCCTTATACCCAGTAAGACCTATTCTTAGAAATTGGGCTTAATCAGGATCTTCTGAGGCATTTAACCAAGTAGGAGAATAGTGAATATTTGAAAACAATAAACTAGGGTTTCTGTTTGAAAGAAAAATGGAGAAGTAATACCGACAATAAAACTAACACTGTCATGATATAGATGCTTTGTTTTCAGTTTTAAGAACATTAATTGACTTCAGTTATCTTTTGTTTTATATATAATCCTATAATCCTTTTTCTTTCATTTTAACTTTTTCTCTTTAATTTTCAAATGTACTTACAGGCTTTTCAAATTGTTTTCATATTTTTCTTTCAATGGGTCCGTCATTAATTTTTTTCTTATATATGTTTTTCCTGTTTAACACTTTTAAATTTTGCATTCATCTCTTGCAGTGCAAACTTCATTTTCAATAAATTCTAAGTAATAAAAAAGATATAACATGATTTATGAAATTTGGTGTTTTCTTATAGTTAATTCAGGTTATAGGTTTGGGTTACTAATTTATTGTAATTTTTTTTTTCTTTTCTGTTCATGCACTCAATCAAAGATAGGCAACTCCTCAGCTTCCTAAGTGGTAAACTGTGCCTCTGATTTTCAATTCTTAAGTGAACCATGTCAAACACAAACAAACCTGGACACTAGTTAAAGTGCTGAGGACACATTTTATTCAGTGATTAATTATTGGAATTGCTAAGAAAGTCCCCCATAAAATCCTGTTTTTGCAGAGGTGACAGCATTTTAAGGGGAGTGTGAGAGAGGAAAGAAGAGCTGTAGGAACTTGAGCAGAGTCAGGGAGTAGAGATTTACAAAAACCAGGGATGTGGGGTTGGTCCATGTGACTAGGCATCTGGGTTTTCTAAGTGGTACTTCTGGAGCCTAAGCTACTACCCTCCCACAGAGACTCAGAGACAGAGGCCCTGTGTTCAGATGATGGCTGGAGGAAACAGTAAATTCTTTTGGCAGCCTTAAGCTTTCTCAGGCAGGCATTTTAAAGGGAACTGAGGTCTTCTTAGGCACATGATCTTAAGCTGGTAGAAACGATGCAACTATGGTAATATTTTTCAAGTCTCTTAGCATGTGTGTGTATGTGTGTGTGAAGTGGGAGGGGTATGAGTCTATGGATGAAATCGTTTGTGCTGATTCCCTGCAATAGCTTTTAGAAAGTAAAGATTGAGTCCATTCAAGAAGAGAGCTGAGAGGAGCCTAACTAGCTTTTGGTCAAGATGAGTTTTTGTTCATCACTTGGAGTTTCAGCAGTTCTGCTTTCTACACTGAAAAGCTACATTCTTCACCCCCAAACAGGAAGCAAAAGTTTTGGGAGAGTTATCCCTAGTGAGTTTCTTCAGGGCTAACACAAGTGTGTTCTCTCACTTGGACTTTTCTCTTCTGTTCATGGTGGCTTTTGTGGGATCTAGAAAAATGGTATAGATGGATTTATTGGCAAAACAGAAATAGGGTCACCAGTGTAGAGAACGAACTTCCGGTTACCTAAAGGGGAAGGGGGTGCTGGCGAGGTGAATGGGGAGGTTGTGATTGACATATGTACACCACTATCTATACACCACCAGGTAACCAATGGAAACCTACTGTTCAGCACAGGGGACTCTACTCAGAGAGAGCCATGGTGACCTAAATGGGGAGGAAGTCTAAAAACAAGAGGATATATGTATATGCATAACTCATTCACTTTAGTGTACATCAAAAACTAACATTATGAAGCAACTGTACTTCGCTAAAGATCTTTTAAAAATTGTATGCTGTTTGAAAATTTATCACATTTTAAACTTTAATTTTCTAAGAGATAATAAGCACCAGTCCACTTCAGCAGAGTAGGTAAAAAGTTAAAATAACTTGAAATATAATATCATATTGCTAGAAGAATGATAGAGATAAGATGTTTTGAAAACAGTTGTTGATGTTTCCAATCAAATATTTTTACCAACTCAAATATTTATCAATAGTTGACATATTTAATGAATGAAAAAGATTAAATGTGATTATAATTTAATTCAAGAAATATTTATTAAAACCGTTTTTCCAAAGCTAAATTAAGGTTATAAATATACAACAAAAATTAGAGTTGAAATGTTAAAATAGCAGGACTGAATGGAAATAAACAACCTAATAAATTCAGCTCTGTTGCCCTAATATGGTTGGTAGAACCTTCAAAATTATTTCTGTTGCTTATCTGAGGACTTTTTAACTCCAATCTACATAATGGAAAGGATGGTAGACAGATATTATGCTGTACATTAGTATAAGAATGTTAAAGCAAACTTTTTAACTAAGAATTGTTAATTAAGCTATTCTGAAGTAGTTTTGGGGTAGCTAAAATATTATCCTAAAGTGTGTTTTATTCTGTCAACCAAATAAACTAATTTACATACACTCATCTCACACACTAGTAAAGTAATGCTCAAAATTCTCCAAGCCAGGCTTCAACAATACGTGAACTGTGGACTTCAAGCTGGTTTTAGAAAAGGCAGAGGAACCAGAGATCAAATTGCCCACATCTGCTGGATCATCGAAAAAGCAACAGAGTTCCAGAAAAACATCTGTTTCTACTTTATTGACTATACCAAAGCCTTTGACTATGTGGATCACAATAAACTGTGGAAAATTCTGAAAGAATGGGAATACCAGACCACCTGACCTGCCTCTTGAGAAATCTGTATGCAGGTCAGGAAGCAACAGTTAGAACTGGACATGGAACAACAGACGGGTTCCAAATAGGAAAAGGAGTCCATCAAGGCTGTATATTGTCACCCTGCTTATTGAACTTATATGCAGAGTACATCATGAGAAATGCTGGGCCAGAAAAAGCAAAAGCTGGAATCAAGATTGCCAGGAGAAATATCAATAACTTCAGATATGCAGATGACACCACCCTTATGGCAGAAAGTGAAGAGGAACTAAAAAGCCTCTTGATGAAAGTTAAAGAGGAGAGTGGAAAAGTTGGCTTAAAGCTCAACATTCAGAAAACGAAGATCATGGCATCTGGTCCCATCACTTCATGGGAAATAGATGGGGAAACAGTGGAAACAGTGTCAGACTTTATTTTGGGGGGCTCCAAAATCACTGCAGCTGGTGACTGCAGCCATGAAATTAAAAGATGCTTACTCCTTGGAAGGAGAATTATGACCAACCTAAACAGCATATTCAAAAGCAGAGACATTACTTTGCCAACAAAGGTCCGTCTAGTCAAGGCTATGGTTTTTTCTGTGGTCATATATGAATGTGAGAATTGGAGTGTGAAGAAAGCTGAGCGCCGAAGAATTGATGCTTTTGAACTGTGGTGTTGGAGAAGACTCTTGAGAGTCCCTTGGACTGCAAGGAGATCCAACCAGTCCATTGGTTGTTCTGGGTGTTCATTGGAAGGACTGATGCTGAAGCTGAAACTCCAGTACTTTGGCCACCTCATGCCAAGAGTTGACTCATTGGACAAGACTAATGCTGGGAGGGATTGGGGACAGGAGCAGAAGGGGAATACAGAAGTTGAGATGGCTAGATGGCATCACCGACTCGATGGACATGAGTTGGGTATACTCCGGGAGTTGGTGATGGACAGGGGGCCCTGTCGTGCTGTGATTCATGGGATCACAAAGAGTCAGACACAGCTGAGTGACTGAACTGAACTGATTATCATATTTGATAATCATGAGAATTGTTTAACAATAAAGTCATCTCAGTCTTCACTACTTTGTGCATTTCTCTAGCAATTCTCATTTAATTGTTTTTTTTTCCCTGCTTAGTACTTTGCAATAATCTTCTCACCACTTATTTCTAAATCTTTGCTTCTAAAAATATGAATCAAATTCAGATGATTCTATAGACTTCATTTCAACATTAGATAATAACATATATTGCATATTAGCAGGCACATTTTTTATCTCAATGTGACAGTACTTAAGCTCAGGACAGATATATGGCAAATCTCTAACATAAACAAAAATTTCCAATAAAAAGAAATGAAGTTAAACTTTTAATCATTCATGAAGGTGAAAACTTTTTCATCAGAAGGATTTCTAAGTGATCAAATCTGATCTAACTTGCCCTTATACTGAATCATACTCATATAAACATTTTAAGGCAATGGATATAAAGAGTAATATGTACTAAATGAAACCAAAGACAAGATAATGAACACCTTTAGTCTAAATGACTATTTTCTGGTTATACTTTGGGGTTTTAACCCCATTTTTTATTATTTCTTTCAGCCAAATGCCAAAAGAATGCTAAAAAACTCTCTAAGAATTTTTAAGGTAAAATATTTTTATAGTTAGAGTGTGCCATCTTGAAAAACAACAAAGTAAGTTTGTCTGCAAAAATTAACTTGGAAACCAAAGAGAACTTTGTTAAAAAACATGATGGTCATACAAGTAGTTGGATGGATAACCACATTCATCACCATGACATACAGGTAAGATCAGAAACATGTAATTAATCCTTCTGAAAAGTTTTATTTACATATCTTTAATAAGGTTCTCTGCAACCTAGTATTAACCAATGGATTTCAAGTAGAATAAAGAGAAAATATGTTTATTTTTTTAAACTAAATTTACTTTGTGCATAGTTGGAGCACACATACCAGTTATAAAATTCTTCGCCAATCTCATATTTATTTCTAAACTAAATTTTTAGAAAATATTATTTCAGCTCTTAGCCACTCCCACCTTTATCAGTTCTGTTTGGCCCAGAAATCAATAAAAATATAGGACTGCATTCCCCATTCTCACAATTAAACTTAAAATATATTTTTATTTTCATCAAAGCAGCTATCTAGCCAAATTGGTATTTTTTTCCTCCAGATATTCAATATTCTCCTTATCTAAGCTTATGATACTTCTACTGACTGAAACTATTTGAAACAGTAATTTCTACTCTGCTCTTAATAGCTGTATATTTAAATCAGATGTTTCACATTAGTAGCAGTGGTATATTTAAAACTGTGGAATGTTTTCTTCCTGTCCTGTCCAGTGTTAAAGATATCAAAATTGCTTTTACCATTTTAAAATCTGCATCTTTAATACAGAATTGAGATTTTCTGATTCTCATAAAAAATGGTATATCTGCTATTTCTCGGTCACCTTTCATGCAGAATCCTCTCAAGCTGAGAGGCCCTTTCCATGTCAGGACATAGGCATGTACTTCACTTATTCAAGAATGCTGCTTCCGCTTAAGCTGTGGATTGATTCCCATGGGCATTTGAGTTTATAATCTTTAATCTGAAAACTATCTTTAATCTTTTGTTGTTCTTTGATGACTTCCTGACAATGTCTTGAGCCTGGCAGTGATTTTTGCTTCCATCTTCCTTGCTCTCTTACTATTTAAAAGGTTAACTTCAAACCTAGCATAAACATGATATGGTTTAGCTAAACTGCTAAACTCTCAAGTGCATTATAAATCCATTAAACAGATGGACCATATTTTGTATCAAACTATGTGCCATGCTATTTAGTAGAATACCTAACCACATAACGATATTTATAAGAGAGTGTGCTATTCCACTATGGTTTGGTATTTAAGGAAATGCTTCTAAATCTCCAATAGAAATTCGTTTAAAATGAATGTGTGTTATAGAGGGCTGGGCACTTCAGGGTCATGTTGTTTTCCTCAACATGTTATTGCACTCTCTCAGAAAGCTCACAAGAAAATACTTGGTTTAATTCGGGCAATCATGTTCAAATACCGGGTTTGGTTCCAATAACATGAGTTAAATATTTGCAAATAATTTGCAGAATGAGGACCCAGGGAGGAAATATAGAAAATTGCCATAGGCATCAATTTTCATAATAACAATTTTCCTCTGCCTTAGTCATGAATCATATACACTATGGAAATGCAACTAAAAATTCAGAAGGCACATGATACACCATGAAAACTGTAGTTTCATTATGTACTAAATGGAATATGTAACAGGAAATATCAGAAATGAAAAAATTACACCATATAGATTGTACGAAGTCAAAGGCCTTAGACTTTAAATTGTGACCTCAGAGTCTTCAAATGTAGTTTCAGTTCACTTCAGTTGCTCAGTTGTATTAAACTCTTTGAAACCCCATGGACTGCAGCACACCAGTCCTACCTGTCCATCACCAACACCCAGAGCTTGCTCAAACTCATGTCCATTGAGTCAGTGATGTCATACAACCATCTCATCCTCTGTCATCATCTTCTCCTCTTGCCTTTAATCTTTCCCAACATCAGGGTCTTCTCAAATGAGTCAGTTCTTCACATCAGGAGAAAAAAGTATTGGAGTTTCAGCTTCAGCATCACTCCTTCCAATGAACATTCAGGACTGATTTCTTTTAGGACGGACTGGTTGGATCTCCTTGTAGTCCAAGGGACTCTCAAGAGTCTTCTCCAACACCACAGTTCAAAAGCATCAATTCTTCGGTGCTCAGCTTTCTTCACAGTCCAACTCTCACATCCATACATGACTACTAGAAAAACCGTAGCTTTGACTAGATGGACCTTTGTTGACAAAGTGATGTCTCTGCTTTTTAATATGCTGTCTAGGTTGGTCATAGTTTTCCTCACAAGGAACAAGCAGCTTTTAATTTCATGGCTGCAGTCACGTCTTCAGTGATTTTGGAGCCCCTAAAAATAGTCTGACACTGTTTCCACTGTTTCCCCATCTTTTTGCCATAAACTGATGGGACCAGATGCCATGATCTTAGTTTTCTGAATGTTGAGCCTTAAGCCAACTTTTTCACTCTCCTCTTTCACTTTCATCAAGAGGCTTTTTAGTTCCTCTTCACTTTCTCCCATATGGGTGGTGTCATCTGCATATCTGAGGTGATTGATATTCTCCCTGCAATCTTGATTCCAGCTTGTGCTTCTTCCAGCCCAGTGTTTCTCATGATGTTCTCTGCATAGAAGTTAAATAAGCAGGGTGACAATATATATCCTTCACATACTCCTTTTCCTATTTGGAACCAGTCTGTTGTTCCATGTCCAGTTTGAACTGTTGCTTCTGGGCTTACATATAGGTTTCTCAAGAGGTAGGTCAGGTGGTCTGGTATTCCCCTCTTTCAGAATTTTCCTGTTTATTCTGATCCACATCGTCAAAGGCTTTGGCATAATCAATAAAGCAGAAATAGATGTTTTTCTGGAACTCTCGCTTTTTCGATGATCCAGCAGATGTGGGCAATTTGATCTCTGGTTCCTCTGCCTTTTCTAAAACCAGCTTGAACATCTGGAAGCTCACAGTTCATGTATTCTTGAAGCCTGGCTTGGAAAATTTTGAGCATTACTTTACTAGCGTGTGAGATGAGTGCAATTGTGCTGTAGTTTGAGCATTCTTTGGCATTGCCTTTCTTTGGGATTGGAATGAAAACTGACCCATTCCAGTCCTGTTATACTGCTTTTTTTTTTTTTTTTTTTTATTTTAAGAAATTTGGTTAATCATTTTGTTTTTTTTTTTAATTTTAGTTTTTTATTTTTTAAATTTTAAAATGTTTAATTCTTACATGCATTCCCAAACATGAACCCCCCTCCCACCTCCCTCCCCATAACATCTTTCTGGAAGTTTTGGCCACAGCAATCAGAGCAGAAAAAGAAATAAAAGGAATCCAAATTGGAAAAGAAGAAGTAAAACTCTCACTGTTTGCAGATGACATGATCCTCTACATGGAAAACCCTAAAGACTCCACCAGAAAATTACTAGAGCTCATCAATGAATATAGTAAAGTTGCAGGATATAAAATCAACACACAGAAATCCCTTGCATTCCTATACACGAATAATGAGAAAGTAGAAAAAGAAATTAAGGAAACAATTCCATTCACCATTGCAACGAAAAGAATAAAATACTTAGGAATATATCTACCTAAAGAAACTAAAGACCTATATATAGAAAACTATAAAACACTGATGAAAGAAATCAAAGAGGACACTAATAGATGGAGAAATATACCATGTTCATGGATCGGAAGAATCAATATAGTGAAAATGAGTATACTACCCAAAGCAATTTACAAATTCAATGCAATCCCTATCAAGCTACCAGCCACATTTTTCACAGAACTAGAACAAATAATTTCAAGATTTGTATGGAAATACAAAAAACCTCGAATAGCCAAAGCAATCTTGAGAAAGAAGAATGGAACTGGAGGAATCAACTTGCCTGACTTCAGGCTCTACTACAAAGCCACAGTCATCAAGACAGTATGGTACTGGCACAAAGACAGACATATACTGCTTTTTAAAAACTTCCATATCTAAAATGAGAAGTTATAGATACATAAATATGTTATTTGAGAGGTTAATTAAACAAAGAAATCTCAATGGAAAAAAATCAAAGATTAGGGGTAGAGATAGAAGTTGATTTTTATACATGATGGTTTCCATATTAGAAGTATTTTGTGAAAAGTCCCATCATTTTGACAGCTCAGTTACTTGAAGATGTTGAAGTCATGGGAAGAAAGAATAGGAAAAATATATACCCATGAAAAAGAAAAACATTTGACTGTTGTTCAGGGAAAGCAAATATTTCTCAAAGTTTGAGGAAGAATTCAAAATTACCAGCTAAGTAAATGCAAATAACATAAGAGGACATTAACCAGCCCAGGGGCAGATATTTTTAGTATCATGAGTACAATCTAAACCACAGGGCTGGATGAGAATTTATGAGGCCTTACTGCAGCTCAACAGCATTGCCTAACAAGAGATTTGACCTTCCTCCAAGTGATCGGTATACATGATCAAACACTGATAATTTGTGTTACGCAAAGTTTCCATGAGTTGGTGATGGATAGGGTGGCCTGGCATGTTGCAATTCATGGGGTCGTTAAAAGTCGGACAAGACTGAGTGACTGAACTGAACTGAACTGAACTGAAAGTTGATTTTGGTGGCTCAACTTCAGTTAATTTTATTAGTCTGTAAAAAGAATGAAAATGTTTTTATGATTAAATCATAAAGCAAAAATTTTTCTGAGAATAGCACAGGATCAGATTTTTTAAATTTGTTTTTCCTTTTGGCACATTGAACACTTACATGACCCTAAACATAAGAAGTTCAATTGAAAAGAGGGAAGATATTCAGGTACAGAAATCTCATAGTACTACTCAGCAAGACTTAGACAGCAACTCTTTTGAGAAAGAAGAGGCTCAGTTGTGTCCAACTCTTTGAGACTCCATGAACCACAGAAAACCAGGCCTCCCTGTCCATCACCAACTCCTGGAGTTCACCCAAACTCATGTCCATTGGGTCAATGATGTCATACAATCATCTCATCCTCTGTTGTCCCCTTCTTCTCCTGCCCTCAACCTTTCCCAGCATCAGGGTCTTTTCAAATGAGTCAGCTCTTCACATCAGGTGGCCAAAGTATTGGAGTTTCAGCTTTAGCATCAGTCGTTCCAATGAACACCACGCCCAATATCCTTTAGGATGGACTGGTTGGATCTCCCTGCAGTCCAAGGGACTCTCAACAGTCTTCTCCAACACCACAGTTCAAAAGTATCAATTCTTCTGTGCTCAGCTTTGTTTATAGTCCAACTCTAACATGCATACATGACTACTGGAAAAATCATAGCCTTGACTAGATGGACCTTTGTTGGCAAAGTAATGTCTCTGCTTTTTAATATGCTGTCTAGGTTTATCATGACTTTCCTTCCAAGGAGTAAGCTTTAATTTCATGGCTGTACTCACCATCTGCAGTGATTTTGGAGCCCCAAAAATAAACTCAACCACTGTCTCCACTGTCTCCCCCATCTATTTGCCATGAAATGATGCGACCAGATGCCAGGATCTTAGTTTTCTTAATGTTGAGCTTTAAGCCAAATTTTTCACTCTCTTTTTTTTTTTTTATTTTCATGAAGAGGTTCTTTAGTTTTTCTTCTCTTTCTGCCATAGGGATGATGTCACCTGCATATCTGCTGCTGCTGCTGCTGCTGGTGCTCAGTTGCATCAGTTGTATCCAACTCTTTGTGACCCCATAGATGGCAGCCCACCAGGCTCCGCTGTCCTGTAAGAATACTGGAGTTGGTTGCCATTTCCTTCTCCAATGCATGGAAGTGAAAAAAGAAAGTGAAGTCGCTCAGTCATGTCTGAGTCTTCGAGACCCCATGGACTGTAGCCTACTAGGCTCCTCCGTCCATGAAATTTTCTAGGCAAGAGTGCTGGAGTGGGTTGCCATTTCCTTCTCCCTGCATATCTGAGGTTATTGATATTTCTCCTGGCAATCTTGATTCCAGCTTGTGCTTCTTCCAGCCCAGCGTTTCTCATGATGTACTCTGCATATAAGTTAAATAATCAGGGTGACAGTATACAGCCTTGATGTACTCCTTTTCCTATTTGGAACCAGTCTGTTGTTCCATGTCCAGTTTGAACTGTTGCTTCCTGAACTGCATACAGATTTCTTAAGAGGCAGTTCAGGTGGTCTGGTATCCCACCTCTTTCAGAATTTTCCACTGTTTATTGTGATCCACATTGTCAAAGGCGTTGGCATAGTCAATAAAGCAGAAATAGATGTTTTTCTGGAACTCTCTTGCTTTTTCGATGATCCAGCGGATGTGGGCAATTTGATCTCTTGTTCCTCTGCCTTTTCTAAAATCAGCTTGAATATCTGGAAGTTCACTGTTCACATACTATTGAAGCCTGGCTTGGCGAATTTTGAGCATTACTTTACTAGCGTGTGAGAAAAGTGCAATTGTGTGGTAGCTTGAGCATTTTTGGCATTTCCTTTCTTAGGGACTGGAATGTAAACTCACTTTTCCAGTCCTGTGGCCTTTGCTGAGTTTTCTATATTTGCTGGCATATTGAGTGCAATTATATACATTATATCAATTATATACATTTTTTTATTTTTGATGTGATACCATGGGAATATACTTGATCTCTGTATATGAATACAGCTGGAAAGTCCAATAGTGTAGGTAGTCATTAAAGACCTTGTATATATTGAAATCCTAGCTCGCGGTGGTAACACTTTTAACAGTTTGCTGGTTTCCAATTCTTTATCTAGAGTCCTAGATGACCCAGTGCCTTTGCTTAAAAAGTTACTGTATTATCATGGGTATACTTTAAGATCTACATTTTTCTCCCAAGTTTTAAATTTCTATGAATTAGTTAATGCAAAATGCAAATTAAAATATTTAAGAGGTATTTTATAATTAAAGTCTGACATAGTATATAGTCATATGGATCTCTGTGTGTTACAGTTCTGAAATGCTGACAAGCTAGTAGACTTCTTTTTTGTTTTACGTCATTAGAGTGTATTTAGAATGATCTAGATCCTTAGAGTTTTGATTCTAACCTAAAAAAACTTAGAAAAGTCAGTAGATATGTGAGATCTTCAGTACACAATCATAGTTTTGATACCTTCTTTTGAGTTTATGACAATGTCAAATATTTGAAATAAAATAAGATGAAAGTATTAAGTTGCCCTTACAGTTAAATTATATTTCACTTTAATAAAGTTTGAAGCTTTGAAATGCCTTGAATATATTTTTCAGCAGACATAGATTTCTGAGTATATGTATTTCAGTTTTCAAAGCTAGTATTCAGTACTCAATGACATTGACTTCAAACTAGGTATAAAATATTTAAAATCGTTATAATTTAGTTTTTAACAACAATGTTCACTAATAATTATATATATGATCATTAAGTTGATCAGGGAGAGTGAAAGACAATGAAGATAAACAATGAAGAAAAGAGTGTGGAAGCCAAAACTGCATGGGCAAAATGAGTGAAGCCGTTAAGTAGATAGCTCATCTGCCTTCATGCATACCAATCAGAGTCCAGGAAAATGAGGCTGCAGAAAGAATTGTAGGAATGGTAGACAGACAAAACATCTGTTAGAGATACTTGAGAACAGAATTCAACTTTACTTATCTAGATCATCAAAACAAAGAGACCTTCATTCCTCTGCTAGGGGTCATGAGCATGTGTGGTGGTGGCATGGGGACAGCGGTCAGATAAAGGCGTCAGCAGGCAAACAGGCGGGGACGCAACACTGCCAGCGACTGCGACGCATGGGTGATTCACGAAGCCTCCCGAACGGCTCAAACAGACGGGCCTCGGATAGAAAGAGGGGGAATGGGGCTAGTGCCAAGTATTAGTCCATGGCGAGTTCCAAAAAAACATCTATTTCTGCTGTGATGACTATGTCAAAGCCTTTGACTGTGTGCATCACAGCAAACTGTGGAAAATTCTGAAAGAGATGGGAATACCAGACCACCTGACTTGCCTCCTGAGAAATCTGTATGCACGTCAGACACCAACAGTTAGAACTGGACATGGAAGAACAGACTGGTTCCAAATAGGGAAAAGAGTACGTCAAGGCTGTATATTGTCACTGTGCTTATTTAACTTATATGCAGAGTACACCATGAGAAACGCTGGGCTGGAAGAAACACAAGCTCGAATCAAGATTGCTGGGAGAAATATCAATAACCTCAGATATACAGATGACATCACCCTTATGGCAGAAAGTGAAGAAGGACTAAAGAACCTCCTGATGAAAGTGAAAGAGGAGAGTGAAAAAGTTGGCTTAACGCTCAACATTCAGAAAACTAAGATCATGGCATCTGGTCCCATCACTTCATGTCAAATAGATGGAGAAACAGTGGAAATAGTGAGAGACTTTACTTTTTGGGCTCCAAAATCACTGCAGATGGTGACTGCAGCCATGAAATGCATGCAGTTAAGCCTCTGGGGGAATAGAGGCTATGTGGCTCATAATTTTCGGAGGCTTTGTGAGATGGACAAAGCCAATTAAAAAAAAAAAAAGATGCTTGCTCCTTGGAAGAAAAGTTATGACCAACCTAGACAGCATATTAAAAAGCAGAGACATTACTTTACCAATAAAGGTCCATCTAGTCAAGGCTATGGTTTTTCCAGTAGTCACGTATGGATGTGAGAGTTGGGCTATAAAGAAAGCTGAGTGCCGAAGAATTGATGCTTTTGAACTGTGGTGTTGGAGAAGACTCATGAGAGTCCCTTGGACTGCCAAGAGATCCAACCAGTCAATCCTAAGGGAAATCAGCCCTGAGTATTCATTGGAAAGAGTGATGTTGAAGCTGAAATTCCAATACTTTGGCCACCTGATGCAAAGAGCTGACTCATTTGAAAAGTCCCTGATGGTGGGAAAGATTGAAGGCAGGAAGAGAAGGGGACAACAGAGGATGAGATGGTTGGATAGCATCACTGACTCAATGGATATGAATTTGAATAAACTCTTGGAGTTGGTGATGGACAGGGAGGCCTGGCATGCTGCAGTCCATGGGGGTCTCAAAGAGTCGGACACAACTGAGCGACTGAACTGAACTGAACTGAACTGAATTGGGTAGACTATAGCAGTTCTTCCAAACTATCTAGTGTGAAAGGATGAATTTTTTATTGTTGTGTCTGTAATTTTAATGTGTTGCAGACCCATACAAAAATTGACTGAAAATTGCTCACACACTAAAGTTAGATATCAGAACTATAAAATGCCTAGTAGATAACATGGGGGAAAACCTAGATGGCCTTGGATATGATGATGACTTTTTACATACAGCACCAAAGGCATAATCTGTGAAAGAAATAATTGATAAGCTGGGCTTCTGTAAGTTAAACACTTTTATTCCCCCCTACAAATTGCTATGTTTTCAAGATGATGAGAAGAAAAGCTACTGACTAGGAGAAAAGATTTTCAAAATATTTCAAAATATCTGATCAAAGACTATTACTATCCACAATGTGCAAAGAAAAATAGTAAAAGTCAGCAATTAAAAAAAGTTAACAACCTGTTGACTAGATAGGACAAAGACTTTAACATACAACTCACCAAGGAAAATATACAAATGACAAACAAACATATGAGAGAATCTTCCATGTCCTATATTAATAGAAAAATGCAAAGTAAAACAGTGAAATACCACTATTTAGAAAGATCAAAATCCAGAACACTAACAACACCAAATGCTGGTGAGTATGTGAAGCAATAGGAATTGTCTTGCTTATTAACTGATGGGAATGCAAAACGTTACAGTTGTTCTGGAAGATGGTTTTTACACTTTAGCTAAGTGTAACCTTACCATGGGATCCAGCAATCATACTCCTTGGTATTTACCCAAAGGAGTTGAAAATGTGTCCACACAAAAACCTGAACATAGTTATTTATTAGCAACTTTATTCATGATTTCCAAAGCTAGGAAGCAAACAACACATCCTTCACCAGGTGAATGGATAAATAAACCGTGGTATATCAGGAAATGGAATGTTATTCAGCATGGAAAATAAATGGGCTTAAAAAAAAAGGCATGAAAAGACATGAAAGAAACTTGAATGCATATTACTAAATGAGAGAAGCCAATGTGAAAAGGCTATATATTGTATGGTTCCAACTGTATGACATTCTGGAAAAGGCAAAACCTTAGAGACAGTAAAAGAGAAAAAAAAAAAACAGTGGTTGCTGGACTTAGTGGTGGTCGGCAGATGAATAGACAGATAACAGAAGATTTTTAGAGCAATGAAAATACCCTATAATAATATGATGATGATGGTATATATGTCATTATACATTTGTTCAAACTCATAGAATATACAACACCAAGAGTGAATGGTAATGTGAATTATCCACTTTGGGTGATTATGGTGTGTCAAAGAATCCGCCTACCATGCAGGAAACACCAGTTTGATTCCTGGGTTCGGAAGATCCCCTGGAGAAGGGATAGGCTACCCACTCCAATATTCTTGACTCAGATGATAAATAATCCACTTGCAATGTGGGAGACCTGGGTTCAGTCCCTGGGTTGGGAAGATCCCCTGGAGGAGGGCGTGGCAGCCCACTCCAGTATTCTTGCCTGGAGAATCCCATGGACAGAGGAGCCTGGTGAGCTACAGTCCATGGGGTCACAAAGAGTTGGACATGACTGAGTGACTAAGCCCAGTACAGCACATTCATGTGTCAGGTCAGTGGGTATATGGAAACTCTCTATATCGTCCTCTGAATTTCATTGTAAATCTAAAATATCTCTAAATAGATTTTCTTTAAAAACCCAAACAAGTGAATTCAATAATCTTGTCTTCTAAATAAAGGTAAATAACAGTGGGGATACTTGGGATGAAGAACAGCAGTCACTTATTTAGTAATAAAGATGTCCATCAGCAGATGAATGGATAAGCAAGCTGTGGTACATATACACAATGGAGTATTACTCAGCAGTTAAAAAGAATTCATTTGAATCAGTTCTGATGAGATGGATGAAACTGGAGCCGATTATACAGAGTGAAGTAAGCCAGAAAGAAAAACACCAATACAGTATACTAACACATATATATGGAATTTAGGAAGATGGCAATGACGACCCTGTATGCAAGACAGGGAAAGAGACACAGATGTGTATAACGGACTTTTGGACTCAGAGGGAGAGGGAGAGGGTGGGATGATTTGGGAGAATGACATTCTAACATGTATACTATCATGTGAATTGAATCGCCAGTCTATGTCTGACGCAGGATGCAGCATGCTTGGGGCTGGTGCATGGGGATGACCCAGAAAGATGTTATGGGGAGGGAGGTGGGAGGGGGGGTTCATGTTTGGGAATGCATGTAAGAATTAAAGATTTTAAAATTTAAAAAATAAAAAACTAAAATTTTAAAAAAAAAAAAGAAAGAAACCTTAAAAAAAAAAAATACAGTTTTCCATAAGGTACAACTTCTCTAGCTAATTTCTTTGAAAATGTATTTGTATATAGACATAAGTATAGATATAAGTATAGGTATAATCATTCTCCAGGAAAGACAATATGAAGTTGTACTTGTGTGTATGTTGTGGTATGCTACTCACTGAAAGACAGGTTATTATCTAATTTCTAAACTGTATTTGAGTACCTATGGAGCATTTCTCTTTTTTTCAAGTGCTGGAACACAAGTGCTGTGTTCTTAACACAGTTGCTATAGAAACTCTGTGTTATTGGATAGTAATTTAGAAAACTCATAAAGCCTTCTTGAAACACACAGATTAGAAATTTTGTTTGATTGGTTTAGGTATTTGAAATGCATTCCTGAAAAAGAATTGAATAACTCTAATCAAGTAAGTGATATTTCCTATTGCCACCATTTTTCTTGTACATTTCCTTACCCAGAGTCAATAGTCTGTGATGAATGGTTAATGAATGAAGAAAGCATCTTAAATAGATAAATTCTGAGTTTACAAATACACACACACACACACACACACGTATGTATGTTTACATATACTATGTTTGCATGTGTTTAAGTATACTTTTTAAATTTTTAATTAATTATAATTCAAAGCTGTAATTAATAATTTCATGGAAGTTAGCGAGTAAGTGTATCTATGAAGGTGAGAAAAATTCTACACAAATAACTCAAGCTCCGTGTTGAAACACGTGCAGAATATAGGCTGACAACATTAAAATAGCTTCTATTATGTCAGTCTGTCCCTTTATATCTGTCTACCTATAAATAATCATGTTTATATAAAATGTCAAGATATGTGAATTTAATTGTGGATAAATATGATATTATAATGGTTACAGCAGTCTATTATCCATGGAATTTCCTATTTCTTAGAAGTTAATAGGTCTTCTTTAAATACTGATTTCTAATTCAAAACATAAAAATCAGGCCTACACTGCCTTAGTGAAAGGCATGTAGCATACACAGTAACACAGTTGCTGCTGAAATCAAGATCTGGCTTTATAGCTCAGTTGGAAAAAGGGCAATTTAGTGACTTTTAGGCAGATTCCTGAACAAAAATGGTCAATAATTGTAAAGAGAAGAATAATACTGAAACATTAGTATTTCTCTAAGAATTAAACCTAAAAATAGCTTATTAAAGCTGAAAAATCAAAACTATATAGGCAAATGTAGATTAAATTATTAAATATATGTTAATTATATAAAAATTTCATCAGTCATCACTTACCTGATTTCAGAGTGCCTGAATATAGAGCAGACATGGAACCTTGAGCCAATTGACGTAAATAACTTGAAGGTGTATATGTTTTATCTGAATATTTGTATCCAGCATGAAGCATGTTGTTGTTCAGTCACTCAATCGTGTCTGAGTCTTTGCAACCCCGTGGACTACAGCACACCGGTCTTCCCAGTCCTTCACCATCTCCCAGAGCTTGCTCAAACTCATTTCCATTGAGTCAGTGACATCTAATAGCTGTTGAATGAATATGTGTAACTAAATGCGAAAATAGATTGTAACTTGTTGTTGAGATTACAGTTTGAAGTTCTGTTTTCTTGAGAAGCATACCGGAGAAGGAAAATGTCCTTGGCCTAATGTCTCAGTGTGTCGGTCATCAGTGAATAATATAGCACATTTATGATGCATTTTATTTCTTTTTAACTTCTAGTATTATTGAAATGTTTTCTATTTCTAGAAAAAGTATGAGTACTGTTCTTTATTCTTTGATGAATCTGCCTTGAGACAAAATTATAATACCAATACTACTAAAATCTGGTCAACTGAGAAAATGTAGCCATTTCAGTAGTAGAAGGAAGTGATCAGGCAAGTCTGTGAGATTCACCTAATCCCATATTTGACAAGGTGTGGCCTTGGGTCAAAAGTTTTCGAGTGACCTGGAGCATTTGGAAAAAATCAGTTTCATGGGCCAGTGTCAGACCTACTGGGTAGATTTTCTGGAGAAAGTAAGGTCCAGGAAATGATTTTTAAAAGACCCCAGGGGAATCATTATATGCATTTAAGTTTGAGACGTAGTGACCTCCCAGATAGACCTTAAACCAAAGAAATAGGTTTGATTTTTCAGTTCCATCTCTCACTCATTTTTGTGAATAGTATATTTATTGCCAGCCAGTTATTCTGCAAATGTGCCATTGAAAAGAAGCAATTAAAAATCACTGCCAAGTACCTGCATTAAATTAAATACATTATTTCTTGCAGTGGGTCAATAAGATACTTTGAACATATACTGACTCTAGAAAATCAGTTTCTATGAAAAAGTTCACTTCTTCCTGAGAAACATCTCTGATAATATTCAAATAAGACCATGTTTATCTGACATTCTCAAAAGTCACTTATGTTATATCATTAATTTTCATAGTGTGTTAGGATATTATTAGGACTTCTCTGGTGGCTCAGATGGTAAAGCGTCTGCCTATAGTGCGGGAGACCTGGGTTCGATCCCTGGATCAGGAAGATCCTTTGGAGAAGGAAATGGCACCCCACTCCAGTACTCTTGCCTGGAAAATCCCATGGATGGAGGAGCCTGGCAGGCTATAGTCCATGGGATCGCAAAGAGTTGGGCACGACTGAGCGACTTCACTTCCTAGGATATTAAGAATGGTTTAAGTTATTCACTGAAAACCTACACACATAATAATAATAGAATGAAAATTAAAAATAGAAATCTGTCCCCTTTGACTACTCATTTTTATGCTAAGCAGTCTTCCCTAGGCCCCTGTTCATATTACATCACAAATACAAAATTAAAATGTATTAGGCTACAGGTATTTATTTAAAATATTACCTAATATTTATAAAAAATTCTAAACAAAACATTTCAGTGTCTGCCAAAATTTGTGCTTTAAAATACTGTTTCTGCAAGATTCTTCCTGAAGCAAAGTGAATCTATGGTCAATATGTTTGCAATGTGGTATACCATTTTGCCCTTTTTGAAATTATAACATCAAGGTTCAGAGATGTTCGGCAATAACGATATCAGCTCAAATTATCCCCTAATCATTTTTACGCTAATGCTCCCTGATATCGTGTTACAGTGGCCTCTGATGTGATAGAACTGGCACTGCATTCAATATACTTTGCGAAGCACTATATGTAGTATAATATTGTTTTAAAGTAATCACTAGGATTGAACTATTTTCTGCTCTAAATCCAGAAGAAGATACGTTTATATGTTTAGAGACTTTGTGTTAGTATTTGAAATATGACTGGATATTATATTCTAATTTGAATATAAATTTCTTGTCAAAACTTACTGAAACTAAGGTAACTTATTTTTGATGTGGGATTGATAGATCCTAGGAAAGATTTTAGGAGAGGGCAATGGCACCCCACTCCAGTACTCTTGCCTGGAGAATCCCAGGGATGGCGGAGTCTGGTGTGCTGCAGTCCATGGGGTCACTGAGAGTTGGACACGACTCAGTGACTTCACTTTCACTTTTCACTTTCATGCATTCGAGAAGGAAATGGCAACCCACTCCAGTGTTCTTGCCTGGAGAATCCCAAGGATGGCGGAGCCTGGTGGGCTGCCATCTATGGGGTTGCACGGAGTCGGACACGGCTGAAGAGACTTAGCAGCAGCAGCAGCAGCAGCAGCAGCAGCAGCAGCAGCAGCAGCAGCAGCAGCAGCAGCAGCAGGAAAGATTTTATCAAGTTCAAGTTAGATTCAAATGCTTACAAGTAAGAGAGTCAAATTGTTGAAGTACATTGACAATATTTTAATATTTTTGTGTTTGAAATAAAATTTAAATAGAGTTTGAAATTAAAAAAAAAACAAAGCAAAACATTTAGGCTGCATGGATGTGGCATATCTAGCATTCTTTAAGAGGAAGATATTTTTCAGTTACTATACTTTTCATTTTTCTGCCTTGTTTCTCTGACATCATAAACCATTATCTATCCTAATCAGTGAATAAAGGGTAAAGTAATGATAAAATATCACTTTTTATGATATTTACTGTTATCAGTCAGTGGACTTTTCTCCCATTTCTTTTTTCGTTTTGTTTTTATTTTTTTAATATAAATTAATTTATTTTAATTGAGGCTAATTACTTTACAATATTGTATTGGTTTTGCCATACATCAACATGAATCTGCCACAGATATACACATGTTCCCCATCCTGAACACCTCTCCCTCCTCCCTCCCCATACCATCCCTCTGGGTCATCCCAGTGCACCCGCCCCAAGCATCCAGTATCATGCATTGAACCTGGACTGGCGATTCATTTCATATATGATATTATACATGTTTCAATGCCATTCTCCCATTTCTTTTTAGAATTACATGTAAAACCCTTATTATGAAGAGACATCATCATTTAGCTTTAGGCCTAAAATTATTTGTCTCTTTCTTTAAGCCGTGATATGTGAAGAATTTGTTGTTTGTAAAGTAATTAGCCTCCAATTAAAATAAATTAATTTATATTTTAAAAATAATAAAAACAAAACCAAAAAAAGGGGGAGGAAAGTCCACTGACTGATAACAGTAAATATCATAAAAAGTGATATTTTATCATTACTTTACAATGCTGTTCTCCCATTTCTTTTTGAATTACATGTAAAACCCTTATTATGAAGAGACATCACCATTTAGCTTTAGGCCTAAAATTGTTTGTCTCTTAAGCCATGATATGTGAAGAATTTGTTGTTTGTATTATGTATACATATTATATATAATATATATATGTATATTTGTCCCACTTTATAATTTTATTTTTTCACCTCTTTGATGAATGTACATTTATATATATAATATAATATATTGTGATAATATAATATATAATGAAAGTGATCAAAGATTAAAACATATACATTGAATATTGTATTTTTAAAATTAAAAAATGACAACTTTAGTAAGAGTTCCATGAGAAATAATTTTAAAATGCCAGCCCCCTACTGAGTCTTAATTCTGAATAAAAGTTGATTGGAAAGATTATTGACATAAAGAAAAATGAGAAGAGAATGCATATAGGTAAAAGCAGGGAGTCCAATTTGTTATATTTTCCAGTGTACATTAGGCTACCATTTTGGGGTATCATAAATATGGGGTAAAATAAATAAGAGATTGTGCTGAAAATGAGTTCTAAAAATGTGAATTTGAAGTGTATATGAATCTGATGTCAGTAGGGAAAAAGGGGAATCTATCAGTACTTTAAATGTTGTATCTGAATTGCATTTTAGCTCTTTTAGGACCATTTAAAATCATTAACACTTAATAGGTTTCTTTTAGAAAAAAAAAATATATATACATACACACACATATATATATACACACACATATATATCACTACTGCATTGTGACTTAGAAACTTTTTTCCTTTTAATTTCACACTTGAATAATACTTCGATATTGAATGCGGTAATTTAGGAGTCAATCAATTACTTCCATTAATTATTATGAATTTGGCTGCTTATGACAATCCTTCTCATGATATATGCTCAACAACTCTTCAGAGTCTCTGCCATTGGTGTATACTTAATGGAAAAGAGACAGATAGCCAGGAGGTCTGCAGAAGTTTTTTTTCTTTTATCACACAAAAACGTTAATTAGCCAGACTGAATCTGGTTATTGCAAAACAGTTAATATCTCAAAATTGTTAATGTCTCAAAAGTGTTTATTTTTCAAAAAACATAGATCCTTCATTGTTAAACTAGGTCAGAAAATATAAGTATATTGTGGGCCAATTGCTTTGGATTTCAAAAGGCTTACCTTTCAAATAATCTATTAAAAATTGCGATAGTTTTTTTAATCTCTTATTTTTTTCTTATAGAAATCTTTCTAAACCAGTTTTGATAATTCACTTAAATAGTCTTCTACAAACAACAAATGTTGGCAAGGGTGTTGAGAAAAGGGAACCCTTTACACTGTGGGTGGGGATAGAAATTGGTGCAACCATTATGGAAAACAATGGTGAAACCATTATGGAGGTTTCTCAAAAACGAAAACTACTGCTACCACAATATCCCAGAAATCTCTCTCCTGGCCATATATCAAAAAATAATAACACTAATTTAAAAGACACGTGAACCCCAGTGTTCACAGCAGTATTATTTACTTTGCTAAGGCATGGAAACAGCTTCAGTGTCTGTAAACAGATAAATGTATAAAGAGGCTATAGTATACATATGTGTACACACAAGCATACAATGGAGTACTATTAATCAATAAAGACGAACGATATTTTGCCATTTGTAGCCTCACAGACGGACTTGGAGGACATTATGCAAGAGGTAAGTCGGACAGAGAATGATAAATAGTGTACAATAGGCTCAAGGATGTACTGTGCAACATGAGGAATGTAGATGATATTTTGTAATAACTGTAAGTGGAAACTAACCTTTAAAAATTGTATAAAAATGAAGAAAGAAAGAAAAATGACCTATACTAGAATGTTTGAAATTCTTATAAAGCAGTATCTGTGCTTCTGTTTTCTAGGTATACATACTGGAGTATTTCCATAAAATGGGTAAAATATGATATTTTTAACTTAAAATAGTTAAAGAAAAAATACATAAAGCTAAAACAGCAAAACATCAACCTTTGTAAAAATCATATGTATAATGTTTTACAAGTCTTTATATTTTAGTTTATGATTAATATTTTATAGTTAAAAATTGAAACCAGTAAATAAAAACACACATAAAACAGCAAAAATAAATCAAAAGTAAGCCTTTCTTTTTTATGAAAGAAACCCTTTTAAAGCTAGACAAAAACTAAGACTTAAAGGAGAACCAATTAATTTGATGGCATAAAGTGATAAAAGTTGAAACTTATCTGCAAAATCAATATTGAAGACACAGTAGAAAGACAAATTATAAATTGGAAAAAAACTGACACCCAGAAACCTACACAAATATCAGTCACTTAGTTTAGATAGTGGTCACTTGCAAGTCATTAAGGAAAAAGAAACTGGTCAGATCGCCTGTGCTTAAAATATTGCTAGTGCCACACTATTAACTCTTGCAATAGCTGTAGGAGTTTCTGCTTCCCTGCATTCTTCCTATTATTGTCAAATTTAATATGCATTCTCTAATAGGTAAAGATTGTGTCTATTTCTTGTATGTAGTTGTGAAAGAGGTGTGTTCTCCCGTACACTATTTGCTCTTTTTCTTTAGTTAATTCTCTACTCGTGTAATTATGTGAAAAAATACCTGCCCACATACACACACACAGAGCGAGTGTATCTGTGGGACGTGGAACTCCCATAAGACTAATACTTTACTGTATTTCATTTTGGACTCTTTTAATTTTTTTTTAATGTTTAATCCAATTTTTAAAGGCTAACTTTCATTCAGTTGGTCTTCCCAGGTGGCTCAGTGGGTAAAGAACCCTCCTGTATTACAGGAGATGCAGGCAGACATGAGTTCGATCTTCAGGTTGGGAAGGTCTCCTGGGGCATGGCAACCAACTTCGATGTTCTTGCCTTGGGAATCCCAGGGACAGAGGAGCCTGGTGGGCTACAGCCCATAGCGTCACACAGAGTTGGACACGACTGAAGCGACTGAGCATACACGCCTCCATTCAGTTATTAGAAAGTACTGACTATATTCCCGATGTTGTCCAATAAATCCTTGAGTCTATCTTACACCCAGTAGGTTGTACACCCACTTTCTCACTTCTATATTACCCCTCCCTTTCTTTTGTACTCTGTTAATTTTTAACATGAGTATGTTTTATTATGAATCTTTAAAAACACAAAAGCTATGTTATCACTATAATTATCTTGTTCTAGTTATAGAGAGATAAGATATTTTTATTAAATAGCAGCTAGTAAGTCTTCACTCACTATTGAGTGGTTTCTATTTTTGTGTTGTTGTACACAAGTGACTTGAAATGTTATCAAATAAAAATATGTTGTCAAAAATAGCAAAATGAGCCCTAGACCCATTTTTACCAGGAATGGGAATAAAACTGAATACATCAGAAATGCTCAAGTTGAATGGTCTTAAACTCCATTTTGCATTTAGGTATAGGCTCATTATTCACTGAGATCACCTTTCATCAAATTACTATCATTGATGAAATCCAGATATTCTTTTGCTACATTAAAAATTCCTGTGGGAAAAAATAGCTTTGGGGAAAAAAATCTTTTAACTATTGAATATGTCTTGTCTCTTCAGTTGCAACATAAAATGCTTTCAAAATTAGTGATTTATTTTTTGAAAGTTACCAAAAGTCATGAAATACTTTATCTAAGTTATAAATTTCCTAACAAATGCAGAAAATTATATCTCATATCCGATCCCCTTCCTTCTGTTTATGTGTTGAGTTCATTTATGTCATGTTAAACTTTGATAGCTTTTTTTGTGTTTTTGATGGTTCAACCACTGAATGCATTAGATATCTCCAGTATTTTTTATAGAATATTGCTGACTTAGGAAACCAGAGTCAGCAAGTCCATGAACAAATGTTTACTAATGTTGTGATGAATCAAGGGTTCCAGGGTAGGCAGTAAGGAGAATAGACCACAGTAGTCTCTCACTGGGCCATGCATATGACCTGTCCAACTTGCTGAGTGCTGGAGCCAACAGCCGTGTATGCTTGTATGCTTTGCCTGATGAGCTACAATGTGTAACAGCACGAGCAGCAAGATCAACAATAGCAGATGTGAGAGGACTTCAAGCCTGATTCTCTTCCCAGATTTAAGCCAATTTTGGAATCAATCAAAAGACATGGATTCAACGTAAGCAGAATTTATGTTCCTTTTAGAAACTCATTTTTAATTAAAAAAACATTTAATTGATTATCCAGGGTTATTGATTATTTAATCAATATATTTGATATATCTAATCAATATTTTGGATTATCTAATCAATTAGATAACCAGTCTAACTGATTATCGAGGATTCAGAGTCAATATGTTAGAGGACTTTTTTTTTAATTCCAGGAAGAAAATACAGTTAATTCTCTAACTTACATTATGATCAAGCTACTTTTGTGTACATTCTTGACAGCCAGGTGGTCTATTCTGTGTATTCTAAAGTTATTATTATGCCATAAAGGGGAGAATCCAAAAATACACTGAGATTAAGATGGATGTTGAGTCTTACTTCTGATTTTAAGAAATTTCCCTTCACTGAATAAAAGTGGTAAAAATAAGTGCTATGCCTCATGAAGTTATGGTATTTATCAGACTCCTTCACTCTTAAAATAACTTGTAGAATTATCCGATGATGTTTTCTTTCCAAATGCCCAAATTGGTAAGCTGAGACTGTAGTTTTCTTTATGACTCTTAGCTATGTTCCAGTCTTCCAAGAGTTAAATAACTCTTCGAAATAGCAGCCTACATAACTTTACAGTGTGTTTGATCTGATTTTAATAGAATTTTGGAGTCCCAGTCATCTGCAGAGCAAGTGTCCGTTTGAATCATCCTTCACCACATCTTTACCTACTGCAGTCTGGTTCATCAAACTTCCAGTCTGTGCTTTGCTTCTCCCTGCTCTGAATTCCCAGTTTGGTGAATCTGTCTAATCTTAATATGTGGAATGACTCATCTAATATTTGAGATGCATTTTAGCCATGTGACAGATTTATTTGCAGCAGGAGTAGAAGAATGACTTAGATGATAGACTATCTTAAGGCATCTCTTCTGCTTTCAATGTTGCTATGTAACTTTCATTACTTTTAAGTGGAAAACTCATAATTCACTGCAAGAACAGTAAAATGGAATGTATATGCCACAGCATTTCAAGATACAGATTCCCTATTTTACACATACTTAATTATTATACATTGTCATTAGAGAGAAATTTCAAATTTTTAAAGATGAAAAGAAATCCAGATTCCTTACAAAGAAGAATGTTAAGAAAAAATAGGAATGAGGTAAATTACTGTTGATAAAGAAGTTAAAAATACTGGCAAGTGGCTGCAGGATAGCCAAATTAACATAGGAGTTGATCTTTTAGTTATGTTTTCTTTAAACGAAATCACATGTATTAACTTGCTATTTTTAATCATATCTAATTTGTTCTTTTATTTTTTGGATACTACTCACTACTGGTTATAAGGTACAGTGGAAAATAATGGTAAATAATAAATATCCTCGTATCTAGACAGAAGTAGCTAAATAAATAAATAAAGATACTCACAGAGAATATATCTGATCAGAGTTCTTTCAAAAGTTACTGTTGTTTGCTTTTTTTTTTTTTCATTCTTGCTTTTTGATGCCCTTTTCTTTACTTAAGGAATGAAATTGAGTTCACCTTGGTGAGAGGTGAGGGGGAAAACAGAACCACTGTCCCTTTGATTCACTAATTATCTATGTGTTTCCATCTTTCTGTCTCACTTGAACCTGAGAAAGAAATGAATTTATTGAATTTGTAATAGTTTCTTTGTTTATGATCAGACTTACTATTAAGACCTCTTTCCATGCTTCCCTAAATGCTGCCATGAGTAGCAGAAACAATCTTTCCTTCCATGTCCATATTTTTCATTTTAGGAGAAAAATCCACTGATGAATTTCCTTATATTATCTATTTCCCACTGCACACCTTTGGGAAATTACAGGCTTCATTTTCAGTATGAGAAATAGGTGAGAGCTCATTTTTAAAACAAAATTAAATATTGCCCTCTAGAATTCTGTCATACTCTCTTTTTTTCTGATTTGTGTATATACACATTCATTCTCCAAGGGGCACTACATCCAAAAAGAAACAAATAAGGCTGCCATTTATGCCTGTAAACAGAGAGACTGATGGTTGCATGCATGATATGAACTCAGAAATTATGGCTTAGCTTCTGCAGAAGCATGAGAAAATCATATAAACTTTTGGGACTGGAGGTTTTCATCCACTTAGAAAAGCACCAGTTCCATGTCTAATGTACAGCTTATTGAGATAAGGGTCATGCCGCCTGAATGAGATATATGTTTTATGCCTAATCCCCCAAATTTCTCTCTGGAAAGTCAGAGGGGCTTTGAATTTTTCCTCTCAGGTTTTTTTTTTTTTTTGTCCGTATTACATTTAAATAAAGAGTGTATTGTGTAACTTTTCTAAGCTTCAAGAGAAAGACTCTAGATAGACTATAAATAGAGTGAATCAGAAAATCACACAGAATTCACGACCAGGTAGGCAATGATGTTACTATCCAGTAATATTTAGGTATGCTCAGCTTCAGTGTTTTGTAGTGGGGATTTGATATTTCTCTTTTGCTCTCTCTGATAGTAACATGGGCCATAGATCTACTATACTTCTAAGTAGCTTTGCTTGATAAATATGAAAGAATGAGCAGTGTTAATAATGTAGCACAGGAAACCACCAAGCTTGTTTTGTATCCAGATGTCCAAAAGGATATAGAAAAGGAAAGGATATTTCTCTGTATACATTGGAGAGAGTAGAACTTACAACTTTTAAGGTCTGAGAATTATGCTTATAGTCTTTCCTCATGTGTTTCTAATCTTTTAAAAAATGGCATGGCTCTCGCTGTTTGCAAAGTTCTAAATTCTTGGTCCCCTAGCAAAAGTTTCATGTGGAGCTTTGCTTTTCTGAAAGTAAAATATTCCTTGTATTTCAAAAACGCCGATGAATGCAACACTATGAACACCATAACATTTATACCATATTTGTTTCTATTTTAAATTACATCGTGAATATTTAGTATATTGTATGAATGCTGGGTCACTTCAGTCTTGTCTGACTCTGTGCCACCCATGGACTGTAGCCAGCCAAGGTCCTCTGTCTGTGGGATTCTCCAGGCAAAGGTACTTGAGTGGTTTGCCATGCCCTCCGCCAGGGGATGTTCCCCACCCAGGAATGTCTCATGTCTCCTGCAATGGCAAGTGGGTTCTTTACCACTAGTATCACCTGCGAAGCCCTTAATATATTATGCAGAAGTAATTAAAATCAGCGAAGGAAAGAAACAGTACTCAAGAAATTGTTGGGGCCAATGGGCTAAAGATTGCAACATAATAAACTACAAATGAATAAAAGAGTCAAAAAGGAAATTTTTTAAAAAATGGAATGACAGATAAAATGTGTGGATATTGCCTATGCTCATAGACTGGGTAAGGTCTAAGTATATAAAATTAAAGGATAAAAAAATGAAAAAGTTTGATACATTTCACTATATGACATGTTGACAATTCTATGGAAAGAACTGAACACCCAGAGGAAGTAAAAATATAATTGGCGACAGTAAACAACAGAGAACAGTAAACTTACACCCTGATGCTGGGAAAGATTGAAGGCAGGAGGAGAAGGGGACGACAGAAGATGAGATGGTTGGATGGCATCACAGACTCGAGGGACCTGAGTTTGAACAAGTTCCGGGAGTTGGTGATGGACAGGGAAGACTGCCGTGATGCAGTCCATGGGGTCACAAAGAGTCGGACACAACTGAGTGGCTGAAATGAACCAAACTGAAATTTATACTTCTGACATATAAATGCTAATGCTCTTAATACACTGAGAAATTTTTACAATAAAATGAATTAGATCTAGTACAAATATGGGCAGTGAGCATGAAGAATCAGTTAATAGCTAAAGAAGGTGAATGGCCCATTAACAAATGAAAGTACAATCAAAACCACTTATAATAGCAAGACTATTCAGTTATCAGATTGCTATTGATCAAACTTTGATAATAGGTTTTGTTGTCAACTGTTTGAAGGGGAACATATTACTCTTCCAGAAAAACTGCATGTATAAATTGATGTAATCTTACAAATGCTGAAATTCCTTGAGTAATTCTAGTTCTACAAATTTACCCTAAAGTTATTGCAGAAAATAGTATAGGAATATACTTACAAAGATTTTCACTGAAAAATTATCATTTATGTGCTCCGATAAAATTGTGGTTTAAGAAATCTCCCTGCCTTCACAAAACAGTTTTGTGCAACTGTTCAAAAGTATCAGAATTATCTTTGTATCCTAGTATGGAAGGAGATATAACATTTATTATTTAGCAATGAAAGCAAGTTGTGTGTGGAAAACTTTAAAAATTGGAATGGATATTAGTATTTTGTTAAGAATAGGTACTGAGGGCCTACTTTGATGTGATACATTAAGCGAGTATCATATTCTTTAAAATAATAATCATTAATATCATGTGTCAGTGTACAGCATTATAATTTTTGACATCTGTGTGTATACTACAAGTCTAATTGCCATCCATACCACAATTCTAATTGTGATATATCACACCAACTTTTAGTCCCACCAAGCAGTGTTTGAGGGTTCTTTTTTCTTTACATTATCTCCAACATTTGTTTCTGCTTGTCTTTTTAAAAAGTGCCTTTGCAATAGGTGAGAGGTGATACCTCTTAGTGCTATTGATTTGCATTTCCCTAATAATTAATGATGTTGAACATCTATTCATGTGCCTTTTTACTGTCTTCGTCTTTCGAAAAATGGCCATTCCTGTCTTCTGCTCATTTTTTCAATTGGACAGTTTGATTTTTGTTATTGAATTATATGAGGTTTGTTTTTTTTTTAATATGTTTTGGATGTTAACCTCTTAACAAACATATGGTTTACAAATATCTTATCCCATTCAGTGAATTGTCTTTTAATTTTGATTATGTTTTCCATTGTTGTGAAGCTTTTTGTTTGATGGATTCCCATTTGTTTATTTTGGCTTTTGTTTCCCTTCACTTTGGAGTCAGATACACAAAAGTATTGCTCATACCAGTGTCAATGAAGGTACTGCTTAAATTTTCTTGTAAAAAATTTTATGGTTTTATATCTTACATTCAAGTCTTTTAAACACTGTGAGTTAAGTTTTATGTATGTTGTAAGTTAGTGAACTAGTATCATTCTTTTCTGTATAGTTATTAATTTTCCCACACCATTTATTGAAAAACTAATATTCTTCCTTGTATGTTCTTTGTGCCTTATTTCTGGGCTCTCAAATCTGTTCTGTTGGTCTGTGAATCTGTTTTTGTGCCAGAACCATACAGTTTGCTTACTATAGCTTTTTAATATAGTTTGAAATGAGAGCAAATAATACCTCCAACATTTTCTTCTTTCTCAGGATTATTTTGGCTAAATGGGACCTTTTGTGGTTCTTTACAAATTTTAAAACTGTTTCTTTTAGTTCTGTGAAATATGGCATTGGAGTTTTGATACTTCATTCAGTTCACTTCAGTTGCTCAGTTGTGTCCGACTCTTTGCGACCTCATGAATCACAGCACACCAGGCCTCCCTGTCCATCACCAACTCCCTGAGTTCAGTCAGACTCATGTCCGAGTCAGTGATGCCATTCAGCCATCTCATCCTCTGTTATCCCCTGCTCCTCCCACCCCGAATCCCTCCGAGCATCAGAATCTTTTCCAATGAGTCAGCTCTTTGCAGAGGTGGCCAAAGTACTGGAGTTTCAGCTTCAGCATCATTCCCTCCAAAGAAATATCAGGGCTGATCTTCTGAATGGACTGGTTGGATCTCCTTGCAGTCCAAGGGACTCTCAAGAGTCTTCTCCAACACCACAGTTCAAAAGCATCAGTTCTTCAGTGCTCAGCTTTCTTCACAGTCCAACTCTCACATCCATACATGACCACTGGAAAAACCATAGCCTTGACTAGATGGACCTTTGTTTGCAAAGTAATATCTCTGCTTTTCAACATGCTATCTAGGTTGGTCATAACTTTTCTTCCAAGGAGTAAGCGTCTTTTAATTTCATGGCTGCAGTCACCATCTGCAGTGATTTTGGAGCCCCCCAAAATAAAGTCTGACACTGTTTCCACTGTTTCCCCATCTATTTGCCGTGAAGTGATGAGACCAGATGCCATGATCTTCGTTTTCTGAATGTTGAGCTTCAAGCCAACTTTTCACTCTCCACTTTCACTTTCATCAAGAGGCTTTTTAGTTCCTCTTCACTTTCAGAGACTGCACTGAATTTGTAGATTGTTTTGAGTAATATTGACATTTTTAACAATATTGATTTTTTCAATCCATGATCCTGGAATATCTTTCTATTTGTTTGTGTCTTTTTCAGTGTCTTTTAGGAAAGTGTTATAGTTTTCAGTATACAGATTTCTCACCTCCTTGGTTAAATTTATTCCTAAATAGTTTATTATTTTTGATGTAGCTATAAATGGGATTATTTTTCTTTATGATAGTCTTTATTAGTGTATAGAAATGCCACGTATTTCTGTATATTTATTTTGTATTGTGTGACTTTGCTGAATTCATTCTGTAGATCTAATAGTTTTTTGATGGAGTATTTTAGGGTTTTCTATATATGTCATATAATCTGCAAACAGTGATAGTCCTACTTCTTCCTTTCCAGTTTATATATTATTTATTTTCTTGCCTAATTGCTCTAAGACTTCCAATACTTTGCTGAAGAAAGTGACTATATTGACAACTTTGTCTTGTTCTTAATATCAAAGTAAAATTTTTCAGCTTTCCATTATTAAATAGGCTGTTAGTTGTGGGCTTGTCATATATCACATTTATTATGCTGAGATGCATTCCCTCTATATCTGCTCTGTTCACAGGTTTTATTGTAAATGAATGCTGAATTTTATCAAAAGCTTTTTCTCATCTATTAAGATGATCAGATGATTTGTATCCCTTATTTTTAAAATATAAACAGCATTTTAATTAGTTTCTGGATGTTAAACCATCCTTGTTTCCCTAGAATAAATCCTACTTGATCATGGTCTATGACATTTTTAATGTATTTTTGAATTTGGTTTGCTAACATTTTGTTGAAGAATTTTGCATGTATGTTCATCAGGAATATCACTTGTATTTTTCTTTTGTGTGTTGTCCTTGCTTACTTTTGATATCTGTTGTAGTAGTGGCTTTGTAAAATACGTTTGGAAGATTTCCTGTCTTCAGTTTGTTGGAAGACTTTGTGAAGGATAGGTATTAAATCTTCTCTGAATGTTTTGTAGAATATGTTGGTGAAGCCATCTGGTCCTGGGATTTTGTTTTTGGAAAAGTTTTGATTACTGGTTTAGTCTCCTTACTAGTAATTATTCTATTCAGATTTTATATGTCATTAAGATTCAATCTGAGAAGATTGTATGTTTTTAGGAATTTATCCATTTCTTCTAGATTGTCCAATTCATTGGTATATAGGTGTACATAGTCATCTCTTATGAACCTTTCTATCTGTGATATCAGCTGAAACTTCCCTTTCATCTCTGATTGCATTTGTTTTCTCTTTTTTTATGATGAGTTAGCTAAATGGTTGTCAATTTTGTTCATCTTACAAGAACCAGCTCTTAGTTTCATTGATCTTTTCTATTTTTTTAGTCTTTTTCATTTATTTTTGCATGGATCTCTATTATACTACCTTCTTATAATTTTGGGCTTTCACATGTTCTTTTTATAGCTCTTAAGTGTTGTTAGATTCTTTATTTGGGATTTATCTTGTTTCTTGAGGAATACCTGTCTTGCTGTGACCTGGCACTTAGAACTGTTTTTGCTGCCATCCAATGGATTTTGCTATATTGCATTTCTGTTTTCATATGTTTCTAGATTTTTTTTCAATTTTTTCTAATAATAAAGTATGTTTTAAAGTCTTATGTTAAAGTCTGTTTTGTCTGGTATAAATATTGTCCCAACTTTTTCTTTTTGTTATCATTTGCATGGAACAGCTTTTCCCATCTCCTCACGTTCAGTCCACTCATCTTTAAATCTGAGTCTGCTACGGGCAGCATATAGATGGGTCCTGTTTTTTGTTTCCTTATAGATGTTATTTTTTTTAATCCATTCAGTCACTCTGTGTCTTTCAATTGGAACATTCATTCCATTTACATTTAAAGTGATTACTAATGGGCACGTGCTTATTGCCATTTTATATGTATTATTTGGATATTTTATGGTTCTTTTCTGTACCTTTCTTCTTTTTTTTTGCATTTGGTAGTTTTCTTTAGTGTTATATTTATATTCCTTTTTCAATTATTTTGTATATTTAATGTAAGTTAATTCCTTATGGTTACCATAAGGATCACATATGACATCCTATAAGTAGTAGGCTTATGTTAAGTTGGCAGCAATTTAGATACAAACACATTCCAAAGCTTCTCCACTCCCCCATATTTTATAGTTTTGATGCCACATTTTACCATTTTTAATTTTATGCATTCCTTAAATTATTATTATAATTGTAGTTTCTTTTTCAAACTTTTGTCTTTTAACCTTTATGCTTCCTTTATAAGTGAGTGACCTTTATTACTGCATTGGCCAAAAACTTTGTTTGGGTTTTTCCATTGCAAATTATGGACACACCTGAACAAACTTTTTGACCAACCCAATATGTACTTACCTCTTTCAGCGAGAGTTTTACTTTGTAAGTTATCCTGTTATTAACTAATGAAATTTGTTTTAACCTTAAATATATCCCTTTAATACTTCATATAGGGACAGTTTAATGGTGATGAAATCTTTTAGCTTCTTTTACCTGTAAAACTCTTGGCATCTCCTTCAATTCTAAATGATAACCTTTTTGTGGAGAGGCTGCTTCTTGGTAGTTTTTTTTTTTTTTTTTTCCTTTCAGTACTTAGACTATGTCATGGTGCTTTCTTCTGGCCTCGAAAGTTTCTGCTGAAAAATTCTGCTTATAGCCTTATGAGGTTTTTCTTCTACATTAGTCCTTTTGCTCTTTCTTCTTTTAGGATTTATTTTTTATTTTTTATTACATTTCCATGTTTTATTCGGAGAAGGCAATGGCACCCCACTCCAGTACTTTTGCCTGGAAAATCCTATGGACGGAGGAGCCTGGTAGGCTGAGTCCATGAGGTCGTTAAGAGTCGGACATGACTGAGCGACTTCACTTTCAATTTTCACTTTCATGCATTGGAGAAGGAAATGGCAACCCACTCCAGTGTTCTTGCCTGGAGAATCCCAAGGACCGGGAAGCCTGGTGGGCTGCCATCTGTGGGGTCGCACAGAGTCGGACTCGACTGAAGTGACTTAGCAGCAGCAGCCATGTATTATTATAATGTGTCTTGCTATATGTCCCTGGACTTATCCTATTAAAACTCTTTGTGCCTCAGGGACCTAGACACATTTTTCCTCCCCCAGGTTCAGGAAATTTTCAACTACCATTTCTTCAGATATTTTTTTCTGCCACTTTTTCTCTTTTTTCTCCTTCTGGGGTACCTAAAAAGCAAACAATACTGTGTTTAATATTGTCCCAAAGTTGCGTTATGGTATCTTCACTTCTTTAGTTTTTTCACCTTGCTGCTCTGTAAGGATGATTCTCATTGTATCTCCATTCTACTTAGTTATTTTTCTGTAGTTTTATTTTATTCTTTCAGATGGGACTCATTTGTCTCTTCATTTTGGCAAATTTTTTGTTTTTGTTTCTAAGTATTAGGCATATCAATTAACTCCCAGTCTTAAAGGAATGACTTTATTTAGAAGATGTCCTGTAAGGCTCAGAACAGTGCTGCCTGGGCACAGAGCCAGACACTCAACGGGTGCCCCTTATGTGGGCTGCCCTCTGTTTTGGTAGAGCAGTGACAGCTGTGGTGGAATGGTGAGCAGAGCTGCACGTGGGTTGTAGCTGCCATGGGTGCTAGTGGTTGGGGCCATTGATTGGCTGGATAAGAGGCCCCAGCAGAGGCACAGAAGCAAGTAGGACTATTATCAGGACAGAGCATGGAGAATTCTAAAATGGCACATACCAACTGCTGCTGCTGCTGCTAAGTCATTTCAGTCGTGTCTGACTCTGTGCAACCCCACAGACCGCAGCCCACCAGGCTCCCCCATCCCTGGGATTCTCTGGGCAAGAACACTGGAGTAGGCTGCCATTTCCTTCTCCAATGCATGAAAGTGAAAAGTGAAGGTGAAGTTGCTCAGTTGTGTCTGACTCTTCGCAACCACATGGACTGTAGCCCACCAGGCTCCTCCGTCCATAGGATTTTCCAGGCAAGAGTACCAGAGTGGGTTGCCATTGCCTTCTCCACAACCAACTGCAGGTATTAGTAAAGCAGCCTGATATCACATAAGTACTTACTGACAGTATAAGTACCGTATTCTTTTATTTTGTTATTTCTTTTTATGTTATTATGGAAATAATAACACCATTTTAAGGTGTTTTATAAAAGTAAGAGTGAATAAATACAGAAATTACTTATCCCATTGCCTGGGTCAAGTCAGTAGATTTTAGCTAGCAGTATTCCTGTCATATATATTTTAGATATGCAAATATACTAATAATCACCATCCCTGGAAAATATGTGAGTGTGGGAATAGAAATAGAGAGGAAGGATAGAGGATATCAATTTTGCTTAGTTCTATATTGTAGGGGTTCTTAATGATAAGTATAATGTTCTTTAATTATAAATCATAAATATTGTACTTTAAATGCATAATTTTTCACAAAATATTTATTTAGGACCTTATATGGACAAGGAGCATTCTGAAAAATGTATAGAAGTACATGATCCTCTGATACAGTGTTCTTATTATATTTAACTTAAAACATTGAAATCAATAGAAGTAATGTATGGGAGGGTATGATAATTGTATCTACTGTAAACTGAAGAGCACTGATGCTTAATATAATCAAGCAAAAGACACTAAATTATTGAAAATTTTCACTATGGCACTCTTATGTTCTCAGCCCCTTAAACAGCTTCCCCTTTCCCTTATGGTAGTTCTTATGTGACATTAGGCTCTCTTTCTCCTGTCACATTTGTTAAATTTAAATTGCTTAGCCATCAGTGTCTAAAGTGCAATAATAATCTCTCTCTTCCAAGAACTGTTGCTAACACTTCCCAAAACTTATGTAACTTCTTATCTTTCTGCAAACACTCTACAAAACTACTATTATTCCTTATGGTATATCAGTCTTTCAAAGCTGGACATATAGCATTTTTTAAGAAAGATTATCCTTAATAGTGGGCTTCTCAGATGGCAGTAGTGGTAAAGAACCCACCTGCTGATGCAGGAGATGTAAGAGACGTGGGTTCAATCCCTGGATTAGGAAGATCCCCTGGAGAAGGTCATGGCAAGCCACTCTAACACTCTTGCATAGAGAATCCCATGGACAGAAGAGCCTGGTGGACTACAGTCCATGGGCTCACAAAGGGTTGGAGACAACTGCAGTGATTTGTGCATCCTTAATGGTGATCAGGTTAGTTTTCCCCCATAATTTTTCATGCTTTCATTATATCACACTCAGCCCATGTCACTTCCTGAATAGCACACAACAGCTTTTAACATCCTTATACTCAATATCCCAAGGCCTGGGCAGTTGAGTAATTCCATTTGGTGATGAGCATACCTACTCTGCTTCCAGGGCATCCTAAGCTTTTACTCTCTTTTAGCCTCTTGACTTGGAGAAGGAAATGGCAGCCCACCCCTGTGTTCCTGCCTGGAGAATCCCAGGGATGGGGGAGCCTGGTGGGCTGCCATCTATGGGGTCACACAGAGTTTGACATAATTGAAGCGACTTAGCAGCAGCAGCCTCTTGACTGGACTATGTTTATTTACCAAGAGCAATAAAAACTAAGGTGGCGTTTAGTGCCAAGTTTCTTATCTATTACTTCTCTATTATTTACTGTTATTTGCATATGATATTCTCAGTTATTCAATGATAATCTGATTTTATGTCCAACTTCTTACATGTACAAATTTTACGATGTAAATATAACTAAATATTTGAAATTCTGGCAGAATTTTACCAAGGACAGTGAATTACTTCATTGATTATTCTACAGCACTTTGAAAAGTCTAACACAATTCAGCCTAGAACTTTCCCAAAGGACTTTTCTATCAAAAATGATTAGTCAGGATTCCAGTCATAGCTCTCAGACTGCTATGTCTATACCATTCTCCAGACTAAAGCACCAAGGCTCCCTTGGAGAAATGGCTTGTTTTAGGACTAGGGCAGAAAATAGGCAAGATGAGCCTGAAACATTCTTCTATTGCCTGAGAACAAAGTAATTAAACATACACACATAAACAGGTTGATAGGCAAGCTTCACTGGTGGCTTAGCTGGTAAAGACCTACAATGCAGGAGACCTTCTTTCAATCTCTAGATTTGGAAGATCCCTTGGAGAAAGGAATGGCTATCTACTCCAGTATCCTTGCCTGGAGAATTTCATGGACAGAAGAACCTAGTGGGCTTCAGTCCATGGGTAACAAAGAAGCAGACCCAACTGAGCACTTCACTTCACTTTAATGATGTTGAGAAACTAAGAGAGTCACCAGGAGCCAAAACTGGAATAACTTGAGTAGGAAAATAAAATTATATTGCATTATAACCCAAAGTATAAAATAAATATCCATTGGTCTATACTTACATAAGTGAATGATTGAATAAATAAACAACTTTGTGAGGAGAGAAAAATTTCCTGTACAAAATAATGTATGTAATCCTTAGCATTCAGGAGGATCATTGTAACTTAAGTGCAGACTATACACAGTGACTTGCCTTCAAACACTGTAGTGTGGAAAGGGGGAAAGAAGAGAAACTTTACAGTGGAGAAACATGACCTCAGCCAGGTAGTCAAGGTCAAGATCAACAGTGATAAACTATATTAATAGTATGTAGTGAGAAATGCACTTCTCCTGTGATGCTCCTCCACACAAGACCAAACCCATAACTCCAGTCTGATAAGGAGGAAGAAATTTCAATAAAATTCCAGTAGAGTGTAATTCTAAAAAAATAGCTGACCAGAAAACCGTAAAATGGCCAAACTCATCAGAAACAAAGAAAGTCCAAAAACTTGGCACAACAAAGGAGAATCTAAAAAGACATGGGGAACCTGAATGTGATCCTAGAAGAGAAAAATACATTAAAAATAATTAAGATAACCTGAAAAAGTAAAACTTTAGCTAACAATAATATATTGATAATGCTTCATTATTATAATAATGATACATAGTAATGTATCAATCAAGCTAGTTAGTTGGAGAAGGCAATGACACCCCGCTCCAGTGCTCTTGCCTGGAAAATCCCATGGACAGAGGTAGGCTGTAGTCCATGAGGTCTCTAAGAGTCAGACACAACTGAGTGACTTCACTTTGACTTTTCACTTTCATGCATTGGAGAAGGAAATGACAACCTACTCCAGTATTCTTGCCTAGAGAATCCCAGGGACAGAGGAGCCTAGTGGGCTGCCGTCTATGGGGTCGCACAGAGTTGGACATGACTGAAGCGACTTCGCAGCAGTAGCAGCAGCAATGTATCAATAGTGTTTCAATTAAACTTCATTAATAATCTTATAATCTTATTAATAATGTCAGATGTTAATAATAGGAAAACTATACATGATATATGGGAACATATACATATATGTTAGAACTTTCTATACTATATTCTCAATTTTTCTACACTAAAGTCTCAGTTTTTCCACAAATATCAAACTGTTCCAAAATATAAACCATATTTAGAAAATACAGTGATAAATATAAAAAAGTCTTGTAGACTTTCTAGACCTCATCACTACCACCTTTAAAGAAAATTCTTCTTTCTATCAGGGAAAAGACATTTCAACAGTTCTAACTGTCATATGCATCTTTTTTATTGAAGATTTTAAACCTAAGTTTAGAGATTTAGTTAGTCAAAGAGTACAAAGTAAACAGCATCCTCTCAGAATTACAAATGTTTGCTGAGCACTTTCTACAAAATTTTGCTCAGAAAAAGAAAAAAAAAAAAAAACAGTTAGAGACCAAAATAACAGGTCTTAAGATTAAGTGATGGAACAACCCAATAACATTGCCCTAGTCTATACAAAGACACTGATTTTTTTGAAAAAGAAAAATAGAAGAAAAATTTTGTTGTTTTAGCTGAAAAGATAGAATTCAAAAGCACACAAATTACAGTCTTTATATGACAGAATGATGCTTTTCTATCATAATTGTCTTCAATATGAGCAAGAAATGTCATGTAATTGCCATAATAGAATATTCCCTTTTTATTTGACTCTATTACCAATCCCATCACTATCCTTCATTCATTACTTAGAGTAATATTATGGTTTAAATTCTCAGAACTCAAATATGCCTAACATTATGCTTTAGCTTCATACATTTCTATCTCCAAAGGCAGTCTCTGGATTCCCTTACTAAACTTTTCTGCCTATTGATTCTGGTTCTATATTTTTCCCAAGGGTTATTTGTTTATATTTTATTGTTAGCAATATTATTCAATATTTATCAATGTTGATTTGTGTAATTTTTAATCATTAACTTTATGGATATGACATTAAATAATATTTTTATTAATATAAGTATAGTTGATGAAAAGTGGTTCATAAGTTATAGGTATATTATAGAGTTACTCACAATTTTCAAATATTATACTGCATTCTTATTATAAAATATTGGGTATATTCTTGGTGTTATGTATTTTATAGCTTATTTTATACATAATAATTTGTAACTCTTAGTCTCCTATATCTGTCTGCCATTCTCTTTTCAACTCCCCAGTGATAACCACTAGGCTGTTCTCTGTATCTGTAAATCTTCTTCTTTTATGGTATGTTCACTAGTTTGTTGCATTTTTTGATTCTGCAAGTAAGTAAAATCACACAATGTATGTCTTTCTCTGTCAGACTATGTCACTTACCATAATCCCCTCCAAGTCCATCCATGTTTTTACAAATGGAAGTCAAATGTTATAGTCATCAGGAAAATAAAATTTTAAATCTTAACATGAAACTATCTAGCTATTAATTGAAAGCCATATATATCAACACTCAGGAATAACATAAATTGAATGAAAAAGACAATCAATAGATACCAACACTGAGATGAAAGAGATAATAGAATTATCTGAGAAAGACTTTAGAAGTAGCCATCACTGACATATTTTATATCCAACATTCCACACACTTTCAAACATTTTAAAATGTCACCAAATAAAACATATAAGGAAATGAATGAAAAAGAAACAAAAGAGACTATAGCAAAAATCAACAAAACTAAATGCTGGTCTTTGAGAAGATAAATAAAACAGACAAACCATTAGCCAGACTCATCAAGAAAGAAGGGAGAAGAATCAGGTCAAGAAAATTAGAAATGAAAATGGAGAGATCGCAACAGACAACACAGAAATACAAAGGATCTTAAGAGACTACTATCTGCAACTATATGCCAAGAAAATGGACAACTTGGAAGAAATAGACAAATTCTTAGAAAAGTATAACTTTCCAAAACTTAGCCAGGAAGAAATAGAAAATCTTAACAGACCCATCACAAGCACGGAAATTGAAACTGTAATCAGAAATCTTCCAACAAACTAAAGCCCAGGACACAATGACCTCACAGGAGAATTCAGTCAAAAAATTAGAGAAGCCCTGTCCTAATCAAACTCTCCCAGAAAATTGCAGAGGAAGGTAAACTGCCAAACCTATGAGGCCATAGTCACCCTAGTACCAAAACCAGACAAAGATGCCACAGAAAAAAAATAAAACTACAGGCTAATATCACTGATAAACATAGATGCAAAGATCCTCAACAAAATTCTAGCAAACAGAATTCAACAACATCTTAAAAAGATCATACACCAGGGATGCAAGGATTCTTCAATATTTGCAAATCAATAAATTTTATTAACAAATTGAAAGATAAAAACCACATGATTATCTCAATAGATGGAAAGAAAACCTTTGACAAAATTCAACATCCATTTATGATAAAAGCTCTCCAGAAAGCAGACATAGAAGGAACATTCCTCAACATAATAAAAGCCACATATAATAAACCCACAGCAAGCATTATCCACAATGGTGAAAAATTGAAAGCATTTCCCCTAAAGTCAGGAATAAGACATGGGTGCCCACTCTCACCATTGCTATCAATATAGTTTTGGAAGATTTAGCCACAACAATCAGAGAAGAAAAAGAAATAAAAGGAATCCTGACTGGAAAAGAAGTAAAGCTCTTTAACTGTTTGCAGATAACATGATCCTCCACATAGGAAACCCTAAAGACACCACCAGAAAATTACTAGAGCTAATCAATGAGTATAATAAAGTTGCAACAAGGATATAAAATTAATACACAGAAATCCCTTTCATTCCTATACAGTAACAATGAGAAAACAGAGAAATTAAGGAAACAATTCCATTCATCATTGCAACTAAAATAATAAAATACTTAAGAATAAATCTACCTAAAGAAAAAAGAAAAGACCTATACACAGAAAACTATAAAACACTGATAAAAAAAAAAATCAAAGATGACAAAAATAGATGGAGAAATATACCATGTTCATGGATTGGAAGAATCAATATAGTGAAAATGAGTATACAACTCAAAGCAATCTATAGATTCAATGCAATCCCTATCAAGCTACCAATAGTATTTTTCAGATAACTAGAACAAATACTTTCACAATTTTTATGAAAATACAAAAAACCTTGAAGAGCCAAAGCAATCTTGAGAAAGAAGAGTGGGAATGGAGGAATCAACCTGCCTGACGTCAGACTATACTACAAAGCCAGTCATCAAGACAGATGGTACTGGCACAAACACAGAAATATGGATCAATAGAACAAAATAGAAAGCCCAGAGATAAATCCATGCACCTATGGAGACCTTACAGAGAAGGCAATGGCACCCCACTCCAGTACTCTTGCCTGGAAAATCCCATGGACGGAGGAGCCTGGTAGGCTGCAGTCCATGAGGTCACTAAGAGTCGGACACGACTGAGCGACTTCACGTTCACTTTTCACTTCATGCATTGGAGAAGGAAATGGCAACCCACTCCAGTGTTTTGCCTGGAGAATCCCAGGGACAGAGGAGCTTGGTAAGAGGCCGTCTATGGGGTCACACAGAGTTGGACACGACTGAAGCAACTTAGCAGCAGCAGCAGCAGCAGCAGCAGCATGGACACCTTATCTTTGACAAAAGAGGCAAGAATATACAATGGAGAAAAGGCAATCTCTTTAACAAGTGGTGCTGGAAAAACTGGTCAACTACCTGTAAAAGAATGAAACTAGAACACTTTATAACACCATACACAAAATTAAACTCAAAATGGATTGAAGATCTAAATGTAACCAGAAACTATAAAACTCTTAGAGGAAGACATAGGCAAAACACTCTCTAACATAAATCACAGCAAGATCCTCTATGACCCACCTCCCAGAATAATGGAAATAAAAGCAAAAGTAAAAAAATGGGACCTAATTAAACTTAAAAACTTAGGCACAATGAAGGAAACTATAAGCAAGGTGAAAAAAAAATAGCCTTCAGAATGGGAGAAAATAATAGCAAATGAAATAGATGACAAAGAATTAATCTCAAAAATATACAAGCAGCACATGCAGCTCAATACCAGAAAAATAAACGACCTAAACCGGGGAGGGAGATGGGAAGGAGTTTCAAAAGGGAGGGGATATATATATACCTATGGCTGATTCCTGTTGAGGTTTGACAAAATCAGCAAAATTCTGTAAAGCAATTATCTTTCAATTAAAAAAAGTAATTCAAAAATAAATCCTGGAGAAAATGTCTATCAGGATTTTCCAAAAATAGAAAAAGGCCAAAGAACTAAACAGACATTTCTCCAAAGAAGACATGCAGATGGCTAACAAACACATGAAAAGATGCTCAACATCATTCATTATCAGAGAAATTCAGATCAAAACCACAGTGGGGTACATTCCATGCTGGTCAGAATGGTTGCCATCAAAAAGTCTACAAAAAATAAATGCTTGAGGGGGTGTGGAGAAAAAGAGAACACTCTTACACTGTTGGTGGGAATGCAAACTAGTACAGCCACTATGGAGAACAGTGTGGAGATTTCTTAAAAAGCTATAAATAGAACTTCCATATACCCAGCAATCCCACTGCTGGGCAGACACACGAAGGAAACCAGAATTGAAAGAGACACATATACCCCAATATTCATTACAGCACTGTTTATATAGCTAGGACATGGAAGCAAGATAGATAACCATCAGCAGATGAATGGATAAGAAAGCTGTGGTACATATACACAATGGAATATTATTCAGTTATTAAAAAGAATGCATTTGAATCAGTTCTAATGTGGTGGATGAAACTGGAGCCTATTATGCAGAGTGAAGTAAGTCAAAGAAAAACAGCAATACAGTATATACTAACACATATATATATGGAATTGAGAAAGATGGTAATGATGACCCTATACACGAGACAGAAGAAGAGACATAGCTAAAAAGAACAGAATTTTGGCCTCTGTGGGAGAAGGCGAGGGTGGGATAATTTGAGAGACTAGCATTGAAACATGTATATTACCGCATGTGAAATAGATCGCCAGTCCAAGTTTGATGCATGAGACAGGGTAGTCATGGCCAGTGTGCTGGGATAACCCTGAGGGATGGGGAGGGAGGGATGTGGGAGGGGAGTTTGATATGGGGGACACATGTACACCTGTGACTGATTCATGTCAATGTATGGCAAAGACCACTAAAATATTTTAAAATACTTAGCCTCCAATTAGAATAAATAAATTAGTTTAAAAATATATTTTTAAAAATGAACATTTTTGAATTTGAAATACAATATAAACCAAAATGAAAAGCAAAATAAGACCACAGAATGGAGGGTCCCAAGAGAGAATCAGTGAACCTGGAGATAGAGTAGATAAGTGAGGTAAAGTTTCTGATGAAATGTTACCATCAGCAGAATGTGGTAAGCTATGTGTATATAATTAAGTGCTTAGAGTAAATGACTTATGCAGTTATTCAAAGAAATACACTCAAAAGCACTGTAGATAAATAAAAATGGAATTTAAAAACATTTAGATAACCCACAGAAGACTAGAAGAAAACAAAGAAATCACAGAAAAAAATAATCATAAGTGACATATGTGAGAACAAAATTTTAATGGTAACCTTGATCCCTAACAGGTTTATAATTATAATAAATGTAAATGGCTTAACATAGAATTCAAATCAGCAATGTTAGCATAATTAATGGAGAAACAGGACTCAAGCGTTTGCTGTCGTTTAAGCTCATTTCAAATATAACAATTCAGGCAGGTTGAAAGTACAAGGATATCAGATTTATACCATGTAAACATTAATCAAGATTGCCGAGAGAACTATCAATAACCTTAGTTATGCAGATGACACCACCCTTATGGTAGAAAGTGAAGAGGAAATAAAAAGCCTCTTGATAAAAGTGAAAGAGGAAAGTGAAAAAGTTGGCTTAAAGCTCAACATTCAGAAAATGAACATCATGGCATCTGGTTCCATCACTTCATGGGAAATAGATGGGGAAACAGTGGAAACAGTGTCAGACTTTATATTTTTGGGCTCCAAAATCACTGCAGATAGTGACTGCAGCCATGAAATTAAAAGACGCTTACTCCTTGGAAGGAAAGTGATGACCAACCTAGATAGCATATTCAAAGGCAGAGACATTACTTTGCCAACAAAGGTCTGTCTAGTCAAGGCTATGGTTTTTCCAGTGGTCATGTATGGATGTGAGACTTGGACTGTGAAGAAAGCTGAGCACCGAAGAATTGATGCTTTTGAACTGTGATGTTGGAGAAGACTCTTGAGAGTCCCTTGGACTGCAAGGAGATTCAACCAGTCCATTCTAAAGGAGATCAGTCCTGGGTGTTCGTTGGAGGGACTGATGCTGATGCTGAAACTCCAATACTTTGGCCACCTCATTCAAAGAGTTGACTTATTGGAAAAGACTCTGATGCTGGGAGGGATTAGGGGCAGGAGGAGAAGGGGATGACAGAGGATGAGATGGCTGGATGGCATCACCGACTCGATGGACGAGTTTGCGTGAATTCTGGAAGTTGGTGATGGACAGGGAGGCCTGGCGTGCTGCAGTTCATGTGGTCATAAAGGGTCGGACACGACTCAGTGACTGAACTGAACTGAACTGAACTGAAGTCCCAGAAGTGCTCTAAAATGACTTCACATCATTTCAGGTTTCTTAAATTTATTTCAGGTGTAAATGAATATACAGAATATCCAGATATCAACAATATAGAGAATCATGGGGAAATGCATTCCATAATTTTTTATCAAGTATATAGACTCTGTGACTAGCTCTGAACAGGCTCCAGAATTTATCAGAGCTTTATTTGGAAATTTACTGATAGGAAAATAGATATTTGTAAATATGAAGAACTACACTAAGGGAGTGATATGTGCAGTTGCTTCAGTCTTGTCTAACTCTCTGTGACTCGATCCTATAGACTCTAGCCTGCTAGGTGTCTCTGTCCATGGGGATTCTTCAGGCAAGAATACTGATGTGAGTTGCCATGCGCTCCTCCAGGGGATCTTCCTGACCCGGGAACCATCGTCTCCTGCAGCTCCTGCACTGCAGGTGGATTCTTTACCACTGAGTCACCAGGGAAGCACACACTGAAGGATTGCACCATCCCAATTTACCTGAGTTGATGGAAGTGTTGAAATGGCACATTACCAAGTTATCTACTACTTTAGAAGTATGTAAAATAAAACCTTAAGTGAATTTGTTATGTTATAAAGTTCTAGTTTGGAAAACTCAGCAGTGGACACATGACTGGATAAGGTCAACTTTCATTCCAATCCCAAAGTAGGGCAATGTCAAAGAATATTCAAACTACCAAACAACTGCATTCATCTCACACTACCAAAGTAATGCTCAAAATTCTCCAAGCCAGGCTTCAACAGAACGTGAACTGGGAACTTCCAGATGTTCAAGCTGGTTTCAAATAAGGCAGAGGAACCAGAGAACAAATTCCCAACATCCGTTGGATCATAGAAGAAGCAAGAGCATTCCAGAACAAAACATCTACTTCTGCTTTATTGATTACACCAAAGCTGTGTGGATCACAATAAACCATCGACCGTTCTGAAAGAGACAGGAATAGCAGACCACCTGACCTGCATCCTGAAAAATCTGTTTGCAGGTCAAGAAGCAACAGTTTGAACTGGACTTGGAACAATGGAATGGTTCCAAATTAGGAAAGGAGTACGTCAAGTCTGCATATTGTAACCCTGCTTATTTAACTGCTCTGCAGAGTACATCATGAGAAATACTGGGCTGAATGAAGCACAAGCTGGAATGAAGATTGCCGGGAGGAATATCAATAACCTCAGATATGCAGATGACACCACACTTAAAGGCAGAGCGAAGAACTAAAGAGCCTCTTGATGAAAGTGAAAGAAGAGAGTGAAAAAGTTGGCTTAAAACTCAACTTTTAAATAACTGAGATCATGGCATCTGGTCCCCTCACTCCATGGCAAATAGATGGGGAAACAATAGAAACACTGAGAGGCTTTATTTACTTGGGCTCCAAAATCACTGCAGATGGTGACTGCAGCTATGAAATTAAAAGATGCTCGTTCCTTGAAAGAAACACTGTGACCAACCTAGACAGCATATTAAAAAGCAGAGACATTGCTTTGCCAACAAAGGTCCATCTAGTCAAAGCTATGGTTTTCCAGTATTCATGTATGGATTTGAGAGTTGGATTATAAAGAAGACTGTACACCAAATAATTGATGCTTTTGAACTGTGGTGTTTTTGGAGAAGACTCTTGAGAGTCCCTTGGACTGCAAGAAGTTCCAACCAGTCCATCCTAAAGGAGATCAGTCCTGAGTGTTCATTGGAGGGACTGAAGTTGAGGCTGAAACTCCAATACTTTGGCCACCTGATCCAAAGAACTGACTCATTGGAAAAGACCCTGATGCAGGGCAAGATTGAAAGCAGGAGGTGAAGGGGATGACAGAGGATGAGATGGTTGGATGGCATCACCAACTCGATGGACATGAATTTGAGCAATTTCTGGGAGATGGTATTGGACAGGGAGGCCTGGCATGCTGCAGTCCATGGGGTTGCAAAGAGTTGGACACGACTCAGCAACTGAACAGAAAGTTCTAGTTATTTGAAAATTTTGAAGTCAAATTTGTCGTTATATATATTATTTTTATCTGTCATCAAAAACAACAGTTTAAGTGATCAGAATGGACTATTACATAGTGTGTCAATAATAAATTAACTTGTTTCAACATGATCTTGCTTTGTTTAAAAGGCAAACCATTTAACATCATAATAATACAAGTCTGTTCCCAAACCAATGATGCCAAATAGCTGAAATTGATAGGTTCTTTGAAAACTGACAACATCTACCTGAAACAAAACCAAAAACAAAATGGTGTCCTTTTCATCATAGGGAAATAGAATGCAAAAGTAAGAAATCAAGAGGAACCTGGAATAACAGGCAAGTTTGGTCTTGGAGTACAAAATGAAACAGGATAAAGGCTAGCAGAGTTTTGTCAAGAGAACACACAAGTAATAGCAAATACCCTTTTCCAACAACCCAAGAGACTCTATACATGGACATCACCAAATCATCAATACTGAAATCAGATTGATTATGTTCTTAGCAGCTGAAGATGGAGAAGCTCTATACAGTCAGTGAAAACAAGACCTAAACTGCCTGTGGCTCAGATTATGTTTTCTCTTTTGCAAAATTCAGGCTTAAATTGAAAATAAAGTAGGGAAGACCACTAAACCATTCAAATATGACCTAAATTAAATGCCTATAATCATAAGATATTTGATTTAGGTAAAAAAAAAAAAAAAACATGGCAATGAATAATAGATTCAAGAGATTTGATCTGGTAGAGAGAGGGCCTAAAGAACTATGGATGAAGGTCCGTAACACTGTAGAGAAGGCAGTGACCAAAATCGTCTGAAAGAAAAAGAAATGCAAAATGGCAAATTGGTTGTCTGAGGAAGCTTTATAAATAGCTAAGTAAAGAAGATAAGTGAAAGGCAAGGGAGAAAAGGAAAGATATACCCAACAGAGAAGAGCAAAGAGAGAGAACAGTTCAGTTAAGTTGCTCAGTCGTGTCCAAATCTTTGTGACCCCATGATCTGCAGCACGCCAGGCCTCCCTGTCCATCACCAACTTCTGGAGCTTGCTCAAACTCCTGTCCATCAAGTTAGTGATGCCATCCAACCATTTCATCCTCTGTTGGCAGGAGGAGGAGAGATAACAAGGCTTTCTTACATGAAAAATGCAGAGAAATAGAGGAAAACAATAGAATGGGAAAGACTAGAGCTCTCTTCAAGAAAATTAGAGATACCAATGGAACATTTCATGCAAACATGGGCAGAATAAAGGACAGAAACCGTAAGGACCTAACAGAAGCAGAAGAGATTAAGCAGATGGAGAGGAGGTAAGGACAGAGGTTCAGAAGTGAGGGAACATATGTGTACCTATGGTTATTTCTTGTTGACGTATGGCAGAAATCCATCACAACATTGTAAAGTAATTATCCTCCAATTAAAAATAATTTTTTTAAAAAACAAATGGGGCAAGAATACACAGAAGAACTCTGTAAAGATGGTCTTAATGACCCAGATAGTCACAATAGTGTGGTCACTCACCTCAAGCCAGACATCTTGGAGTGTGAGGTCAAGTGGTCCTTAGGAAGCATTAGTACTAACAAAGCTAGTGGAGGTAATGGAATTCAGCTGAGGTATTTAAAATCCTGAAAGGTGATGCTATCAAAGTGCTGCATTCAATATGTCAGCAGATTTGGAAAATGCAACAGTGGCTCAGGACTGGAAAAGGTCAGTTTTCATTTCAACCCCAATAAAAGGCAATGGTAAAGAACGTTCAAAGTACCACACAGTTGCACTCATTTCACATGTTAGGAAGGTTGTGCTCAAGATCCCTCCAGCTAGGCTTCAGAAGTGCATGAAATCTTCTACAATAGTACAAGAACTTCCAGATATATAAGCTAGGCTTCAATGAGTCAGAGGAACCAGAGATCAAATAGCCAACATTTGCTGCGCGTGGACAACAAAAGAGAGTTCCTGAAAAACATCTGCTTCCTTGACTAGGCTAGGAAGCCTTTGACTGTGTGGCTCACAACAAACTGTGGGAAATTCTTAGAGAGATAGGAGTACCAGCCACCTTACCTGTCTCCTGAGAAACCTGTATATGGGTTAAGAAGCTGTTAGTTAGAACCAGACATGGAACAATGGACTGCTTCAAAATTGGGAAAGGAGTACAGCAAGGCTGTATATTGTCACCCTGCTTATTAAACTTCTATTCAGAGTACAAAATGCTGGGCTGGATGAATCACAAGCTGGAATCAAGGTTGCGAGGAGAAATATCAAAATCACAAAGGTGCAGATGATACCAGTCAAATGGAAGAAAGTGAAGAGGATCTAAAAGCCTCTTGATGAGAGTGAAAGAGGACAGTTAAAAAGCTGGTTTGAAAGTCAACATTCAAAAAGCTAAGATCATGGCATCAGGTCCATCACTTCACGGCAAAAAGAAGGGGGAAAAATTGGAAGCAGTGACAGATTTTATATTCATAAGCTCAAAATTCACTGCAGATGGTGACTCCAGTCTTGAAATTGAATGAAAGAATTTTTAAAAAGCTATGACAAACCTAGAGAGCATATTAAAAAGCAGAGACATTATTTTACCAACAGAAGTGGTGATGGTGAAGTCGCTCAGTCATGTCTGACTCTTTGCAACCCCGTGGACTGTAGCCTACCAGGCTCCTCCGTCCATGGGATTCTCCAGGCAAGAATACTGGAGTGGGGTGCCATTTCCTTCTCCAGGGGATCTTTCCGACTCAGGGATCGAACCCAGGTCTCCCGATTGGAACAGGCAGACGCTTTAACCTCTGAGCCACCAGGGAAGCCCTCCCACAGAAGTACGTATAGTCAAAGCTGTGGCTTTCCCACCAGTCATGTACAGATGTGAGAGGTGTACCATAAAGAAGGCTGCGTGCCAAAGAATCGATGCGTTCTAATTGTGGTGCTGAAGATGACTCCCATGAGTCCCTCTGACTGCAAGGAGATCAGACCAGTCGATGCTAAAGGAAATCAAAACACTGAATAATCATTGGAAGAACTGATGTTGAAGCTGAGGCTCCAATACTTTGGTCACCTGATGCAAAGAACTGACTCATCAGAAAAGACCCTGATCCCGGGAAAGATTGAAGGCAGCAGAAGAGGTTGACAGGATGAGTTAGATAGCATCACCAATTCAATGGACATGAATTTGAGCAAGTTCATGGAGATAATGAAGGACAGAAGAGCCTGGTGTGCTGCATTCCATGGGGTCACAAAGAGTTGGACACGACTTAGTGACTGAACCACAACAAGCTTTATTTTAGCATAAATCAATTACCAATAGTGCCTCAGTTGCCACTTTTTTTGCAAGATGATTTTGTAATAATTTACTATTTCTAGATATTTTGTGAACATACGTAAACTCCACAAGCTTCTGTACTTCCTCAAAAAAGGCAATACTAAAATTCTTTGGATAAAAGAAAGCCTCATATATCTAAATTTCTATGTCTGTAGAATTTATAAACCAAATATGAATAACTGGATTTGAAAAAAAGACATTTATTTGAAGGATATGAAAGGACATGTAATATAAATAACAGCTGAAAAATAAGACTTGGGAAGGAAAAGATATTTCTCTCATAGGGACCACTTAAGATTTCATTAAGACTCTGTCCTTGGAATAAAAGCATCTATATTATTTCCTTTCTGAACTCTATTCTTACTAGAAAGTAATAGAAGAAAAATTCCGATTTTGTTTGATGGCACAAATCTATCATTTCAGTTTAGAACAAAAGAAAATATCCTGATCTAAAGACCAACCATGTAGTAGATACAGAAGTCTATAAAAGTACACTGTAATGATTTGAATTAAACCAAGAGAATGAATGCCGGGTGGGTAAAATGCAAAAAAAAAAAAAAAGCAAAAACAGTTAATGAAGTTACCTCAAAAGACAAAGGAAATAAAATTTGTGAACGTCTAGTCAGTTAAGACGTCCTTATGTTGTTGTTGTTGTTTAGTCACTAAGCCGTGTCTGATTCTCTTGCCACCCCGTGGACTGTAGCCCACCTGGCTCCTCTGTCCATGACATTTCCCAGGCAAGAAGACTGGGATGAATTCCCATTTTCTTTTCCAGGGGATCTTCCTGACCCAAAGATTGAACCCATGTCTGCATTGACAGGCAGATTCCTTATTACTGAGCCACCTGGGAAAACCAAGATATCCTTATTCTACTGGATAAAACACTTATTTTAGTAATAATATTTAACAATAGGAAGTTTAAATGAACTGTTATTTCACCTTGAATGAAATACTTAAACTTGTCTATATACTATGGTTATACTCATTTGTCAGTATTTCCTTGAGGTTTTTGGTACATTACAATAGTCCAGTGGGAGTGTATGTGGATAAAGAAGGCAAGATTTTGGTAAAATTCTTTGTAAAATATTTGGTAAAATATTTTCTTTCCTAACAAAGGGATAATAATAATATTGAAAACACTTATATGACTTCTGAAGATAATTCTCAGTAAAGCCTTTTCCTTGTTTACTGATACTTGCTTTTAGGATTGTTGATATATGTTATCATACTGAGGGTTAGTTTACTTACTAAAAGGACAACTTAATTTACTCTCCTAAAGAATTCCAAATGCATAAGCCAGTACATTTGATACCCAGGTTGAAAAATAATGCAAAAATGGTATCTTCAAATTCAAATTCCCTTTCTTCCCTACTTGGATAAATGAGGCCATCAAAACATCTGGTTATTTTAAGCCAAAATATGAGGAGTCATATCTGACTCCTTCCTTTCCTTTATACCTAATTCTCATCTATAGGAAGTCACATTGTTCTTGCCTGAAAATAAAGGCTGAATCCAAACTGTTCTCTCCAGTTTTATATTAATATCACCCCACTTTAGCCACCATAGGCTGCAATAGACTCTTCTTGCTGTATTCCATTTTCTTACCTCTTTCCCACAGAGCAGTCAGTATGATCATTTTAGTGCCTAAATTAGATCAGATCACTTTCTTTTAAAAACTTTTGGTGGCTTTTGTCACAATCAGAATAAAATCCAAGCGTCTCCACAACCACAGAACATCTGGTTCTTACTTGTCAATCTCCCATTCACTCATAAGCCCCACCCTCAGTGGACTTCTTTCTAATCCTCTGCTTCACAAAACTCTTCATTCCATGAAATAATCATATTTGCCTTTTATTTTCCTGAAATTGTTTATCATAGGTGCTAGTTTTGCACAGAGGCCTTCCTTGATTAACTCTATCTAAAAATCACCTCTATTATTCTTTATTCTCACTTCCCATTTTATTTATCTGATAAATTGTATTATGTAATTTTGAGTTTCATGTCTTTTTCTTTCACTAAAATAGATGCTCCATGAAAGGCCAAAACTTGATCTTTCTTACAAATGATACATCCCATCTTTGAACACAGACATAACTAACAAGCACTCATTAAATATTTCCTGGGAAGGAATTTGAAGAGAAATACAAATGGGCATTTGAAATACCAATTGCAAGAGAGATAACTACTAGTTATTTATGTCTTGAATTGGATATGAAAAGAGTGTTTGGTAGAAAAAGACTGAGAAACTCAGATTATTTATACTATTTTTCATTATGGAAAATAACCAAGTAGCCACTAACTGCATAATATATGGAATACTTTGATTTATTATACTTGATTAACCCATTTTCTAAATGTCCACTGTGTTCCAGGAATCCAGCCAGGACCCTGAATAGCAAATGGGAAAAGGGAAGAAGTAGCATGAGTCACAGGTCCTCCTAGACATCGAACAGGTAAAGTTCTGAACTGATGATATTTCAGCAGAGCTACACAGCAAAGGATGCTATCTTTAACAAAATCCTCCAAAGTCATCTTTTCGATTCTTGTATGTTTTCTAGTTTCTGGTGCTTGTGCCCACTTTAGTGGTCACAGATTCCTTGTTTGTGTCAAGCCTCTACTGAATGACTTATCATGAGTTTGTATCCATTACTTGCCACTCTGACTCTACAAGATGCTCATTTCTCATGAAGGCTCAGCGTTTATCTGAACTGCAGTTATTCAAAGCCTGAGCGTGAATTTTCTGTCATTTCTCTTCACTTGATCACCCTTATAAAATAATCAGATTTACAGGATGATTCAGAATGGTAAAGCAGTCCTGACTTGGGGGTTTTGATGAGGTTTTCAACAATAGCAGCTCTTTCTTTCTCTCTCTTTTTAAAATGCCTGTCCTCATAATGGTCTTGGCCCAGCTAAAATGTTTTGTGGTAACCCAAGATTTTTCTTAACAGTCTCCATATAAGCTAGTGATGTATAATCTGAATTACAGGTACTCTGTGAGCCCTTGGAAGTGGCATGGAAAATCTAGTGCACTGAAGTTCTATATCTTACGACTTTAGACTCCTATGTCTTAGGTCTCTTTTAGCTTTGTGTTACTCACAGTGCACTAACTCAGAAGCGTGGAGTCTGTGTCTATTGCTTGAATGGTTTTTTGTCATCTTGCTGTGTGCTCATCTGAGTAAACTCTAAAGGCATTCATATGGGTGTAATCCTGAGGGTATATGGTTGCTTTCAGCACACAATAATTGCTTCTCCAATGCTGACTATCATTGAACAGAAAACCCTCAGTCACCACAAATTTTGCAAAGTGTCAAACTTATCTCACTACATATGCGAAGTATAATCATGTTAAAATTGTATGATCTATAAGTTCAAATTATAAATTAAATAATATAAAATTTTAGATTCTAATTTTATTTGAATATTTTAAAAAGGCCTTCCCAAATATATCTTTCATAGAGCCACTAACATTCTTATTGTCTGATGATTTATGAAACATGTTAGCTTAAGAATTAGGGTCTTATAAGCTGAAAACAGTAAAGCCTTTTTACCAAATCAAATGATAGAAAAATATCACTTGATTTTTAGTGACTAGTAATACGCATAATAGAAAAAAAAAAAGTGAGACTGAAGGGGTGGGTGCTTTTCTCAGAATAACCATAGGGCTTCAGTCTTGCTGTAGATTCTCCACTTCCTCATACGTCTAGTTAGGATGAGTTATCCTATATGCTCCAGGGATTAATCAAGAATGCAGACAATCCTGATGAGAGGTGCTGGGGCTTTAAATGAGTGTACCATTGGATATATGAGACTTTAAATTCTTAAAATTAGCAAAATAGTATTTGGTAAACATCAATAGTAACTGACTAAATATCGTGACCGACACACCAGAAGGGTAAAGAGAGAGTTTTACATAGATGTTTTGTAAAAGATTTGTCCTGAAACAACCTCAGAGGCCAAACCCCAAGAGTCACCAATGTAACAGAACAATAACTGTATTTCCTGAACTTCACTATCCAACTGAATAGTCCATTTAGCTCAATAAGTCTAAGCCTGCCAAGTTAAGTCAATTTTGTAGTTTCTTTGGATTGATTTCCACACTTCCATTAAGGTTTTTTTGTTTCTCCATTTAAAAACTTGAGTATGTCTTTAATATAAAGTACGTTTTTCAGCTGCTTGCATTTCATGTACACTGAGATCATATAATAACCCAACAGATAATGCCAAAAGACCATTGGGGGTAGCACAATTGGCAGAGAAGAGAGGTTTTTCAAAAATCAAACTGAGAACAGTGTGCAAAAGCCAATGCTTTTGAATCAGAACAGCTTTTTCAAGCATCATTTATTTGCCTAATCAATCTGAAGTAAAATTTCAAGACGGGGGGCTTATTTTCCACAATAGTGAGAATCTAAAAGTTGCTTTAACCCACGTCTTAGATTCACTTTAGCCTTCCCTTCTTTGGAAGGCTAAGCTCTGGAAACTCACAAGAGCACTTCAGTTATCAGAGGGGTATGGGAGAATGCCTCTTGTAGTGTGTCTGAATCATGAAGTGATACTGTCTTCTTTGACCTCAGACTTCAGATTTAACAATGTAGCATAGACACTTGTAACAGAAGAAAAATAGTTTGTATCAGAAAACAGTATGGTTAAACACAGGTGTCTAAAAGGAGACAGCCCTTCACTATGATTTCAAATAAGGCAAGAATTCAACCTAAGGTGAAATTTTGACACTTGAACTTTTTTCACCATCTCTATATTTCCTATTAAGGCAAAAGCAGCTCACTTCTCTTTTTCTTTTTTCTTTTTTTTTTTTGAGTGAACTTGTTATGATCTATCTATTGCTCCCTTAACCTAATCTTTATTGACAACAAAATTTTTATTGCTATTAATGTTAGAAAAATCCTGACTTTTTTCAGTTCAGTTCAGTTCAGTCGCTCAGTCGTGTCCAACTCTTTGCGACCCCATGAATCGCAGCATGCCAGGTCTCCCTGTCCATCACCAACTCCCAGAGTTCACTCACACTCAAGTCCATCGAGTCAGTGATGCCATCCAGCCATCTCATCCTCTGTATTCCCCTTCTCCTCCTGCCCCCAATCCCTCCCAGCATCAGTCTTTTCCAATGAGTCAACTCTTCGCATGAGGTGGCCAAAGTACTGGAGTTTCAGCTTTAGCATCATTCCTTCCAAAGAACACCCAGGCCTGATCTCCTTTAGAATGGACTGATTGGATCTCTTACAGTCCAAAGGACTCTCAAGAGTCTTCTCCAACACCACAGTTCAAAAGCATCAGTTCTTCGGCACTCAGCTTTCTTCACAGTCCAACTCTCATATCCAAACATGACCACTGGAAAAACCATAGCCTTGACTAGACAGACCTTTATTGACAAAGTAGTGTCCCTGCTTTTGAATATTCTGTCTAGGTTGGTCATAACTTTTCTTCCAAGGAGTAAGCGCCTTTTAATTTCATGGCTGCAGTCACCATCTGCAGTGATTTTGGAGCCCCCCAAAATAAAGTCTGACACTGTTTCCACTGTTTCCCCATCTATTTCCCATGAAGTGATGGGACCAGATGCCATGATCTTAGTTTTCTGAATGTTGAGCTTTAAGCCAACTTTTTCACTCTCCTCTTTCACTTTCATCAAGAGGCTTTTTAGTTCCTCTTCACTTTCTGCCATAAGGGTGGTGTCATCTGCTGATTTTACTAAAGATGGTTAAATATGAAACTGATATGGGATAAGTGGTATATTCTAATTTTATACTTACCTTGCATGTATCTATGTTGTCTGTTGTTTAGTCAGTAAGTCATGTCCAACTCTTTCGCAATCCCATGAATTGTAGCTCACTAGGGCTCCTCTGTCCATGAGATTTCCCAGGCAAGAATACTGAACTGGATTGCCATTTCCCTCTCCAGAAGATCTTTCTGACTCTGGGATTGAACTCACATCCCCTGCACTAGCAGGTGGATTCTTTACCATTGAGCCAACAATCAAACCTGATAAAGTATAACAATTTTGAAATATAATTTATTTGCAGATGAAAAAGGGAAGCTGTAACTCTGTTGTTTTAAAGATGAAAACAAGCCAAAAAATCAAGAGGATAGATAAAGGATTGGGTAAAACTGATAGAGCACAAGGTAAAGAACATGAAAGGAATTACAAGGTGAAAGATGGCTGATTATGTATTTGTAGAAAGACACATTTAATACGTACTCACAGCTTTCTTGGAGATTATAAGAAAGGTAGTCTGAATTATTTATGCTTCATGTGTTTATATACAATGTTTAGTAAAGTTGGACTGCAAGGAGATCCAACCAGTCCATTCTAAAGGAGATCAGCACTGGGTTTTCTTTGGAAGGAATGATGCTAAAGCTGAAACTCCAGTACTTTGGCCACCTCATGCGAAGAGTTGACTCATTGGAAAAGATTCTGATGCTGGGAGGGACTGGGGGTAGGAGGAGAAGGGGACAGCAGAGGATGAGATGGCTGGATGTCATCACTGACTCAATGGACATGGGTTTGAGTGAACTCTGGGAGTTGGTGATGGACAGTGAGGCCTGGCATGCTGTGATTCATGGGCTCGCAAAGAGTTGGCCAAGACTGAGTGACTGAACTGAACTGATACTGCTTGTTACATTGAAACATATTTTTGTGTTAAATATTAATACAGAAGTTTCTGAATGTTAATCATTTATTATATTCATAATAGATTATCTATTTCTTCCTAAATTATTTAGAGTACAATATTTTTTTCAAAGGTTTTGTTTCGAAGGACTTTTAGTCTTGTGAAAGCAGAAAACATAATACATGTCAGTGTCTAAAAGGAATAATTATGTTTTTCAATGGTGGCTCAGCTGCTAATGAATCCACCTGCCATGCGGGAGACCTGGGTTCGATCACTGGGTTGGGAAGATCCCCTGGAGAAGGGAAAGGCTACCCACTCCAGTATTCTGGCCTGGAGAATCCCATAGGGTGTATAGTCTATGGTGTCGCAAAGAGTCAGACACGACTGAGGGACTTTCACTTCACCAATAGTGCAGTATCCTCTCACTGCTCGTGGGAAAGGAGCAGTGCAAGTTATAAAGGACAGCTACATAGCCTCTGAGCCATAATTTTCTCTTACTAAAAAGGGTGAAAATAAAATTCACTCACAAAATTCTGACAATGAATTATACGGCAACATGTTACTCTTGTTAGGTCCATTAATTTCTGTCCACTTATTATTATAATTTAAAAACTGTTTCCCTGAAAGTATTTAAGAGAACATTAAATCAATAAATGTCAACACCTCATATAAAATGCAGATGATTTATTTCCTTACTTCATCTAGACAGATAATTGCTTAGAATCAAATGGGGATAAACTGGAATTAAAGGTAACTAGATCAGTCAATTATAATCATGTGTATAGTCCAAAAGGTAATATAAAGAACCAAAGGCATTTCTTTATTGTTGAAACCTGGTACAAAACTGGTTTATAGTTTTTATTTATTCTTATTCTTCATGCAGTTTCAGAGAAATACTTCATACCTTCTTATGTCTAAAACAAGAAATCTCCTCGAAGCAAAAGCTGGAGAAAAAAATAATTAAAAAGTGACTCTATATTTCTTGAATAATACATCTTTAAGGATCAAGAAAATAAGTAAATCAGCTAATAAGCTATTTTATATTGAAAAGGAAAGAATAATATAGATAGATTCTTAAGCATGTGTCTCTGTGCCCTGTCCAGAAAAAAATTATAACACCTTGAACAACTAGCTCTAACCTATTTTTTTTTTTTCAAAAAACGATTTTACAAATAAGGACATTAAGGCCATTAAGGCCTTTCTTTACAATCAAAGATGGAGAAACTCTATGCATTCAGCAAAAACAAGACCAGGAACTGACTATGGCTCAGATCATGAACTCATTGCAAAAATTCAGGCTACACTGAAATAGGAAAAGACACTAAAGCATTCAGTTCAGTTCACTTCAGTCACTCAAGTCGTGTCTGACTCTGCAACCCCATGGACTGCAGCACGCCAGGCTTCCCTGTCCATCACCAACTCCTGGAGCATTCAGGTAAGACCTAAATTAAATCCCTTATGAAAATACAGTGTAGATGACAAACAGATTCAAGGGATTAGATCTGATACAGAGCCTGAAGAACCACGGACAGAAGCTCATGACATTGTACAGGAGGTGGTGATCAAAACCCTCCCTGAGAAAAAGAAAGGCAAAATGATTGTCTCAGGAGGCATAACAAAATTGCTGAGAAAAAAGAAGTGAAAGACGAAGGACAAATGGAAGGATATACTCATCTGTATGCAGAGTTCCAAAGAATAGCAAGGAAAGATAAGAAAGCCTTCCTCAGTGATCAATGCAAAGAAATTGAGGAAAACAATAGAATGGGAAAGACTAGAGATCTCTTCAAGAAAATTAGAGATACCAAGGGGAAATTTCATGCTGAGATGGGTACAACAAAGGACAGAAATGATAGGGACCTAACAGAAGCAGAGGATATTAAGAAGAGGTGAGAAGAATACACAGAAGAACTATTAAAAAAAGATCTTCACGACCTAGATAACCATAATGGTGTGATCACTCATATACAGCCAGACATCTTGGAGTGTGAAGTCAAATGGGCCTTAGAAAGCATCACTACAAACAAAGCTAGTAGAGGTAATGGAATTCCAGCTGAGCTATTTCAAATCCTAAAAGTGTTAAAGTGCTGCATTCAGTATGCCAGCAAATTTGGAAAACTCAGCAGTGGCCACATGATGGGAAAAGATAAAGTTTCATTCCAATTCCAAAGAAAGGCAATTTCAGAGAATGTTCAAACTACCACACAATTGCACTCATTTCACATGCTAGCAGAGTAATGCTCAAAATTCTCCAAGATAGCTTCAACAGTACTTGAACCAAGAAATTCCAGATGTTCAAGCTGGATTTAGAAAAGGCAGAGGAACAAGAGATCCAATTGCCAACATATGCTGGATCATAGAAAAAACAAGAGAGTTCCAGAAAAACTTCTTCTGCTTCAGCGACTATGCTAAGGTCGTTTATTGTGTGGATCACAAAAACTGTGGAAAATTCTTCAAGAGATGGAAATACCAGACCACCTGGCCTGCCTCTTGAGAAACCTGCATGCAGGTCAGGAAGCAACAGTTAGAACTGGATATGGAACAACAGACTGGTTCCAAATAGGGAAAGGAGTTTGTCAAGGCTGTATGTTGTCACCCTACTTATTTAACTTATATGCAGAGTACATCATGAGAAATGCTGGACTGGAAGAAGCACAAGCTGGAATCAAGATTGCAGGGAGAAATATCGATAACCTCAGAGATGCAGAGGTTTCACCTAATGGCAGAATGCAAAGAAGAACTAAAGAGCCTCTTGATGAAAGTGAAACAAGAGAGTGGAAAAAGTTGATTTAAAGCTCAACATTCAGAAAACGAAGATCATGGCATCAGGTCCCATTATTTCATGGCAAATAGATGGGGAAACAATGGAAACAGTGACAGATTTTTTCTCTTGTGCTCTAAAATCACTGCAGATGGTGACTCCAGCAAAAAAATTAAAAGATGCTTGCTCCTTGGAAAAAAAGTCATGACCAACCTAGACAGCATATTCAAAAGCAGAGACATTACTTTACCAACAAAGGTCTGCCTGGTCAAAGCTATGTTTTTTTCCAGTAGTCATGTATGGATGTGAGAGTTGGACCATAAGGAAGACTGAACAATGAAGAATTGATGCTTTTGAACTGTGGTGTTGGCAAAGACTCTTGAGAGTCCCTTAGACTGCAAGGAGATCAAACCAGTCCATCCTAAAGGAAATCAGCCACCTGATGGGAAGAGCCGACTCATTAAAAGGATCCCGATGCTGGGAAAGATTAAAGTCTGGAGAAGGAAACTACCGAAGGTAAGATGGTCGGATGGCATCAGTGACTCAACGGACATGAGTTTGAGCAAGCTCCAGGAGAAAGCAAAGGACAGGGAGGACTGGCGTGCTGCCGTCCACAGGGTCACAAAGAGTCAGACATGACTGAGCAACTGAACAACAACGAGCCCCAGAATGTTAAAATTTCTCATCAAAAGTTAGGCACAAATCTCTTACTTCTAGGTACTTTGCTGTGTATTAGTTGTGCTAAATATGTAAAGAATCTCACTTAATATATGCATATGCCAAACTTTGTTCATAATGAACATAAAGTGAAACCAATGAGGGGAACTCCTAGTAACACAACCCTTATTTATTTATATGGATACACCTTTTGTCACAGATGTTAAATATGATTTGATATTTAAATATAGTACAGTATTATACACAATATGATAAATACAGGAGGAAAGGTTCCTTTCCTTACAAATCATAATTTGATCTGCTTTATAATCTAGGAGAAAAATAGAGTCAAAGAAATAGAAGTTAGCTTTCGTTTACTATTTTAACTTTGGACCAGATGCACATCCCAAGCGTTTACCTTCAAGTATTTATGCTTACAAATTAATACAGCAAGGGCAGTGCTGCGTCCTTTTATAGATCTTTTAAATGAGAAAATAATGATCTTGCTATTGATGATTTAACCTTCATTTATTCAGCAAGATTCTTCTACTTTATAGATAACTCTTTGAGAATGCATAAAGCTTAACAAAGCAGAGATTTTGCTTTTTTGGTTTTAATTTGCTGGTTTTTTTTTTGTTTGTTTGTTTGTTTGTTTTTGATTCCCTGTAATGGTCATTTTAAAAAGAGCTTAAGCAAAAAATTAAATATCTTGAAGACAGAATTAGAAGTCTATAAACCTTCCTGGCTTGGAGTCCTCTAACTCAACTTTGAACTGTATAGGTCCTGAAACTAGGATGGCTTGACAATTCTTGATAATTTGATGGTTCTCCCTCTCCTTTTTTTTTTTTTTTTTTTAATGGTGTCTTTGTCTTTCAAACATGTTCAGGCTAAGATTCCTGTCAGTTTACTGCAAGATCAAGTCTGTTTTCTGGCTATTTCCATTGAGTATTGTGCATAATCCAGACTGTGTTTGCTGAATCCCCAAGCATGGAAGGGCGGAGCAGTGTGTCTGTGGATCTGTGCTCTTGTTCCCGTATGTGAGATACCTGGTCAGCGATGTGATGATCAGAGAGAGTATGAACTTCACAGAAAGCTCAGTAGCAGGACCGCGCACACCTTTTACTCAGTTGAGGTAGTTATAGAGTCTGCTGAGACAAGCTCTTTGTCCCCTCAGGCAATAATCTTTAATCCTTCAGGGCTCCAAAGAATGGATCTCATTTCTTGAACTCCAATGATATCAATATTTGAGGCTTTATTCCTCTGCTAAGAAAGAAAGGAAAGAGAAAGAGAAGAAAGGAAGGGGAGAGGGATGAAAGAAGGAGGGAGGAAGGAGAGAGGAGATACATTTTATATCAATTTTCCTTTGAGGAAAAACATTGAATCTTATTTCTTTCTTTAAGTAAACACTTCATCTTAAATATCTCCCAGGTGTAAAGAATTATATCTCTTTTGTTTGTTATAAGCATATGTTCTAATACTGGCATTGGAAACATCCTGAAAATTTTTAGACCGGGAATTCCTGAGCCGTTTCAATGAAAATTTCATCCTTTAGTGTTGTAGTTTTTTGATCTTTTAATGTAGAAGTTCTTTAAACAGCCTAGATGCAAAATAATGATATGTAACTCCGATATAGAGTCACATGTGAGCTCACTGTGCCGGTTGTGTCCGACCCTTTGAGATTCCATGGGCGGTAGCCAACCAGACTTCTGTCCATGGAATTTTTCAGGCAAAAATGCTGCAGCAGATTGCCATTTCCTGCTCCAGGGATACAATCACATACAAAGTAGCAATTATTTGCTGTTCATGTAAATAGGAAATGTAGCTACATAAAAATATTTCCATTTAAGTAAAGTTTAATAGGGCAAGAAAAGTAAAGAAAATGGATTGTCACTCAAAATAGCATTTAATACAAAATGCTGATTATTTTTCTCCTAAATTTTTCTAAATTTATTGCAATAAAATTGACATATAGCACTATGGTGAAGTCGCTCAGTCATGTCCAACTATTTGCGACCCCGTGGACTGTAACCTACCAGGCTCCTCTGTCCATGGATTCTCCAGGCAAGAATGCTGGAGTGGGTTGCCATTTCCTTCTCCAGGGGATCTTCCCGACCCAGGGATCGAACCCAGGTCTCCCGCATTGGAGGCAGACGCTTTAACCTCTGAGCCACCAGGTATACAAGTTAATAAAGAGGCCATCTGCAATGCAGGAGACAAGAGTTTGGTCCCTGAATTGAGAAGATCCCCCGGAGAAGGAAATGGCAACCCACTCCAACGTCCTTGCCTGGGAAATCCCACAGACAGAGGAACATGGTGGGCTGCAATACAGGGGTCACAAAAGAGTTGGACATCACTAGCAACTAAACAACTATATAAGTTTAAGGGACACAGCATAATGATCTTACTTTAAGTGTATTGTAAAATGGCTATAAGTGGTTAACCTCCATAATCTCATATAGATACAAAAAAAGAGAAAAAAAGTTGTTTTTTTTGGTTGTTTTTTGTTTGTTTGTTTGTTTGTTTGTTTTATGATGACCACTCTTGGGATCTACTCTCTTAATAGCTTTCAAATGTGTCAGTCAGCAGTGCTGACTGTGCGCGTGCATTGCATCCCTAGTGTCTGTGTGTGCACAGGGGCTCAGGCTTGTCTGACTCTACCATCCTTTAGATTCTATCCCACCAGGCTCCTTTGTCCATGGGATTTTTCAGGCAAGGATACTAGAGGGGTTGCCATTTGCTCCTCCATGGGCTCTTCCCAGCCCAAGGGTTGGACTGCGTCTCCTGCATTGCTAGTGGATTCTTTACCTGCTGACCCCCTACTATTTACCTGTCTTATAAATGAAGTTTGTACTTTTTCAACCATTTCAACCACCTTCAGCCATTCCCTCCTCCCGCCACCTACCGCCTCTAATAGGTACAAACCCTGATCTTTTTTGAGTTTGGTGGGGCTTCTTGTTTTGTTTTTGGATACCACGTGTAAGAGCAATCATTCAGAACTTGTATTTCTGTCTAATTTATTTCGCTTAGCATAATGCTCTCAAGTTCCATTCATGTTGTCACAAATGGCAGATTCCCTTCTTTTTAATTACTGAAAAATATCCCGTTGTTGTATGTGTGTCACAACTTCTCTATCCATACATCTTTATTTGGACACATATTGTTTTTACGCCTGGCTATTGTAAATAATGCTGCAATGAACACAGAGGTGCAGATATCCCTCGACTTAAGGTTTTTGTCTTATTTGGATATATCTTATGGATTGAAGTTGATGACTTGGATAAGCAGTTCTATTTTTAAGTTTTTGAGGAGCCTCCATACTGTTTTCCCTAGCGGCTATACCAATTTGCAGTCACAGTAACGGTGCACTTGTTATCCCTTTCTTTTTTAATGGTAACCATTTTAGTAGGTATGAGATAATATATTGTGCTTTTCACTCCATTTCTCTGATGATTAGTGATATTTAACATCTTTTCAAGTACCTGTGGCCTTTCATATATCTTGTTTTGAAAAATGTCCATTCAGATCCTCTGCTCAGTTTTTAATTGGATTATTTGGAAATTTTTTGCTATTGAGTTACATGAATTCTTTATATATTTTGGGTATTAGCCTGTGGTCAGATACATAGTTTGCAAATACCATTTCCCATTCCATAGGCTGCCTTTTCATTGTGTTAATTGTTTCTTCTGCTGTGCAGAAGCATTTCGGTTATGGTCCTACAAGTTTATTTTTGCTCTTGTTATTTGTCCTTTACATGTCACATCCAAATCGTCATTGCCAAGAGCACTGTCCAGCAATTTTTTAAAAAAAAACTATTTTCTTCTAGGAGTTTTATAGTGTCTACTCTTATATTTAAGTCTTTAATACATTTTTATTTAATTCTGAGTAGTGTAAAATAGGTGTCTCATTTCTTTTATGTATGAATATCTAATTTTCTCAAAAATGCCAATGTCATTGCCAGTTAACTTTGTTGGCTGTTACAAAATGAGCATTTTTAAACTAGACGTTTGTACACAAAAGGGCATTACCTCAACATTTGCTCACAAATGGTTTGGTATGATTTGTTAATAACTTAACATGTTGATGGTAGAAGCAAAAACTTCATATTTTGTAAGATTTTGAAAAAAAAAAAAAGAAGGGAGCAGATCCAATAAATTCCCAGATCTAAAATCTCAGAAAGAGCAGACCCTCTTTTATATGAATCTGTTCTGCATCCAGAGAATTCACAACTGTCTGTGTACTGCTGTTTAACAAACCAAGTGGCACGTCTGTGACCTCGTCACTAGTGGGAAGGGGAAGGAGAGGAGCAATCAGTTCAGTTCAGTCGCTCAGTCATGTCTGACTCTTTGCAACCCCATGAACCGCAGCACGCCAGACCTCCCTGTCCATCACCAACTCCCGGAGTCCATTGAATCGGTGATGCCATCCAACCACCTCATGCTCTGTTGTCCCCTTCTCCTCCTGCCTTCAACCTTTCCCAATATCAGGGTCTTTTCAAATGAGTCTGCAGTAAGAGGAATCAAATTGGTCTCATTGTCAAAGAATTTGGTTCCTCCATTTAAATAAACATTCAATTTGTTCCACTGGTGGTACAACATACATCTCTTTTGGTTTGCTTTGAGAAATTTTGGAGGCTGCTGTGTAAAATACAGCTCTCTAAATGAAACAGAGAACATAATTAATATAATCTTGCTTTGCTATACCATGGCTATTGAATTCATAAATTCTCCCTTTTTTGGCTCACTAATTAATTTGTTAATTTATTCATTATCTGTTGAGCAGCTGAGCATCAGAAGTTGATAAGAAATAAACAAACTATACCCTGGAGATTCATATAATGCACATTGTTTTGTCACTGCAGATTTTCTGTCTATTATGAAAATGGGGATGTTATCATCAATTAGGAAAATTGAAGATAGATGAGAAATAATAAAGAAATCATTATAATCATAATAGTTAATGTATTATGCTGACTATATTCATAAGCAAATATAAGATAGAAATAGTACATGTATTACCACATTTGGTGAGATATATTTCCTTTATTTAATAAATAATGAATGTGAAATCCTTAGCAAAGAATCTGATCCAGTGCAAGTATTAAAGGTATGGTTGCAATTGTAATTCTTAATATCAAGGACTATTAAATTATTATTCATACATTACAGCAAAAAAATGTTCCTATAGTGAAAATTTTAGGTCCCGAGTAGCTCGAATGATAAAGAATCTGCCTGCAATGTTGGAGACCTGGGTTTGAAACCTGGGTCAAGAAAATCCCCTGGAGAAGGGCATGGTAACCTGCTCTAATATTCTAGGGTTTCCCAGGTAGTGCTGGTGGTAAAGAACCCACCTGCCGACGCAGAAGACATGAGAGATGCGGGTTCGATCCCTGGGTTGGGAAGATTCCCTACAGTAGGAAATGACAACCCACTCCAGTATCCTGGCCTAGAGAATCCCATGGACAGAGGAGCCTGGAGGGCCACAGTCCATAGGGTCAGAAACATTTGGACATGAATGAAGTGACTTAGCATACATGCAAACAGATGATAGAGGCAGAATTAGAATATAGCTCTATCTGAACAAATATAACAAGCCAATAGCCTTGCTTTTGGCTTTTACTATGAACACATACTCATTTCCTAGAAACATGATATATGGCGTATATGAGTCCCAACTTCTCTTGAGTTTTGAATTCTCTTTTGCTTCCTATTTCTGCCTAATTTATATTAAGAGCATCTTAACGGCTTACTCCTTGGAAGGAAAGTTATGACCAACCTAGACAGCATATTAAAAAGCAGAGACAGTACTTTGCCAACAAAGGTCAGTCTAGTCAAGGCTACGGTTTTTCCAGTGGTCATGTATGGATGTGAGACTTGGACTGTGAAGAAAGCTGAGCACTGAAGAATTGATGCTTTTGAACCGTGGTGTTGGAGACGACTCTTGAGAGCCCTTTGGACTACAAGGAGATCCAGCCAGTCCATCTTAAAGGAGATCAGTCCTTGGTGTTCATTGAAAGGACTGATGCTGAAACTGAAACTCCAATACTTTGGCTACCTCATGCGAAGAGTTGACTCATTGGACAAGACTCTGACGCTGGGAGGGATTGGGGGCAGGAGGAGGAGTGGACTACAAAGTATGAGGCGGTGGGATGGCATCACCGACTCGATGGACATGAGTTTGGGTAAACTCCGGGAGTTGGTGATGGACAGGGAGGCATGGTGTGCTGCGATTTACGGGGTCACAGAGTCGGACACGACTGAGCGACTGAACTGAACTGAAGGGCTTGGTCAACAAACAGATACCTGAGAGTTTGAAGAGGAAATAATGTACAAGCCTGATGTCTAGGTGTGGGATGCAAGGAGACTGAGAATTAAATTTCATATGCTCTGTTTATGAACTGGGTTGTAGAGACTCATGTCAATTGTGTCCAGATCAGATGAACTTTAAAAGAAAAGGTGATATTTGGCTTTCTAAGGATTTGACTTGGTTGTCTCATTAATAGATTTCTCAGTGTGTAAAAATGGAGGGGTATCCTTGATAAAGAACATGATTGCTTGACGCAGGCCTGTGGCTACATGAAGGAGGAATAATTCGAGCTGTGCTCGCCAATGTGGTAGCCATTGTGCACATGTGTTTCTTCATGGATCACAGTCTTGTTGGGGCAAAGGAGCTTGCATAAATCAGTGACGCTGCAGGTCATGCCATGCAGGGCCATCCAAGATGAAGAGTCATAGTGAAGAGTTCTGAAAAAATGTGGTCTCCTGGAAAAGGCAATGGCGACCCACTCCAATATTAAAAGTATCTTTAAAGTGCTTTTTACAGTCCTTTCTGAGAATAAACTCCACTGAAAATGAGAAGGTTCCATTGTGTCTTGCCTTGTGCTGCTGCTGCTGCTGCTAAGTCGCTTCAGTCGTGTCCAACTCTGTGCAACCCCATAGACGGCAGCCCACCAGGCTCCCCCATCCCTGGGATTCTCCAGGCAAGAACACTGGAGTGGGTTGCCATTTCCTTCTCCAATGCATGGAAGTGAAAAGTGAAAGTGAATTCGCTCAGTCATGTCCAACTCTTAGCCACCCCATGGACGGTAGCCTACCAGGCTCCTCCGTCCATGGGATTTTCCAGGTAAGAGTACTGGAGTGGGTTCCATTGCCTTCTCCAGATGTGTGTGAAATAATATTTACTATCTTAGTTTAGAGACATTAAAATTAATTCATTTTTACTTCTGTTAATATAGTTACCAGAAAACTGTAAATTATGTATGGGTCATGAATAATATTTCTCTTGGACTGCACTGATCTAGAATGCCTTGAGGAGCTTAACTGTGATGTAAGAAGATGATAGATAGGAAAATAGAAAATCCCAGGTGAAAGACTACACATGCAGAGCCAGGCAACGCCACACAGCGGTGAGGAGCTGTTTCGTTGGAATGTGAAAATGGTCGTTCAAGACCAGGGAAGTATCACTGGAATCACAGTCTCTCCTTGAGCAGCTCATGAGGCTCCCAAAGTATAAATCACCCCCTTCCTCCTCACTCCATCACCATCACCACCCAGGGATAGCCCCAAGGCCCTAGTGTCACTGGGAGAGTCCTCATGGTGTGGTGACCAAAATACGGGTTGACCAAAATTTTGTATGAGTTTTTCCTTAACATTTTATGGAAAAACTCAAACTTTTTGGCCAACCCAATACATATGGCAATAGGAAAGGTATTATACATATACATATATATATATATATATACATATATATATATATATATATATATATATATAATTTCCACCCTCTATATATCTTCCACAGAGGGTCTTTAGGAAGGTAAAAAAGGTCCCAGAGGGCCTTTGGGCTTCCCAGGTGGCGGCAGTGGTGAAGCATCCACTCGACAGCACAGGAGGTGTTAAAGAGGCAGATTCAGTCCACGAGTCAGGAAGATCCCTGGAAGAGGGCATGCAGCCCACTCCAGGATTCTTATCTGGAGAATCCCATGGACAGAAGAGCCTGGCGAGCTACGGTCCATGGGGTCACAAAGAGCTGGATACGACTAAAGCGACTTAACACATACAGAGGGCCTTTAATTTGGTATTCTGTCATTGATTGTTCTGTTGTTTATTATGGATTAAAAAAAAAAAAAGGATTTGGTGTAAAATTCTAGCTAGTAGAAATGCAAAACTGCCCCTCCCCACTAAAAGATGTTATCCTCATGCTACAGGAATCTCAAATGTCATGGTTAAATATATAACATATAAAAATGGTATTTTTGTCTCCTATAAAATAGAATTACTAGTATTATCATTGTCTAACCTATTTCTGGGCTTCCTTTGTGGCTCAGCTGGTAAAGAATCCACCTGCAATGCAGGAGACCTGAGTTCGATCCCCTGGAGAAGGGAAAGGCTCCCCACTCCAGTATTCTGACCTGGAAAATTCCATTGGCTGTATAGTCCCTGGGGTCACTAAGAGTCGGACATGACTGAGCAACTTTCAGTTCACCTATTTCTCCTTTGAAAAAAGTATAACAAGAAAGAAAATATATAGTAATAGAAAGGAGAATGTATATGGAGATGATAACATATCATAAATAAATAGCCATCCTTTCAAATGAATTATTCCACCTTGGGCACTTGTCCTATAAAGGTGTTTATAAACACCACCAACAGAAAGAATTGGGAATGTAATATCACTAAGACCATTAGATGCCATCAAGATTGTTATCATTTACTGAAAATGCCAGTTAGAAATTTAAGGAGGAAAGGGGAGACAAAAAGAGTCCAATTAGGAAGACAGTATTAATTTCTTTAAGAAGTGTACTTGCTCAGCTGCTTGACATGACATTCTTTCCATAACAAAGCCGCATCTGTCACCACTCACCTTCTCTGAAAAATGGTTCCTGTGAGCAAGACAGGTATCAGACTGCAAAGTTTTATAAGTAAAAATTGTTCTTTTGTTTTCTATCTTTTTCTTCATAAATTATTTCCTATATTCTGTTTTTCAATTCTTCTGTTACCCATTTATTACAAAAAAAGTTGTGGTTTCTGTATATTAAAGTGTCTTGGTGACTCTCTCACACAAAGAACTGCCAAAGTAGAGAAATAGTTCATGATGTAGGGGATATTGTATTTCTAAATCTGTTCACTTGTGTTCATATTTTTTCACATGGTTATTTATGGTTGCTTTACATGTGGCCTATGAGAAATGTCTCTATTTCTAGACAAAGCAACTTAGTTAGCCTAGTATTGATGTAGTTGATATACTCACTACACTATTTAGTTTGAATTACAAATAGCAGTTAAAATTATGTTTGGACCTATCCAGAAGTCAGAACTCTGTGACCAGATATAGTTCTTTGCTTACCCAGTATGTTCCATGTGGACCATATGGGCAAACAAGAGGGATGAGAAGGCCTGTGATTTACAAGCAGTTGTGAGTTAGAAATTATATCTCTTATCTCTCTCTTCCTTTCAGGGATAATCCTTGTATTCAATGTCTAGTTTTAAAAAGTGTGAGGATGATATCTCAAAGATTTTCAGAAACGTTTTCAGGAATTGAGTTTCCTTCCTTAATGAATATCTGGGATTGAAACTGAGAAATATTTTTTTATGTTCCACAAATTATCCTGGTGGCTACTTGTTATTCAGTCGTCAAGTTGTGACCAACTCTGCGACCCCATGGACTGCAGCACGCAAGATTCCACTGTCCTCCATTATCTCTCAGAGTTTGCTCAAATTCATGTCTATTGAGTCAGTGATAGTATTTAACCATCTCATCCTCTGCCAGCCCCTTCTCCTTTTGCCTCCACCAGATGAGGAAATAGCAACTCACTCCAGTATTTTTGCCAGGAGAAATCCATGAACAGTACTATTATCTATATTCCTCATATCATCATAGTGCTATAAATAGAGAAAACATATCTGTTTTCACTAATATTTATACCCTCATTTTCTAAAACAGTGCCTGGCCCAGAGGTGTTTGTTGTTTAGCTGCTGAACTGTGCCCGGCTCTTTTGCAACTACATGGACTGTAGCTTGCTAGGCACCTCTATCATGGGTTTTCCCAGGCAAGAATACTAGAGTGGGTTGCCATTTCCTTCTCCAGGGGATCGTCCTGACCTGGAGATCAAACCCGTATCTCCTGCATTGACAGGCAGATTCTTTACCACTAAGCCACATCTAATATTTGGAGAATTAAAGCACAAATGCTCAGTACTCCTTTCTACTAAGTTGACAAAACTTTGTCATTAATTCCCAAAAGCTCACTACAGGACAAGATAAAACAAACTTTTTCTCCAGAATATAGGTAGAAGATTGCATAGAGAGTAGCTTAGCCCTGCTAAGTATTCAGCAGGACTCATTAGAATTAAAGACTCTGCTTATGTCTCCCCAGTGAAATACAGAGGTATACTGTTACCTTATAAATCCAATCCAAACAGGAACCCCAGAGAGATGATGCTTTGTATCGTCCTCATATTTTCTGCCACAGGATGTTTTACATTGATTCTCATCGAGAAGAAACCTCATCACCACTCAGAGTGACAACACTCTGGGAATAAGGACAATGTAGGCTTAATTGCCAACAATAAATTTTCCAAACTCTTAGCTGATGTTGAATGAAAAAAATTATGAAGTCTCTCACCTGAAGTAAAATCAAGCCTCAAGATTTACCTGTCAGTTTTCAGGCGATATAAACTATGAAGAAATATGTTCAATAAATGACACTGCAGTCAGAAAAATCCAAACTTTGTGATATTCGACTGAACAATTCTTTTTTTTTTTTCAATAAAAAAATTGCAAGTCGAAAAAGAGGTATTATGGGAAAATATAATTAAATAAATATGAATTATTCACAATAAACACTTAGAAGAAACCTGGGGAATATTGATCTCATTTGTATCCATATTAAATCAAATTATGGTTTAATCTGTATATTTTGTGATAGTATTAAGGAAATAGTAATTTTTAAATCGGGTAATATATTGTGGCTACATTTTTTAAAATTCATATCTATCTAAATAGAATCTGAATGGGAGAAAATAATAGCAAATGAAGCAACTGACAAACAACTAATCTCAAAAATATACAAGCAACTTATGCAGCTCAATTCCAGAAAAATAAACGACCCAATCAAAAAATGGGCCAAAGAACTAAATAGACATTTCTCCAAAGAAGACATACGGATGGCTAACAAACACATGAAAAGATGCTCAACATCACTCATTATTAGAGAAATGCAAATCAAAACCACAATGAGGTACCACTTCACACCAGTCAGAATGGCTGCGATCCAAAAATCTGCAAGCAATAAATGCTGGAGAGGGTGTGGAGAAAAGGGAACCCTCCTACACTGTTGGTGGGAATGCAAACTAGTACAGCCACTATGGAGAACAGTGTGGAGATTCCTTAAAAAATTGCAAATAGAACTACCTTATGACCCAGCAATCCCACTTCTGGGCATACACACCAAGGAAACCAGAATGGAAAGAGACACATGTACCCCAATGTTCATCGCAGCACTGTTTATAATAGCCAGGACATGGAAGCAACCTAGATGCCCATCAGCAGATGAATGGATAAGAAAGCTGTGGTACATATACACAATGGAGTATTACTCAGCCGTTAAAAAGAATTCATTTGAATCAGTTCTGATGAGATGGATGAAACTGGAGCCGATTATACAGAGTGAAGTAAGCCAGAAAGAAAAACACCAATACAGTATACTAACACATATATATGGAATTTAGGAAGATGGCAATGACGACCCTGTATGCAAGACAGGGAAAGAGACACAGATGTGTATAACGGACTTTTGGACTCAGAGGGAGAGGGAGAGGGTGGGATGATTTGGGAGAATGACCTTCTAACATGTATACTATCATGTGAATTGAATCGCCAGTCTATGTCTGACGCAGGATGCAGCATGCTTGGGGCTGGTGCATGGGGATGACCCAGCGAGATGTTATGGGGAGGGAGGTGGGAGGGGGGTTCATGTTTGGGAATGCATGTAAGAATTAAAGAAATTAAAATTTAAAAAATAAAAAACTAAAATTAAAAAAAAAAAAGAAAAAAAATAGAATCTTTAAAATCTTTAATTCATTGACGTCATTGACTTGAACCTAGAAAGTGAGCAAATGTGCTGCTGTGCTGTGCTCAGTCGCTAGGTCCTGTCCGACTTTTTGCCACCCCGTGGACTGTAGCCTGCCAAGCTATTCTGTCCATGGGATTCTCCAGGCAACAGTACTGGAGTGGGCTGCCGTTTCCTTCTCCAGAGGATCTTCCCGACCCAGGGACTGAACCCAAGTCTCCTGCATCTCCTGCATTGGCAGGCGATTCTTTACCACTAAGCCCCTGGAAAATCCGCAAATTAAACAAATATTATCAAAAACATTTTAAAAAAGAAAATATACATGTCCCATTCATTTAATACCACAGCAAGCAGAGCCAACTTTTCACACTTTTTCTTGAATCGTCTGAGAGTATCTGATCCATATATTTCATCTACAACACTATGGTCTTTTACTTTCCTACCAGTAAATTTCAGGATAAAAAGTCACACCTTCATTTCACAATAGTAAAGAATTTCAGGCAAGGGGTAACTGATTGTGTCTGTATTTAGAACAGATTAAAAAAATTAAGAAAGCAACAGAAAAATAATTATTCATTAAGCTTCCACTGGGAATTTGTTGTGAATGATGCCCCAGTTTTAATGTTGGTAATCCGGTCAAATTTTTTGTGTCCCAAGCATATATTTTCATATAGAACTTTATGAGAATTACTTGAAATGATCAGATTCTAATTTTTTAATTTGAAAATCGTTTTTAAAAACAAGCTTCAAAATATGTTAATTGAATATATTAATCATTTTTAAAGATTAATTAAATGGAGAAGGAAATGGCCACCTACTCCAGTATCTTGCCCGGAAAATTCCATGGACAGAGGAGCTTGGCAAGCTGTAGAGCTATACAGTCCATAGGGTCGCAAAGAGTCAGATGTGACTGAGCACCTAGCACAGTCATTTTTAAGGGCATTAAGAAAGTGACCTATAAAAAGAAGTACCAAAATTTCATCAGGACAGGTAACTTCTAGATTGATGTGTATTACAGTTTTTTAAGAGATTGAAATCTAATTCACGGAGATGACAGTATTGAAAATTATAGCAGACCCAAGATGTTTTAACTGCTCGTTGCATTTTAAGATATTATTTTTTTAATAGAAACCCACAAGTGGAGCAATGGTGTATACAAATGTTTCCTTCTAACTGCGTGATTTATGGGAATGAAAGTAAATTATCTTTGATAAGTTACATAATATGGAAAAAATAAACTTTCTACCCAATCATAGTTTTGCTATGTAGTAGTTGGAAAAAAAATTATTTTTTAAGTGTCTTTCCATGACCCAAGCCATGATTTTCTGACTTGGTATCAAAGCATAATATCTAAATCATATTTTTTTTTAGATTTTTCAGTGATGTCAGTACACTAAACCCTTGCATAATTTCTATGTACATAACTTATGACAATTATCTCACATTATAAAAAACTGAGTTTGTTTGCATATGGACTTGTAATTTCCTAATGATTTAAGAGTTAATGGTATCATATAGACATTGTCTTGAAACATTTCTTGTTTGATAAAAGGACAGAGTTTATTAACCTCGGTTTAGTTGTCTGTCAAGCACTTTAAAATTTTATCCTTTTGGTTTACTAATTCTTTTCTTCATTTATAAATTTTGATAATATTTAAATAATTTGAACAACATTGGTATGGGGGCTTTTATTCTTAACTTGCCAGTAACTTATAATAATTTCATATTTGATGAAATTTCACATATAATTATAATAATAATAAAATTGACTTATAAAACATTATTATAAATATTAATCAATATGCATAATCCAGGAAATCAAAAAGAAAAGCACACATTTATTCTTCTTGCCATTATAATACATTGTTACTATTCCCTTATCCTCTGTCCTTAAAGAAAATTCAAGGATTTTTACCCAGAAAGTTTACCTGTTTGAGTTTTCTTGGAAAAAAATAAAATCAGTTACAACAAATGACAGCATATACCTAATCAGAAAAGCTCAAAATAGTGATGGTATAACTTTCAATAGGCTCTTGATTTGAAAGTATTAATTATATGTCTGGCAAAGTGATTGTCCCTAATGTACATTTCAAGACATCTGTGAAAACTCATAAAGGACATGTTAAGAATAATGTAACACACATATTCTTTATATCTCTTTAACTGGTAATTCCACTAGGCAGTCTAATAATTCTTTGTGAGATAATGATTTAAGCTGTGAACGAGATATCAAATCTTCATATAAGAAACAAAAGTAATAGATTTTTTCCCCTCAATCTCAAAATCCAATTGTATCTAAATTGCCTATTAAAGACTAACATCTAAAACATTTTTTATAAAACATAAATGTCTATACCAATGCCTACGACAAAAGTTGCTATAAGATCAGTTTATGTTTAGTGCCGTTATAGGTTAGAGATATCGTCTCTGTGACTCTGCTGTACAAGTGAAATTCTGATTTAGACTTGCTATGTTCTTGAAATTACAATAAGTGTTATGTATTATCATTTATTATAAACACTTCTTATGGAAGTAGAACAAGCATATAGACAACTTTAACAAATTGAATATTACTAGCACACCGAAATTCCTCCTTGAGGTATCTCCCAGTTACTAATACTTCTTTCCAAATTAGTTATTCCCCTGATTTCTGATGCTCTATAAAGGATTTTTTTTTCCATAAAAGTTTTGTCCAGTTTTGAACTTAATATAAATTTTGTAGGAGTTCTTTTTTCTATGTACTTTATAGAAAGTATGTTAGTGAATTTTGTGAGAATGCATCTTACTGCATTTAGCAGTAGATTTTCCATTTTTATTGCTCTAGAATATTTAATTCTATTAATATGTCACAGATAATTCATTTATTCTACATTTGATAAGAGACTGGGTAGTTTACAGTTCTTTTTTTTTTGTTTTGTTTTGTTTTGTTTTTTTGTTTTTTGTTTTTTATTTTTTAAATTTTAAAATCTTTAATTCTTACATGCATTCCCAAACATGAACCCCCCTCCCACCTCCCTCCCCATAACATCTTTCTGGGTCATCCCCATGCACCAGCCCCAAGCATGCTGCATCCTGCGTCAGACATAGACTGGCGATTCAATTCACATGATAGTACACATGTTAGAATGTCATTCTCCCAAATCATCCCACCCTCTCCCTCTCCCTCTGAGTCCAAAAGTCCGTTATACACATCTGTGTCTCTTTCCCTGTCTTGCATACAGGGTCGTCATTGCCATCTTCCTAAATTCCATATATATGTGTTAGTATACTGTATTGGTGTTTTTCTTTCTGGCTTACTTCACTCTGTATAATCGGCTCCAGTTTCATCCATCTCATCAGAACTGATTCAAATGAATTCTTTTTAACGGCTGGGTAATACTCCATTGTGTATATGTACCACAGCTTTCTTATCCATTCATCTGCTGATGGACACAGTTCTTAAACATCATAAATGAAGCTGCTAGATCACCCTGATGGACGTGAATTCGAGCATACCCTGGGAGAGAGTCGAGGAGGGAGGAACCTGGCATGCCCCAGTCCATGGGATCACAAAGAGTCAGACACAACTTCAGTCAACAACAAAGGTCCCTCTTACAAGAAACTTCTGGGTCACAGGGTATGCCTATGACTAAGTGCTTTTGCAAAATACTGTACCAGTTTAGACTCCAACCACTAGCTATTCTGTATATTTGCCCGTGGTAGGTGGTGTTAATCCCTTAAAAATCACTCAGTGTCCAACTTTTTGCAACCCATGGACTATAGCCCACCAGGCTCCTCTGTCCATGGAATTTTCAAGGCAAGAACACTGAAGTGGGTTGCCATTCCCTTCTGCAGGGGATCTTCCTGACCCAGGGATCGAACCCAGGTCTCCTGCTTTGCAGGCAGATTCTCTGCCATCTGAACCACCAACCTTGATTTTTTTTTCCCCCTTTGGTATTGTACCATTCAATTGAGAAGTGAATTTGTCTTTTATTTAAAACAATCCATTACTCCCATATTGTTTGAAAATAGACATAACTTGTTTCAACAGTCTTTTCTTTATACAACAATTTGTGGGTCAGGAATCATCCGTAGCATAGCTAGCGTAAATGACGCACTGAGCGGGTCATTACCAAGCAATAATCATGGAACGAAAGTCATAAGAGTAATGTCCAGAAAGAACAAAGAGAGTAAAGGTTTTATTTACTGAACTTCATGTATATATAATATCAATAAAACAGATTAAGGAATATAAATGTGGAATTATTATATATTACAGAAAGGAATATTATACTGAGTTAGTATTTCTTAGTTTATTACTGTGTCTTATAAAGATTATGAAAATAGCATATATTTAAAGTTGTAATGAGTTATAATAAATTTACATTTTCTATTTCAAAGTATTAATCTGTTGATATATCAATGACTGTATCAAAATGAATCTTCTTAAAATATTTATGGTTATAGGCAATATAACTAGTAACACTATGACTACTTACAGTAATGATTGAGAAACACTTCTCATTAATTTTAATTTCAAAAAATTTATTTCACATGATACAACCAATTTCTGCAATTTTTAGTAATCTAAAATATAAGGAAAAACTTTTGCCATAGAGTTATAAAAATCCCATTTGACAGTAAATTCCAGAAAGTGTCATATTGTTGTACATCTTTGTTTCTTTAGGAGTAATTCCAACAGCTTCCAATACTTACCACAAATGAAAGTATAGATAATCAAGCTTTGTTCCTTTTTTACAAGCACTAGCCTATCTTGTTTATTTCTACTCTGCTGTTTAAATGGAACCATGAACTGTGCTTGAAGAGAGCTTAAATGATTCCACATCTTTAAAAACTTGTTGTTGAAACAAATGCATGTATCAAGCCCAGCTGTATAACTGAGAGTTAAATTAAATTCCATGTAGAATACAATGTTTACCAAAGGATAAGTAATAAAAATGTGCTAATTTGAAGCTTACATATATATTATTAAAACTGAGTAGTAACCATAGCAATTGTTTAGTACTTAAAAAAACAGATTTTTTCTGGAAGGACAATTTTATCACTGACTTGAGGCATGGTGTTAATAAAAAGCAGACCAACTTTAGTCAAGTTCTATTTTTGTTTCTAAATTCTCCACCGACAGTGCACCTCGTGAATTGCCTGCTCCACAGATGGACGGCTCCCACTGACTCATCTTTGACGTGCTCCTACCAATCACAGTGAGTGCTCGAAGGTTTACGGATAATCTAAATGTTAAACCCACTCCTTCCTTTAATGAGGCCCTGATTGATGTGCATATTTAACGGCAGTGCAGTGTGTGAGAACATCTCTGACACGTTAAGACACTGTTTTCTTCTTGAACATCCTATTGACAACATTAAGTGGTATTTAACTTGCCTCTCAGAGAACAGATGTGAGTATTTGGGTCAGGACAATTTATCACAAGTGGGAAGCATAGGGGCATTCTCACATTTTATATTTATAAACCTCACTTTGGATTTACAAGCTTTTTGATGTTTATCATAGTGAGTGAAGATCATAAAGTGCTCATTTTCCTCACTTAGTGCCTTCAAAAAGGATTCCAGTATTTTAAAAATAATAATAATAATTCTTTACATGTACATGTACTTTATAGCTACCACGAATTTCAGAACATTTCATGTACACATACACACAAACCAACCAAACACACATATCGTTTCTTATTGTCATCCCAGTTCAGATATTATTATTTCCATTTTTCAACTGAAGAATCTGTGACTCAGGGAACATTAACAGTTTGTTTGAGCTCATGTCTTTATTTATTCAAAAGATATTTATTTAGTTCTTAATCCATGCCAAGTTCTATGCGAGGAAATGGGGATAAAAACAAGGTCCATATACCTTATAAAGTTTTGAATGAATTCAGTCAGTAAGCTTGAACTTGACCCAAATTTTTGGCCTGTAACTCCTTGTTTCACACTGCCCCTGTGAACCTCAGTGAACTTGGGAAAAGGTATTGGAAAATCCTCATAAAATGGCATTCAAAGTAAAGCATTACTGAGATTACAAGTTTTATATCTTAATAGCTTCATGCCTCTGACCTCCTGGTTCCAGGCTCTTGACAACAGGCTGAATGCAGTTTATTGTACATTCTTAGGGGATTATACGTAAGATTTGTGGGGACAGAGAGATATACCTTATTAAATGCAGGGTATTAGAATATATTCTAAAATGTGCTAAGGGCTGTGTGTTTATTCCTCTTGACAAGAACCGAAAATAAAAGAAAAAAATTCTGTTTAGCGGTTGTAACTACATCAATTTTTTTAAATCATTTTGTCACAGAAGATGTAAAAGATTTTTTTTCTTAAAACAATTATTGTCATTGTTAGGTGATAACATTTACATTGTACTAGCCTACTAGAGGGGAAAAAGCAGAGTACAGTATTATGTATCTTATTATCTGAAAACAATGGTATCATTGTATAAGTGAAAAAGAAAGAAAAGGGACACAATATAATTATACTATATTATAAACCATTAAGAACAAGTGGGAAGTAAGTGGGTTTTGTTTGCTTGTTCAAAGTTCTTTCAAAATAACTTAAGTAGTTGATGTTTATAATGTAAATAATTTTAAGTTAAAGAAAGAAGTTTTCTGGTTCTAAGGTGCCATCTCCTAAAAATGTGAGAAAAGAAAAATGAATTAGAAAAAAATGAAGGGTGAAATTAATCAATATACCACTGTTTACCAATTTTCTTTCATAAAAAGTTGTGAGGTGGATGAATGAAGCATTTTTTTTCATATGATTTTCCCTTCCTTTCATATTCTACAAATTTGAAAGTACCTATATTTGTCTGTTGAAATTACTATTTATATCCCTTTTTTAATGCCACAAAGGATTTTGAGTTTTCATTCTTTATTGTACATACTCATTATCTTCATAATTGAAGAAGGGTTATATGGGGGTGCAGCAGGATCTGATTTAGTTTATTATTCAAAGTCTGTGAGATTTTTCTGATTATGGAGCCTCACTTATTGAATGGTTAATGATAATTATCTTGCCCTTGTTTCAAGAACTTTGGGAGGAAATCTAGTGTATTGGGCAGAGTCAGATAAATGTGAAAAACAATCTCGGCTCATTGCTTTCAAAGTATAGTAGCAATATAAAATACTGTATTTAAGCCTCAGGGTTTTTAATGTCTTTTCCTTGAAACTATGAAGTTTCCTCTACAAAGTGTCTAAATACAAGTAAACACTTGAACAAAGATAGTTGTTGTTATTATCAATATTAATGTATAAAGATCAAATGATGCATGTGAAGTACTATTTACAATTGTTCACGTGTAACTTAGGACTCTGAAGAACTCTACTTCTAATATTATTATTAATCATCATTCACTCTAAGAGATACATTAATCATATATTTTTTTGGATAAACCATGCATAGTATTCAGTTTCTTTCTTAGCTAAAGATAACAGAAGAAATCTTAGGACATAGATGGCCAAGTGTCCCTAAGTCAAAATCATTTTTCATAGTCTCCAAATTCCCACATTTTTGTCATATTTGACTTGATATAGTAAGCCCAAGAAAGAATAATGATGTTGCTAAATTTAAATTTAATTATATATGATTTCCCTGTTTTATATGGCTAGCACATATACTGTCATAATGACAGAATGAATATTCAATTATTTTTTTTTAACTCAATAACAGTTATTTTCATTAGGAATAGCATCTTTTAAATTATGGGTTGTCTATATTCATGGCATTCTTAACAGTTTCTAAGCTTAACAAGATTTAGTATCAATCGTAAAGTTGTTCTGTATTTAACATAGTCATGCCCTAAAAACCCTTGGTTCTACAAAGCATTCATTGAAATCAAGATGCACTTCTTAAATCCATGTAGAGAACAAACTCTATTGATTCAGCTACTAGCAGGCGGGAAGCATAATGATTATTGAGCAGAGCCAGAATCTTACAATATTCAGAGAGAGAAAGAGAGAATACACATTGATAGCTCGGGTAAATGACTCAAATTCCTGATAAAGCTATGTAGATCACCAAATGGAGCTCCATAGCTTCAGCAGTTCTGATTTTAAAAATGACTGTATTTATGTGAAAGATAGTGTTTTTTCCTGTGTGACATATGGTCTCACATACATCGTGTTCTTCCTTTTAATATATCACGTTCTAGCCATTTAAAAAATTATTCAGTTTGTTTAACCTAAAAAACAAGAACAAAACAGTTCACCCATTTCTTTCCTCTACCCTCAGTCCTGCTTCTTGCAACCACCTATCTGTTCTCTGCATCTGTGTGCTTGTATTTATTTGGGGGGGTTCCATGTATGAAGGAGATAATACAGTACTTGTCTTTCTCTGACATGTTTCACTTAGTGAAATATCTGCAAGGCTCACAGTTTTTTATTCCCTCATCCTTTGATAGACACTTAGAGTGTTTCTTGACTGTTGCAGTTAATGTTGCAATATACATGGGAGTAAGATCTTTTCAAATTAATGTTTTTCTTTTCTTTGGATAAATACCAGAAGTGGAACTGCTGGATCATAAGATAATTAAGTTTTAAAATTGTTAATAAACCTCCATGCAGCTTTTCTGAGTCGCTGAATGAATTTACACTCCCATCAACAGTGCATAAGTTCCCTTTTTTTTTTCACATCCTCCCCAACACTTATGTTTCTTCTCTTTTTTATAATAGTCATTATAACAAGTATGAGGTGATGTCTGTTTGTGGTTGTGATTTGCATTTTCCTGATGACTGATTATGTTGAGCATCTTTTCATATATCTGTTGGCCATCTGAATGTCCTTTTTGGAAAAGTAAGTATTCAGATCTTCTACTCATTTTTAACCGAAATATTTGTTGTTTTCTTGTTGTTATTGTTATTGAACTCTATGAGTGATTTGTAAATTTTGGATATTAACCCCTTATCATATATGATTTGCAATTATTTTTTCCCATTCAGTAGGTTGACATTTTTTTTTAATGGGATCCTTTGTTGTACAAAAGGTTTTTCAGTTCAGTTCAATTCAGTCACTCAGTTGTGTCCAACTCTTTTCGACCCCATGAGGTGCAACACGCCAGGCCTCCCTGTCCAACACGAACTCCCAGAGCCAACCAAATTCATGTCCACTGAGTTGGAGATGATATCCAACCATCTCATCTTCTGTCGTCCCCTTCTCCTCCTGCCCTCAATCTTTCCCAGCATCAGGCTCTTTTCAAACGAGTCAGATTTTCACATCAGGTGGCCAAAGTATTGGAGTTTCAGTTTCAGCATCAGTCCTTCCAATGAACACCCAGGACTGATCTCCTTTAAGATGGACTGGCTGGATCTCCTTGCAGTCCAAAGGACTCTGAAGAGTCTTCTTCAACACCACAGTTCAAAAGTATCAATTCTTTGGTGCTCAGCTTTCTTTATAGTCCAACTCTAACATGCATACATGACTACTGGAAAAACAATAGCCTTGACTAGATGGACCTTTGCTGGCAAAGTAATGTCTCTGCTTTTTAATATGCTGTCTAGGTTGGTCATAACTTTCCTTCCAAGGAGTAAGCGTCTTTTAATTTCATGCCTGCAATTACCATCTGCAGTGATTTTGGAGCCCAGAAACTAAAGTCAGCCATTGTTTCCCCATCTATTTGCCATTAAGTGATGGGACCAGATGCCATGATCTTCGTTTTCTGAATGTTGAGCTTTAAGCCAACTTTTTCACTCTCCTCTTTCACTTTCATCAAGAGGCTCTTTCGTTCTTCTTCACATTTTGCCATAAGGGTGATGTCATCTGCATATCTGAGGTTATTGATATTTCTCCTGGCAATCTTGATACCAGCTTGTGCTTCATCCAGCCCAGTGTTTCTCATAATGTACTCTGCATATAAGTTACATAAGCAGGGTGGACAATATACAGCCTTGATGTACTCCTTTTCCTATTTGGAACCAGTCTGTTGTTCCATGTCCAGTTCTAACTGTTGCTTCCTGACCTGCATACAGGTTTCTCAAGAGGAAGGTCAGGTAGTCTTGTATTCCTATCACTTTCAGAATTTTCCACAGTTTATTGTGATCCTTACAGTCAAAGGCTTTGACTTAGTCAATAAAGCAGAAATAGATGTTTTTCTGGAACTCTCTTGCTTTTTCGATGATCCAGCGGATGCTGGCAATTTGATCTCTGGTTCCTCTGCCTTTTCTAAAACCAGGTTGAACATCTGGAGGTTCATAGTTCACGTATTGCTGAAACCTGGCTTGGAGAATTTTGAGCATTACTTTACTAGCATGTGAGATGAGTGCAATCATGTGGTGATTTGAGCATTCTTTGGCATTTTAGTTTCATGTAATTCTACTTGTTTATTTTTCTTTTTGTTGCCTTTGCTTTTGATATCAGATTAAAGAATATCATCATTAAACCTATGTCAAGGAGCTTACTGCCTGTGTTTTCTTCTAAGAGTTTTACTATCTTAAGTCTTATATTAAGTCCTTAATCCATTATGATTTAATTTTTGTATATGGTGTAAGAAAATGGTCTAGTTTCGTTCTTTGCTCTTGGTTATTTAGTTTTGCCAACACCACTTATTAAAGATACTGTCCTTTTACCATTGTATACTATTGGCTTCTTTGTTCAGGATTTAGTTGACAGCATATGCTGCAGTTTAATTCTGGGCTCTCCTGTTTCATGTGGCTTTTTTTGTCAATGCTATCGTGTTTTAATTAGTATAGCTTTGTAATATAGTTTCAAACCAGGACGTGCAATGCCTATATATTTGTTCTTTCTCAAGATTGCTTTGGCTATTTGGGATCTTTCATCATTCATACAAATTTTAGTATTTTTGTTTTATTTCTATGAAAAATACCATCAAAATAGGGATTGGGATTACATGGAATCTGTACACTGATTATCATAGTATGAACATTTTAACAACATTAATTCTTCCAGCTCATGAACATGGGGTATTTTTCCACTTGTGTCTTCTTCAGTTAGTTTTAGTAGAGTCTTACAGTTTTCAATGCGTAGGTCTTTTGCCTCCTCAGTTAAATATATTAGGGATTTACTTTTTGTGCAATTGTTAATGAAATTGTTTTATAAATTTCTCTTTCTAATAATACACTGTTTAATATAAAAAGACAACAGATTTTTGCATATTGATTTTGTATCCTGCAACTGTACTGAATTTATTCATTCTAAAGTTTGCTGATGAACTCTAGGATTTTCCTGTAAGTAGCATCATGTCATCTACAAATAATGACAGTCTTACTTGTCACTTTCCAATTTAGATGGATTTTCTTTCTCTTTTCTAATTGTTTAACTAGGGCTTCCAGTACTGTGTTGAATAAAAGTGCTGAGAGTGAGCATCCTTTTCTTCTTCCTAATCTTAGAAGAAGAGCTTTCAGCTTTCCACTATTAGTGAAGCTAGCTGTGTTTGTTATATATGGTCTTTATAATATTAAGGCATGTTTCCCTCTATGCCTACTGTATGACTTAGAGTTTTTATCACAAATTCATGCTTGACTTTATCAAAAGCTTTTCCTACATCTGTTGAGTCCACCAGGACTTCCCAGCTGGCTCAGAGGGTAAAGCGTCTGTCTACAACGCAGGAGACCCAGGCTCGATCCCTGGGTCTGGAAGAGCCCCTGGAGAAGGAAATGGCACCCTACTCCAGGACTATTGCCTGGAAAATCCCATGGACAGAGGAGCCTGGTGGGCTACAGTCCATGGGGTCTCAAAGACTCGGACACGACTGAGCGACTTCTCTTCACTTCATTTCACTGAGATGATTGCGTTTTGCTAATGTGACATATGATATTGACTAACTTGTGGGTGTTGAAACATCTTTGTATCACTCAAATAAATTCCACTTAATCATGCTGTATAATCGTTTTAATTTATTGAATTTTGTTTGTTAATAATTAGTGAGAATTTTTACATCTATGTTTATCAGGAATATTGGCTTATAATTTACTTTTTTGTGGCATCTTTGATTTTGGTATAAGAGTAATCCTGACTTCATAAAATGTGCTTAGAAGAGTTCCCTACTTTTATTTTTTCCAAAAGTTTGAGAAGAATTGATATAAATTCTTTGAAACCTGGATAGGATTCAGCAGTGAAGCAATATGGTCCTGAATATTTGTTTGTTGAGATGTTTTTATTACTGAGTCAGTCTCCTTGCTAGGAATCAGTCTGTTCATATTTTCTACTTCATCCTGATTCATTCTTGGTATAGTGTATACTTTTAGGAATTAATTCATCTTCCATGTTGTCCAATTTATAGGCATATTATAGTTCTCAGTCGTCTCGTATGATACTTTGCATTCCTATGATACCATTTTATTTAAAATTTTTACTGAAAAGATAATACTCCATAAAACTGTAACACACATTTCACATGATTTTACATATAGCAATTCCATCTGTGAAAATTTCATTTCTCTCCTATTTTGAATATATCTGTCTTCAAAGATAAAGTAGGGAAAACCACTAGACCATTCAGATCAAACTAAATCAAATCCCTTATGATTATACAGTGGGAGTAAGACATAGATTCAAGGGATTAGGTCTGATAGATAGAGTGCCTGAAGAACTATAGACGGAGGTTTGTGACATTGTACAGGAAGCAGGGATCAAGACCATCGCCATGGAAAAGAAATGTAAAAGGCAAAAATGGTCGTCTGAGGAGGCCTTACAAAGTGCTGAGAAAAGAAGAGAAGCTAAAGGTAAAGGAGGAAAGGGAAAGATATACCTATCTGAAAGCAGAGTTCTAAACAATAGCATGGAGAGATAAGAAAGCTGTCCTAAGTGATCAATGCAAATAAATAGAGGAAAACATAGAATGGTAAAGACTAGAGATCTCTTTGAGAAAATTAGAGATACCAAGGGAACATTTCATGCAAAGATGGGCTCAATATAGGACAGAAATGGTATGGACCTAACAGAAGCAGAAGATGTTAAGAAGAGGTGGCAAGAATACACAGAAAAACTATGCAAAAAAGATCTTAATGACCCATATAACCATGATGGAGTAATCACTCACCTAGAGTCAGGGATACTGCAATGCAAAATAAAGTGGGCCTTAAGAAGCATTGCTATGAACAAAGGTAGTGAAGGTGATGAAATTACAGTTGAGCTATTTCAAATCCTAAAAGATGATGCTGTGAAAGTGCTGCACTTAATATGCCAGCAAATTTGGAAAACTCAGCAGTGGCCACAGGACTGGAAAAGGTCAGTTTTCATTCCAACCCGAAGAAGGAAAATGCAAAGGAATGTTCAAACTACTGCACAATTGCACTCATCTCACATGCTAGGAAAGTAATTCTCAAAACTCTCCAAGCCAGACTTCAACAGTACATGAATCTTGAACTTCCAGATGTTCAACCTGGATTTAGAAAAGGCAGAGGAACCAGAGAACAAATTGCCAACATCCATTGGATCATTGAAAAAGCAAGAGAGTTCCAGAAAAAAAACATTTACTTCTGCTTTATTTGGCTATGCCAAAGTCTTTGACTGTGTGGATCACAACAAACTGTAGAAAATTCTTCAAGAGATGGGAATACCAGATCACCTGACCTGCCTCCTGAGAAATCTGTATGTAGGTCAAGAAGCGATGGTTAGATCCAGACATGAAACAACAGACTGGTTCCAAATCAGGAAAGGAGTATGTCAGGCTGTATGTTGTCACTCTGCTTATTTAAAGAAAATGAAGTCACTCAGTCATATCTGACTCTTTGCGACCACATAGACTATAGCCTACCAGACTCTTCCATCGATCTAATTTTCCAGGCAAGAGTACTAGAGTGGGTTACCATTTCCCTCTCCAAATATGCAGAGTACATCATGTGAAATGCTGGGTTAGATGAAGCACAACCTGGAATCAAGATTCAGGAGAAATATCAATAACCTCAGATATACAGATGACACCACCCTTAAGGCACAGAGTGAAGAGGAACTAAAGAGCCTCTTGATGAAAGTGAAAGAGGAGAGTGAAAAAGCTGGCTTAAAGCTCAACATTCCAAAAACTAAGATCATGGTATCTGGTCCCATCACTTCATGGCAAATATATGGGGAAACAATGGAAATAGTGACAGACTTCATCTTTTTGGACTCCAAAATCACTCCAGAGGGTGACTGTAACCATGAAATTAAAAGACACTTGCCCCTTGAAAGAAAACCTATGACCAACCTAGGGAGCATATTAAAAAGCAGAGATAATAATTTGCTGATGAAGATCCGTCTATTCAAAGCTATGATCTTTCCTGTAGTCATATGTGGATGTGAGAGTTGGAGTATAAAGAAAGCTGAGTGCCGAAGTTTGATGCTTTTGAACTGAAGTGTTGGGGAAGATTCTTGAGAGTCCCTTGTACTGCAAAGATGTCAAATTAGTCAATGTTAAAGGAAATCAGTCCTGAATATTCGTTGGAAGGACTAATGGTGAAGCTGAAGCTCCAGTACTTGGCCACCTGATGCAGATAACTGACTAGTGTGAAAGACCCTGATGCTGGCCAAGATTGAAGGCAGGAGAAGGGAATGACAGAGTATGACTTGCTTGGATGGCATCACCGACTCAATGGACATGAGTTTGAGCAAGCTCCAGGATTTGGTGATGGACAGGGATGTTTAGTGTGCTGCAGTCCATGGTGTCACAAAGAGCATGACACAACTTAGCAACTGAATTAAATTGAACTGTCTTCAAATAGTTTTAGATTACAGTGCTTTGGATATGATTACTTGGTCAATTCTTCTGTGAAAATTATATTGGAAAAGAATTTACACAGGAAATACTATAAACTTAATCATCAATTTTTAGAAAAATAATAATCAAAAGTGTAATTTTGATGTCAGTGCATATTGCTCTATTTTATGTGCTGCACAAAAAAATAAATATTTTACTTCCTGTTCTTTTCTCAACACTAAACATCTAAGGAAAGACATTAATATAGTACCTATGAAAATAATGCCACAGCCATTTGATCACAGTATAAAAATCTCAAAATATTATGCCTGAGTAGTAATGAAGTATACAAACCCACTGATCTTACACTAAAGAAAATTGATCTGTCTGTAAATGCTACTGCTGCTGCTAAGTCATTTCATTCATGTCCGACTCTGTGTGACTGCATAAACAGCAGCCCACCAGGCTCCCCTGTCCATGGGATTCTCCAGGCAAGAACACTGGAGTGGGTCGCCATTTCCTTCTCCAATGCAAGAAAGTGAAAAGTGAAAGTCAAGTCGCTCAGTCATGTCCGAGTCTTAGCAACCCCATGGACTGCAGCCTACCAGGCTGCTCCATCCATGGGATTCTCCAGGCAAGAGTACTGGAATGGGGTGCCATTGCCTTCTCTGATTTGCAAATGAATAGGATGGAAACATGTAAGGTAAGTAAACTGAATATAAGGAGACTCTCAGAAACCCAGTTAAATGTTTAGAGCATAATCAAACATGTTTCAACCAGTGATGACTAGATGTTTCACGATTGTGCTAAGACTAGAAATTAATAGGTTCTAAGAAACTTCATATAGGCAGTAACTCATAAACATTTGTGCCTAACCATCTTCAACCAGTGCTTAGAGTATGTCAAATTGGTCTTGCAGGGGTTAACCAACTATCACTCTCCAATAGGAACAAGAAAGGCAATTGGTGTTTATATTTGCCCCATAGAAAGATATTTTGGGGGGAGAGGTTGAAAAGGAAAGAGAGAGGCAACAACACCAGTGTGAGGAAGAGTCTAACATTTTATTCCTTTCCCTGGTTGACATACATAAGTTTTTCTGTTGTTGAACTGTCCCTTTTCTTATCAGAGCAGAGACAGATGGCAGTTTCAAAGATGCATATGTGTTTACTGTGGATCAAGTGGGCATCTAGAAAAGTAGCTGTGCTTGACCAACCCTGCCTGTGCACTATGTAATAGAAATGTTTGCTGGGCAAGAAAATCCCTGAAGTATGTGTCCTGTGGGGAGGAGCTAAGGGAGAGCAAATGAGATTGTGTCAAAGCAGAATCTCTCTGAGAGAGGGTGTTCTGTAGTTAATAGAACTTCAGAGGGTTCATATAGACTTCAGGGAATGCAGATAACCAGCAGAAGTTTTAAAAGCAAATAAAAGAAACCCTATCAGACACTACACAGCTGCAATTTACAGAGAAAGAAATAAAACAAAGAATGGTTTGAAACAGATCCCATTTTCACCCTTCTTCTTACCTTAACAAGGAGGAGGAGCAAGGTCTTCAGGAAGAAACAAATCTCATTTTTATTTTTTTTTTTAATTTTAAAATCTTTAATTCTTACATGCGTTCCCAAACATGACCCCCCCCCCACCTCCCTCCCCACAACATCTCTCTGGGTCATCCCATGCACCAGCCCCAAGCATGCTGCACCCTACGTCAGACATGGACTGGCGATTCAATTCTTACATGATAGTATACATGTTAGAATTCCCATTCTCCCAAATCATCCCACCCTCTCCCTCTCCCTCTGAGTCCAAAAGTCCGTTATACACATCTGTGTCTTTTTTCCTGTCTTGCATACAGGGTCATCATTGCCATCTTTCTAAATTCCATATATATGTGTTAGTATACTGTATTGGTGTTTTTCTTTCTGGCTTACTTCACTCTGTATAATCGGCTCCAGTTTCATCCATCTCATCAGAACTGATTCAAATGAATTCTTTTTAACGGCTGAGTAATACTCCATTGTGTATATGTACCACAGCTTTCTTATCCATTCATCTGCTGATGGACATCTAGGTTGTTTCCATGTCCTGGCTATTATAAACAGTGCTGCGATGAACATTGGGGTACATGTGTCTCTTTCAATTCTGGTTTCCTCGATGTGTATGCCCAGCAGGGGGATTGCTGGGTCATACGGTAGTTCTATTTGCAATTTTTTAAGGAATCTCCACACTGTTCTCCATAGTGGCTGTACTAGTTTGCATTCCCACCAACAGTGTAGGAGGGTTTCCTTTTCTCCACACCCTCTCCAGCATTTATTGCTTGCAGATTTTTGGATCGCAGCCATTCTGACTGGTGTGAAGTGGTACCTCATTGTGGTTTTGATTTGCATTTCTCTAATAATGAGTGATGTTGAGCATCTTTTCATGTGTTTGTTAGCCATCCGTATGTCTTCTTTGGAGAAATGTCTATTTAGTTCTTTGGCCCATTTTTTGATTGGGTCGTTTATTTTTCTGGAATTGAGCTGCATAAGTTGCTTGTATATTTTTGAGATTAGTTGTTTGTCAGTTGCTTCATTTTGTATTATTTTCTCCCATTCAGAAGGCTGTCTTTTCACCTTGCTTATATTTTCCTTGGTTGTGCAGAAGCTTTTAATTTTAATTAGATCCCATTTGTTTATTTTTGCTTTTATTTCCAGAATTCTGGGAGGTGGATCATAGAGGATCCTGCTGTGATTTATGTCTGAGAGTGTTTTGCCTATGTTCTCCTCTAGGAGTTTTATAGTTTCTGATCTTACATTTAGATCTTTAATCCATTTTGAGTTTATTTTTGTGTACGGTGTTAGAAAGTGATCTAGTTTCATTCTTTTACAAGTGGTTGACCAGTTTTCCCAGCACCACTTGTTAAAGAGATTGTCTTTACTCCATTGTATATTCTTACCTCCTTTGTCAAAGATAAGGTGTCCATATGTGTGTGGATTTATCTCTGGGCTTTCTATTTTGTTCCATTGATCTATGTGTCTGTCTTTGTGCCAGTACCATACTGTCTTGATGACTGTGGCTTTGTAGTAGAGCCTGAAGTCAGGCAAGTTGATTCCTCCAGTTCCATTCTTCTTTCTCAAGATTGCTTTGGCTATTCGAGGTTTTTTGTATTTCCATACAAATCTTGAAATTATTTGTTCTAGTTCTGTGAAAAATGTGGCTGGTAGCTTGACAGGGATTGCATTGAATTTGTAAATTGCTTTGGGTAGTATCCTCATTTTCACTATATTGATTCTTCCGATCCATGAACATGGTATATTTCTCCATCTATTAGTGTCCTCTTTGATTTCTTTCATCAGTGTTTTATAGTTTTCTATATATAGGTCTTTAGTTTCTTTAGGTAGATATATTCCTAAGTATTTTATTCTTTTCGTTGCAATGGTGAATGGAATTGTTTCCTTAATTTCTTTTTCTACTTTCTCATTATTCGTGTATAGGAATGCAAGGGATTTCTGTGTGTTGATTTTATATCCTGCAACTTTACTATATTCATTGATTAGCTCTAGTAATTTTCTGGTGGAGTCTTTAGGGTTTTCTATGTCGGGGATCATGTCATCTGCAAACAGTGAGAGTTTTACTTCTTCTTTTCCAATTTGGATTCCTTTTATTTCTTTTTCTGCTCTGATTGCTGTGGCCCAAACTTCCAGAACTATGTTGAATAGTAGCGGTGAAAGTGGACACCCTTGTCTTGTTCCTGACTTTAGGGGAAATGCTTTCAATTTTTCACCATTGAGGATAATGTTTGCTGTGGGTTTGTCATAGATAGCTTTGATTATGTTGAGGTATGTTCCTTCTATTCCTGCTTTCTGGAGAGTTTTTATCATAAATGGATGTTGAATTTTGTCAAAGGCCTTCTCTGCATCTATTGAGATAATCATATGGTTTTTATTTTTCAATTTGTTAATGTGGTGAATTACATTGATTGATTTGCGGATATTGAAGAATCCTTGCATCCCTGGGATAAAGCCCACTTGGTCATGGTATATGATCTTTTTAATGTGTTATTGGATTCTGATTGCTAGAATTTTGTTGAGGATTTTTGCATCTATGTTCATCAGTGATATTGGCCTGTAGTTTTCTTTTTTTGTGACATCTTTGTCAGGTTTTGGTATTAGGGTGATGGTGGCCTCATAGAATGAGTTTGGAAGTTTACCTTCCTCTGCAATTTTCTGGAAGAGTTTGAGGAGGATAGGTGTTAGCTCTTCTCAAAATTTTTGGTAGAATTCAGCTGTGAAGCCATCTGGACCTGGGCTTTTGTTTGCTGGAAGATTTCTGATTACCGTTTCAATTTCCGTGCTTGTGATGGGTCTGTTAAGATTTTCTATTTCTTCCTGGTTCAGTTTTGGAAAATTGTACTTTTCTAAGAATTTGTCCATTTCTTCCACGTTGTCCATTTTATTGGCATACAACTGCTGATAGTAGTCTCTTATGATCCTTTGTATTTCTGTGTTGTCTGTTGTGATCTCTCCATTTTCATTTCTAATTTTATTGATTTGATTTTTCTCTCTTTGCTTCTTGATGAGTCTGGCTAATGGTTTGTCAATTTTATTTATCCTTTCAAAGAACCAGCTTTTGGCTTTGTTGATTTTTGCTATGGTCTCTTTTGTTTCTTTTGCATTTATTTCTGCCCTAATTTTTAAGATTTCTTTCCTTCTACCAACTCTGGGATTCTCCAACTCTTCCTTTTCTAGTTGCTTTAGTTGCAGAGTTAGGTTATTTATTTGACTTTTTTCTTGTTTCTTGAGGTATGCCTGTATTGCTATGAACTTTCCTCTTAGCACTGCTTTTATAGTGTCCCACAGGTTTTGGCTTGTTGTGTTTTCATTTTCATTAGTTTCTATGCATATTTTGATTTCTTTTTTGATTTCTTCTGTGATTTGTTGGTTATTCAGAAGTGTGTTGTTCAACCTCCATATGTTGGAATTTTTAATAGTTTTTCTCCTGTAATTGAGATCTAATCTTAATGCATTATGGTCAGAAAAGATGCTTGGAATGATTTCGATTTTTTTGAATTTATCAAGTTTAGATTTATGGCCCAGAATGTGATCTATCCTGGGGAAGGTTCCATGAGCACTTGAAAAAAAGGTGAAATTCATTGTTTTGGGGTGAAATGTCCTATAGATATCAATTAGGTCTAACTGATCTAATGTATCGTTTAAAGTTTGCGTTTCTTTGTTAATTTTCTGTTTAGTTGATCTGTCCATAGGTGTGAGTGGGGTATTAAAGTCTCCCACTATTATTGTGTTATTGTTGATTTCCCCTTTCATACTTGTTAGCATTTGTCTTACATATTGCGGTGCTCCTATATTGGGTGCATATATATTTATAATTGTTATATCTTCTTCTTGGATTGTTCCTTTGATCATTATGTAGTGGCCTTCTTTGTCTCTTTTCACAGCCTTTGTTTTAAAGTCTATTTTATCGGATATGAGTATTGCCACTCCTGCTTTCTTTTGGTCTCTATTTGCGTGGTATATCTTTTTCCAGCCCTTCACTTTCAGTCTGTATGTGTCCCTTGTTTTGACGTGGGTCTCTTGTAAGCAGCATATAGAGGGGTCTTGTTTTTGTATCCATTCGGCCAGTCTTTGTCTTTTGGTTGGGGCGTTCAACCCGTTTACGTTTAAGGTAATTATTGATAAGTATGATCCCGTTACCATTTACTTTATTGTTTTGGGTTCGGGTTTATACACCCTTTTCGTGTTTCCTGTCTAGAGAATATCCTTTAGAATTTGTTGGAGAGCTGGTTTGGTGGTGCTGAATTCTCTCAGCTTTTGCTTGTCTGTAAAGCTTTTGATTTCTCCTTCGTATTTGAATGAGATCCTTGCTGGGTACAGTAATCTGGGCTGTAGGTTATTGTCTTTCATCACTTTAAGTATGTCTTGCCATTCTCTCCTGGCCTGAAGAGTTTCTATTGAAAGATCAGCTGTTATCCTTATGGGAATCCCCTTGTGTGTTATTTGTTGTTTTTCCCTTGCTGCTTTTAATATTTGTTGTTTGTGTTTGATCTTTGTTAATTTGATTAGTATGTGTCTTGGGGTGTTTCACCTTGGGTTTATCCTATTTGGAACTCTCTGTGTTTCTTGGACTTGGGTGATTATTTCCTTCCCCATTTTAGGGAAGTTTTCAACTATTATCTCCTCAAGGATTTTCTCATGATCTTTCTTTCTGTCTTCTTCTTCTGGGACTCCTATAATTCGAATGTTGGAGCGTTTCATATTGTCCTGGAGGTCTCTGAGATTGTCCTCATTTCTTTTAATTCGTTTTTCTTGTTTCCTCTCTGATTCATTTATTTCTACCATTCTATCTTCTATTTCACTAATTCTATCTTCTGCCTCCGTTATTCTACTAATTGTTGCCTCCAGAGTGTTTCTGATCTCATTTATTGCGTTATTCATTATATTTTGACTCTTTTATTTCTTCTAGGTCCTTGTTAAACCTTTCTTGCATCTTCTTAATCTTTGTCTCTAGCCTATTTATCTGTGATTCCATTTTGATTTCAAGATTTTGGATCATTTTCACTATCAATATTCGGAATTCCTTCTCCGGTAGATTCCCTACTTCTTCCTCTTTTGTTTGGTTTGGTGGGCAACTCTCCTGTTCCTTTACCTGCTATGTATTCCTCTGTCTCTTCATCTTGGTTATATTGCTGCGTTTGGGGTGACCTTTTTATATTCTGGTAATATGTGGAGTTCTCTTTATTATGGCGCTTCCTCACTTTGGGTGGGGTTCTATCAGTGGCTTGTCAAGGCTTCCTGGTTAGGGAGGCTTGTGTTGGAGTTTTGGTGGGTGGAGCTGGGTTTCTTCTCTCTGCAGTGCAGTGGAGTAACCCGTAATGGGTTACGAGACATCAAAGGTTTTGGGATAATTTTGAGCTGCCTGTATATTGAAGCTCAGGGGAGTGTTCCTGTGTTGCTGGAGAATTTGCATGGTATGTCTTGTTTTGGAACTTGTTGGCCCTTGGGTGGAGCTTGGTTTTGGTGTAGGTATGAAGGCATTAGATGAGCTCCTATTGCTTAATGTTCCCTGAATTCAAGAGTTCTCTAATGTTTTCAGGCTTTGGATTTAAGCCTCCTGCTTCTGGTTTTCAGTTTTATTTTTACAGTAGCCTCTAGACTTCTCCATCTATACAGCACCGATGATAAAACATCTAGGTTAAAGATGAAAAGTTTCTCCACATTGAGGGACACTCAGAGAGGTTCACTGGGTTATAAGGAGAAGAGAAGATGGAGGAGGTAGTTAGAGGTAACTGGAATGAGATGCGGTGAGATCAAAAGAGAAGAGAGCAAGCTAGCCGGTAGTCACTTCCTTATGTGCGCTCTATAGTCTGGACCACTCAGAGGTATTTACAGAGTTATACGGGGAAGAGGAGAGGGAGGAAGTAGACAGAGGTGACCAGGAGGATCAGAGAGAGGAATGAGTAGGAGAGAGACAAATCCTGCCAGTAACCTGTTCCTTAGGTGTTCCCCACCGTCTGGAACACACAGAGATTCACAGAGTTGGATAGAGGAGAGATGGGGGAGAAAAGAGACAGAGGCCACCTGGTGGAGAAAAAGGAGAGTCCAGAGGAGGAGAGAGTGGTCAAGCCAGTAATCTCGCTCTCAGGTAAACTGGGGTAGTGAAGTTTGGGTTTTTAAATGTACAAAATTGGCAACAAACACCTAAGAGCAAAGATTAAAAATCTAGAGTAGAGGTTGGATTTTCAAAGATACAATATTAAAGAGAAGCAGAAGGAAAAAGGAAGAAAGAAAAAAAAAAGAAAGAAAAAGAATTATTAAAAAAACAAACAAACAGACAAACAATCAAAAAAAAAATCCATCAACAACCATCCAAAGACTATATATGGTGTTTGCCTTTAAAAAAAAAAGTCTTTTAAAAAATAGTAATAATAGGTTATAGAAATAAAAATTAGAGGAGAAATAGAAGACTTAATTATAAAAAAGTTAGAAAAAAAGGCAAAAAAAAAAAGGAATGATTTTAAAAATATTAAAAATATCTGGCCCTTTCTGGTGTTATGGGCCATGTGGGATCACTTCCAAGGTGGTTCCCTCCGTTTAACTTCTTCTGTTTGCTGGTTTTTTAGGCTCACTAGTTCAGTCGCGCTGTGGGGAGGGGGGATGCTGCAAACAAATAGCACTGTTGTGTGCACACAGTATCTCTGCTCCGCTTGACCTGTCCTTTCTCGCGGCGCACAAACCGCTCCGGTTCTAGGATGCTCAGCCGGGAACCATCTGGGGCCGGCCCTAGGCTGCGTGCACTTCCCCGGTCCAAGCCGCTCAGGTTCAGCGCTCAGGCAGCCCTCAGAGGCACAGATTCGGCTGGAACTGCGCTTTGTGCCCTTCCCAGGTCCGCGTAGCTCAGGAGTTTGGCGAGCGCGATCGCCGCGGCTTGTCACCTTTTCTGCCGCTGCTGCTCAGCTTTCTGGGTGGACCGCTGGCGCACCCCGTGAGGCAGACTGTGACTGTCCAGCACCCCCAGAAGTCTTAGCAAAGGAGCCTGCTTGCAGTTAGGTAAGTAAAGTCTCTCTGGGTCTGCAGTTGCCCCTTTCCAGCCCTTACGGCTCTGGCTGCCTGTTCCCGGCGGGGGATGGCCTGCAGCCGCTTTTTCTGTTCCGTCCTTTATTCTGTGCTCGGTCCTGGCGGTGTCTTATGTTCGAGCTTTTCGCGTGGTAGCTATCCCACAGTCTGGTTTGCTAGCCCAAGTTAGATCGTTCTGGTTGCGCGTGGGGCGTTCCTGCCCGATTCTTACAAAGCACTGCAGCCAGCACCTCCCGCGCGTCCCTGCCCTGCCCCCACTTCCCAATGGCGGATGCAGGCGTCTGTGCTGCTTTTCCGCTGGTGGAGTTACTGTTGGGCTTGTAATCTGTTGGTTTTAATTATTTATCTATTTTTCCTTCCTGTTACGTTGCCCTCTGTGTTTCCAAGGCTCGCCACAGACTCGGCAGGGAGAGTGTTTCCTGGTGTTTGGAAACCTCTCTTCTTAAAATTCCCTTCCCGGGACGGGCTTCCCTTCCTGGGACGGAGCTCCCTCCCCACCTCCTTTGTCTCCTTTTTCGTCTTTTATATTTTATCCTACCTGTTTTTGAAGACAATGGTCTGCTTTTCTGGTTGCCTGGTGTCCTCTGCCAGCCTACAGAAGTTGTTTTGTGAAGTTTGCTCAGCGTTGAAATGTTCTTTTGAGGAATTTGTGAGGGAGAAAGTGGTCTTCCCGTCCTATTCCTCCGCCATCTTTCCCTCTGCCCCCCAAATCTCATTTTTTAAATGTTTATTAAGTTTGTGTTCTTTATTAAGATGCTGAACTACTCACAAGAAGATTAAGTTCTGAAACGCTGGGCTGGAAGAAGCACAAGCTGGAATCAAGATTGCTGAGAGAAATATCAAGAACCTCAGATACGCAGATGACACCACCCTAATGGCAGAAAGTGAAGAGGAACTAAAAAGCCTCTTGATGAAAGTGAAAGAGGAGAGTGAAAAAGATGGTTTGAAGCTCAACATTCAGAAAATGAAGATCATGGCATCTGGTCCCATCACTTCATGGGAAATAGATGGGGAAACAGTGGAAACAGTGTCAGACTATCTTTTTGGGGCTCCAAAATCACTGCAGATGGTGACTGCAGCCATGAAATTAAAAGACACTTACTCCTTGGAAGGAAAATTATGGCCAACCTAGATAGCATATTCAGAAGCAGAGACTAACTTTGCCAACAAAGGTCCGTCTAGTCAAGGCTATGGTTTTTCCTGTGGTCATGTATGGATGTGAGAGTTGGACAGTGAAGAAAGCTGAGCGCTGAAGAATTGATGCTTTTGAACTGTGGTGTTGGAGAAGATTCTTGAAAGTCCCTTGGACTGCAAGGAGATTCAACCAGTCCATTCTGAAGGAGATCAGGCCTGGGTGTTCTTTGGAAGGAATGATGCTAAAGCTGAAACTCCAGTACTCTGGCCACCTCATGCGAAGAGTTGACTCATTGGAAAAGACTCTGATGCTGGGAGGGATTGGGGGCAGGAGGAGAAGGGGACGACAGAGGATGAGATGGCTGGATGGCATCACCAACTCTATGGACGTGAGTCTGAGTGGACTCCGGGAGTTGGTGATGGACAGGGAGGCCTGGCGTGCTGCGATTCATGGAGTCGCAAAGAGTTGGACTCGACTGAGTGACTGAACTGAAGTGAACTCTCCGCAAAGAGTAGCCAGTTGTAGGTATGTCTCTTTACTTGATTTCTGCCATGTTCCTAGAATCCTTTCCAGAATCTCTTATTAAAACTTAAAGCCTTATTTATGTTAAGAAGAAATAAGATAAAGTGATGTATGCCCTCCAGAGGAGGAAACAACAACAATTCGCTTTTGCTGATTTTTATGCATATTCTTTCCAATTATAAATCCTGCAAAGAGGCTTGAGTTGGGAGGAAACAATTCAAACTAATTTAATTTAAGAAAATTTAATTTTTCTTTTTGAGTGAGAAAATTTAAAAAATAAAAATAAAGATAGAGTTAAGTGATAAAGTCATTTGATGCTGATATTAAGCCTCCAATATGCCTCTGACAATTATTCTATCATTGTCATTAAATAGCTAAATATAAAAAACTTCTGTTTCAAAATATCAGGCTGGGCAAATATACATTTTTTCCTAATTTCCTAAGATCTTTCCAAATAAGAAATAAACCCTTTCCTTGGAAGAATACCATAAAGAAACAAAAATATTTAAATACATTTTTACATGATGGAGAAAGGTTGGACAAAATATGATGCATTAAAACAGTAGAGAGACATTAATAAAAGATAAGTCAAAGAGAGAGCAAAAATGGAATAATGAGATTTATTGGTAGAGAACTAAGGAGATTTGTGGAGATATATTACATAAAATTTCAGTTAAACTACATAAATATTTTTATAAGTTAAAAAATTTCATTTGGACACTTGAAACATCTATTTGTTGTGCTTACATTATGGTTCAAAGGTCATTAAATTTCACTTAAATGTTAATCATAGCAAACTTAATAGAATACATAATTTAAACAGTGGTTGTGGTTGATGAGTCACTAAGTTGTGTTCGACTCTTTGCAGCCCACGGACTGTATCCCTCCAGGCTGCTCTGTGCATGGAATTCTCCAGGCAAAAATACTTGAGTGGGTTGCCATTTCCTTCTGCAAATTTAAACAGTACTTAATATTAAAATTCTTCTGAGGTTTGGGATATTAAATACAGAATGAGATATTAATAGCATGTTATTTAGGAATATACATTCTAGAGCCAGGTGGACATGGGCTGAAATCCAGCCCTCCTGTTCAATAGCTAAGAGTCACTAGAAAAAAAAGACTTAAACTTAGCCTCAGTTTATCTATCTGTAAAACAGAGATGAAGATGGTACCTACTTGGTAGAGTATCTGTCACTTATGAAGAGCTAACACAAATAAATCATCTAGGTAAAACAGCATCTGGCACATTCGATAAATGTTAGCTTTTTGCTATTGTATGTTATTTATACACAGGATGAACATTGCTTTATTTCTTCCTCCCATAATAATCAATAAAGCAATACAGCAATGAATCTGATTCTTCACTTTACATTCTGGTTGAGCAGTCGAATATCTTACTCCCAGGAATAAAGAGAAGAAACACTTTGCCAATCCTAGTTGCAGGAATATTTACTAGTCCTAAGTAGAGGTAAAGTTTCTGCATAGAAAACAAAAAGGAAAATCATAGTAAATCAAATTGTTTATGAGTTAGGGGTTGTAGCTGGAATTTCAGAAACCCAAAGGAGTTTAGAAAGGAGTAGAGCCATGCTTAGACTACTTTATATAATTCTACATTTTTCCCAGCAGTAGGCGCTGAGAGAGGGCATCAGAGGGCAGATATACTGAAACCACAGTCACAGAAAACTATCCAATCTGATCACATGGACCACAGCCTTGTCTAACTCAATGAACTAGGCCATGCAGTGTGGGGCCACCCAAGACGGGCGGGTCATGGTGGAGAGGTCTGACAGAATTGTGGTCCACTGGAGAAGGGAATAGCATACCACTTCAGTATTCTTGCCTTGAGAACCCCATGAATAGTATGAAAAGGCAAAATGATAGGATACGGAAAGAGGAACTCCCCAGGTTGGTAGGTGCCCAATATGCTACAGAAGATCAGTGGAGAAATAACTCCAGAAAGAATGAAGGGATGGAGCCAAAGCAAAAACGATACCCAGTTGTGGATGTGACTGGTGATAGAGCAAGGTCAATGCTATAATGAGCAATATTAGATAAGAACCTTGAATGTTAGGTCCATGAATCCAGGCAAACTGGAAGTGGTCAAGCAGGAGATGGCAAGTGAACAGAGATATTCTAAGAATCAGCGAACTAAGATGGACTGGAATGGGTTAATTTAACTCAGACGACCATTACATCTACTACTGTGGGCAGGAATCCCTTAGAAGAAATGGAGTAGCCATCATGGTCAACAAAAGAGTCTGAAATGCAGTACTTGGATGCAATCTCAATATTAACAGAATGATCTCGGTTTGTTGCCAAGCCAAACCATTCAGTATCACGGTAATCCAAGTCTATGCCCTGACCAGTAATGCTGAAAAAGCTGAAGTTGGATGGTTCTATGAAGACCTACAAGAACTTTTAGAACTAACACCAAAAACGGATGTTCTTTTCACTATAGGGGAGTGGAATGCAAAAGTAGGAAGTCAAGAAACACCTGGAGTAACAAGCAAATTTGGCCTTGGAATACAGAATGAAGCAGGGCAAAGGCTAATAGAGTTTTGCCAAGAAAATGCACTGGTCATAGCAAACACCCTCTTCCAACAACACATGAGAAGACTCTACACATGGACATCACCAGATAGCCAACACCAAATCAGATTGATTATATTCTTTGCAACCAAATATGGAGAAGCTCTATACAGTCAGCAAAAACAAGACAGGGAGTGGACTGTGGCTCAGATCATGAAATCTTTATTACCAAATTCAGACTTATATTGAAGAAAGTGGGGGAAACCATTAGACCATTCAGGTATGACCTAAATCAAATCCCTTATGATTATACAGTGAAAATGAGAAATAGATTTAAGGGACTAGATCTGATAGACAGACTGTGATGAACTATGGACAGAAGTTTGTGACATGGTACAGGAGACAGGGATCAAGACCATCGCCAAGAAAAAGAAATGCAAAAAAGTAAAATGGCTGTCTGAGGAGGCCTTACAAATAGCTATGAAAAGAAGAGAAGCCAAAAGCAAAGGAGAAAAGGAAAGATATACCCATTTGAATGCAGAGTTCCAAAGACTATCAAGGAGACATAAGAAAGATTTCCTCAGCAATTAATGCAAAGAAATAGAAGGAAACAACAGAATGGTAAAGACTAGAGATCTCTTCAAGAAAATTAGAGATACCAAGGGACCATGTCATGCAAAGATGGGCTCAATAAAGGACAGAAATGGTAGGGACCTAATAGGAGCAGAAGATATTAAGAAGAGGTGGCAAAAATACACAGAAGAACTGTACAAAAAAGATCTTCATGACCCAGATAATCATGATGCTGTGATCACTCACCTAGAGCCAGACATCCTGGAATGTGAAGTCAATTGGGTCTTCGGAAGCATCACTATGATAAAGCTAGTGGATGTGATGGAATCCCAGTTGAGCTATTTCAAATCCTGAAAGATGATGCTGTGAAAGTGCTGCACTCCATATGTCAGCAAATTTGGAGAAAACAGCAGTGGCCACAGGACTGGAAAAGGTCAGTTTTCATTCCAATCCCAAAGAAAGGCAATGCCAAAGAATGCTCAAACTACCGCACAATTGCACTCATCTCACACACTAGTAAAGTAATGCTCAAAATTCTCCAAGCCAGGCTTCAGCAATATGTGAACTGTGAACTTCCAAATGTTCAAGCTGGTTTTAGAAAAGGCAGAGGAACCAGAGATCAAATTGCCAATATCCGCTGGATCATCAAAAAAGCAAGAGAGTTCCAGAAAAACATCTATTTCTGCTTATTCACTATGCCAAAGCCTTTGACTGTGTGGATCACAATAAACTGTGGAAAATTCTGAAAGAGATGGGAATACCAGACCTGACCTGCCTCTTGAGAAATATGTATACAGGTCAGGAAGCAACAGTTAGAACTGGACATGGAACAACAAACTGGTTCCAAATAGGAAAAGGAGTATGTCAAGACTGTATATTGTCACCCTGCTTATTTAATTTATATGCAAAGTACATCATAAGAAATGCCAGGCTGGATGAAACAGCTGGAATCAAGATTGCTGGGAGAAATATCAATAACCTCAGATATGCAGATGACACCACCCTTATGGCAGAAAGTAAAGAGGAACTAAAAGCCTCTTGATGAAAGTGAAAGTGGAGAGTGAAAAAGTTGGCTTAAAGCTCAACATTCAGAAAACTAAGATCATGGCATCCAGTCCCATCACTTCTTGGAAAGTAGATGTTGAAACAATGGCTGACTTTATTTTTCTGGGCTCCAAAATCATTGTAGATGGTAATTGCAGGCATGAAATTAAAAGATGCTTACTCCTTGGAAGGATAGTTATGACCAACCTAGACTGCATATTAAAAAGCAGAGACATTACTTTGCCAACAAAGATCCTTCTAGTCAAGGCTATGGTTTTTCCAGTAGTCATGTATGGATGTGTGAGTTGGACTATAAAGAAGCTGAGCACCAAAGAATTTATGCTTTTGAACTGCAGTGTTGGAGAAGACTCTTGAGAGTCCCTTGGACTGCAAGGAGATCCAACCAGTCCATCCTAAACGATATCAGTCCTGGGTGTTCATTGGAAGGACTAATGTTGAAGGTGAAACTCCAGTACTTTGGCCACCTGATGAAAAGAGCTGACTTGTTGAAAAGAGCCTGATGCTGGGAAAGATTGAGGGTAGGAGGAGAAGAGGAAGACACAGGATGAGATGGGTAGATGGAATCACTGACTCAATGGACATGAGTTTGGGTAGACTCCGGGAGTTGATGATGGACAGGGAGGCCTGGCATGCTGCAGTTCATGGGCTGCAGAGTCGAACATGACTGAGCGACTGAACTGAACTGAACTGACCTTTTTCTGAGAAGCAGTGTGGGAAAGAATGTGTCCTAGATTTTCTCTCCTTCTGACAAAGAGAAGAGATAAAACCCAAATTAGAGAATACATGGTGTTATTTAAGGAAAGGCCAAATGAAAGCATGACAGGGTGACTTTTTTCCTGCTTCCTTTTATTATGATAGGCTTTGTCTACATGCCATTTATTCTGTTTCTTATGTACTTTTTAAAATATAAATTTATTTATTTTAATTGGAAGTTAATTACTTTACCATATTGTATTGGTTTTGCCATACATCATCATGAATCCGCCACAGGTATATGTACTTTTGTATTTAAACATGTGCATGAGAGATATGGCCTCATGTTTCAATACAGATAAACATATTGTTACTGTCAGGGAAGGCCACTTAACCCTTTCATTTAGTTTGACAATAATGTTTATGAGAATATTATGTTAATGGAGCTTCTCCACAAAGCAGGACATTGGGATTTACTTAGGGAAAACTTTGGTTCACTCAAATCAAGTTCATAACAGTCCCGTTGGGAGAGTTAAAAAAAATCTGTTTAAAATAGGTACCTTATTTTTTAAATTAATAATTGTTTTATCATTCAGTTATTCCTTTCTGGCATGTTATACATGTTCCCTTATATGGTAAGCACTGAAAACAAGTTTTTATATAAAAATATAGTGAATACTTATATATTTCACATTTATAAAATATAAATACTTACAAATGTAATATCCATACATTTAATTTAAAGTTAGACGCCAAAATACTTACGACGCAAAACATTAAGCCCCACTTCCTCACTTCAAAAAGAGGTTGTTACATGAGATGAACTAACAAGTTACTGGAGATGCAAGCGCTAATTGCTAAGAGTTAGTGAAGTTGTTCTCCATGGCATAAAAAGCCAAGGAATACTGTTAAAACAAGAAAGAGGGTGAAAAAAAAGAGAAGAAATAGCCAGGAGCAGAGTATGCGGGATACTGCTGAGTATATGTGAAAGTACAAGCACGATGGGACAATAAAAAATAAAAATTAAGCCCATGCCTGGACTGTTTGTCAAAGAAAAGGAGTTTTATGAGTTCATCTCTGAGTAGCGGGTCAGACTGTTATATGCAACCTATGACATGCTATAAATACCTAAAAAAATGAAAATGTTTTAACTTATCCTCCATATGGTGTTACAGTATATGTTTTCACTGTGCTTTCTCGGTTATACACCTTTCTTAAATGCAAAAACTTACAAAAAAAAACCCTTCATTGCTGATTCAACTCATGGAAAACTTGTCAAACTAAATCCACCTGGGTTCATTTACGTCAGATATTCTTGCACCTGTGTGTGTCTTGACATGTCAGTAGGAGAATATGCATGTCTATATCACTTAAGTTTGCCCAGATGTATTTGTGCTGTAGCTAACTTCTGCATTACATTGCCCTTGTGGGTAAGAAATATATCTTCTCCTTCATTTTAATTCCTTGTGACAATTTAATATTGAGTGACTTGTGCTCTGTTAAGATACATTTTGCTCTGCTTTTGGATAGTGTTCTATATCGTTTTGTCGTTTAACAAAAAATTTTTGAGCATCAGATATTCAAAGGCTTTTAGATCAATGATGAGGATTCAATAATGAATAAGTTTTCATAGACTTTGTATCTGGCAAATGGTAACAGATACCGTCTGTAAACTAGTTCTGTGCATCAGAGGTAGTACATGGAGACGTATAGTGTGTGCATGCATGGCTTATTCGCCTCAGGCAGGTCCGACTCTTTGCAACCCCATGGACTATAGCCCATCAGGCTCCTCTGTCCGTGGGATTCTTCAGGCAAGAATACTGGAGTGGGCTGCCCTGCCCTCCTCCAGGGGATTTTCCCGACCCAGGGATTGAACTTGCATCTCTTGTGTCCCCTGCATTACCAAACAGTTTCTTTACCACTAGCTGCACAGTAAAGCGAAGACAGCCTGGCATGCTGTAAAGTTTGTCCCTTTCAGTTGCTGACTGCTCAACATAATTAACACCGCAGTACCTCAATTTTCTCACCTCTAAAGTGGGGATAATAATCATGCTTACCTCACAGCATTACGTCAGAATTAAATGCTTTAACATATGCAAAGTATTAGAAGGTATCTATCAAATGTTAGATACTGTATGTGTTTGATATTGTTATCATGCTTTGAAGTGACATAAAGGGCATCAAATAAAGACTGCTACTCAGGAAATTTCTAGAAGGTAGTACTATCTTGGTGAAAAGGAAAATGGCTAGAGCAAAACTGTTGGAATGTAAAGGGGTGAGGTGGGGGGAGAGGAGAGGAAAGAACAGACTGAAGAGTTAATGCAAAGATCTACCATTGGAAGAGATTATAGCATTGAGGGGACTGAAACTGATGATTCTGGAGGATGATGCAGATGCTAGAGAAAGCTAACAATTTGGAGAGAAATAATGACTAGACATGAAATAGCTGAAAAAAAAATGTGGTACCAAACAAAAATTCCGAGAATTAGCAATAATTAAACGGATCAAAACATCAGGGTAGGAATGAATCTCAGAAGAACAATACGAGTAGAGGCAGGAGTTGTACAATACTGCAGTGTCTCCAGGAGCTCCCCATGCTTTGGTTTTGCTAACACATATAGTGTGAGGAAAGGAGCCAAGACAGATGAAGCTTTATAGTCATATAAAAGCCAGGTTTCAAATAAAAGAACTAGAACAAAGGTACCATTCATTGTCATGAAAGACTCTTGTGACCTATCCTGTGAATAATGGGGAAAACTGAAGGAGTATCCAATGAGTGATGGAGAACAACTGAAGAATTTTGAGTAGAAGATGTTTTTGTTTCAGTGTGAGGCATGGATTTAAGCAGAATGACCCTCCTTGTTAGGATGCTGTTGAAATAGTACAGTAGAGTTGAATGAAGTCTGAACTTAGGTATCAAAACGTGGGATGAAATAACTGAGAAATATTTAGGATTAATACTTGATCATAGCAATGTGGGTTGCACTGTATTGAAGTAACCAATGTGCTTTCCAGTTCTGTTTTTTTTTTTTTTTTTGATGACTTGGGAAATATAGAGGAAAAGGATAGATATATCTCAGATTAAATTTGGACATGATGAATTTTGTGGCAGAACATTTAAACAATGGGTTATGCTGATAAGTACCACATAAGCCATCGGGAAAGATTTCAGAAGGGAAATGCCAGTGTTCAATCATCTGCCTTTCATATTTTGTGAAAAATATGAGTTGTTGAGATCACATATGGCAAGTATTCAGAGAAAATAAATATCACTTATTGCGAGAATTCTGATGCACCAGCGATGGACCTAAAGAGAAGGCCGTTTGCAACACTGTAAATCACCTGTTGCTGTTCAGCCACCCAGTTGTGTCTGACTCTTTGCAACCCCATAGACTGCAGCATGCCAGGTCTCCCTGTCCCTCACCATCTCCCGAAGGTTGCCAGAGTTCATGTCCATTGCACTGGTGATGCCATCCAGCCATCTCATCCTCTGATGCCCTCTTCTTCTGCCCTCAATCTTTCCTAGCATCAGAGACTTTTCCAGTGAGTCAGCTGTTTGCATCAGTTCAGTTCAGTCACTCAGTCACGTCGGACTCTTTGCCGCCCCATGGACTGCAGCACGCCAGGCCTTCCTATCCTTCACCAATTCCTGGAGCTTGCTCAAACTCATGTCCATCAAGTCGGTGATGCCATCCAACCATCTCATTCTCTGTTATCCCTTTCTCTTCCTGCCCTTAATCTTGCCCACCATCAGGGTCTTTTCCGTGAGTCATTTATTTGCATCAGGTGGCCAAGTATTGGAGCTCAGTTTCAGCTCTTCAGTTCTTCCAATGAATATTCAGGACTGATTTCCTTTAAGGTTTACTGGTTGACCTCCTTGAAGTCCAAGGGTCTCTCAAGAGTCTTCTCCAACACCACAGTTCAAAAGCATCCATTCTTTGGGGCTCAGTTTTCATTATGCACCAACTCTCACATCCATACATGACTACCGGAAAAAACATAGTTTTGAGTAGACAGACCTTTGTCAGCAAAGTAATGTCTTAGCCGTTTAATATGCTGTCTAGGTTTCTCATAGTTTTTCTTCCAAGGAGCAAGTGTCTTTTAATTCCATGGCTGCAGTCACCATATGCAGTGATTTTGGAGCCCAAAAACATAAAGTCTCTCTCACAGTTTCCATTGTTTCCCCATCCATTTCCCCATCTGTTCACCTCATATGATTCACATGACCAAAATACTGGAGCTTCAGCTTCAGGATTAGTCCCTCCAATGAGAATTCAGCATTGATCTCCCTTAAGATTGACTGGTTTTATCTCCTTGCTGCCCAAGTTACTCTCAGGAGTCTTCTCCAGCACCACAGTTCAAAGGTATCCGTTCTTTGGCACTCTGACCTCTTTATGGTCCAGCTCTCGTATGGTCAACTATACATGACCACTGGTAAGACCACAGCCTTAACTATACAGACCTTTATCAGCAGAGTAAAAGCATTACTCTCTGCTTTTCAACACACGGTCAAGGTTTGTCATAGCTTCCCTGCAAAGAAGCAATCATCTGCTTTCATGGCTATAGTCATCATCTTCAGCCCAGGAAGAGGAAGTCTGTCACTATTCCACCTTTTCCCTGATATTTGCCATGAAGTAATGGGGCTGAATAAGGCTTCCCTGGTGGCTCGGTGGTAAATAATCTGCCTGCAATTCAGGAGACCCAGATTCGGTCCCTGGGTTGGGAAGATCCCCTGGAGGAGAGCATGGCAACCACTCCAATATTCTTGTCTGGAGAACTGCATGGACAGAGGAGCCTGGCGGGCTACAGTCCATGGGGTCATGCACAGTCAGACAGGACTAAAGTGACTACACAGCAGCAGGAACCACGATGGGGTTGTATAGGTGAAGTATGAAGTGAAGTGAAGTCGCTCAGTCATGTCCAACTCTTTGCAACTCCGTAGACTGTAGCCCACCAGACTCCTCCATCCATGGAATTCTCCAGGCAAGAATCCTGGAGTGGGTTGCCATTTCCTTCTCCAGGGGATCTTCCCAACCCAGGGACCGAACCCAGGTCTCCCGCATTGTAGGCAGATGCTTTAACCTCTGAGCCACCAGGGAAGCCCAGGTAAAGTAATCCCCTATACTTCAGTAAAATATTTTTAAAAAGAAGGCCATCAAAGAATAGTTTCAGAAGCATTCCAAGAATTGAGAGTCAGAATTTATATGGAATCCGACAATTTTAACTGGATTTTTCCACAGGGTTAAAGCAGTCTAGGTTAAATTAGAAGATGATTTTCTCTCCTGTGTTTCAAAGCCAACTCTTCCATAGTGGTTCTTAATTCCGTTTGCTCCAGTGTCTTCTTTCTTCATCATCATTTCTCTCCTCTTCCTCTGTCACTGTGGTTGACTTTCAAGTCTCACTTCTCTATTCACTTTATCCCAATAAAATTAATTATGTCTCTTATAATAAAAAATTCCTTCCCCTTGATCTTCCATCCCTCATAACTATAATCACTATCTTTCTGACTCATGCTCCATTCAGTTATGAGCCCCCTTTGGTCTTTATTAATGCTACAAAATGAAGTGGAGATGGAAAGAAAGCCCCTGCTTCTTGGATTCAAAGGGACACGTGTAACTGATGCCACTATTACCCGTTTTCTATTTCCTCCTGCCTTCAATGCTAATAGGATGCCTGGAGCGGGAGCTGAAGCTGTTTTCTGTGGCCATGAAAAAGCCAGATAGACTTTCAAGAATGTTGACTGTGATGACCATGGGCTCTTAAACCAATTCCAAGAGACTCCACTCTCCAAGGTCATAATAATTCAAAATGTAGAAGGTTTTATGTATATTGTCCTATATCAAATGTTTTATTCTTATGGCCACATTAATCATAAATGTTCCATTCTTTGAAAAAAAAAAAAGAAACCTGAAAGATAGGAGAGATAAATAACTTAAAAAAAAAAAAAAACACTGAAGTGTTTTAATGGTAGCAGTGTTTATCTGGTATTATATAGGGGAACATAGCTCAATTGGTAAAGAATGTGCTTCCAGTGCAGGAGACCCGGGTTCAGTTCCCAGGTGGAGAAGATCCCCTGGAGAAGGAATTGGCAGCCCACTTCAGTATTCTTGCCTGGAGAATCCTGTGGACAGAGGAAGCTGGCAGGATACCATCTGTGGGGTGGCAAGAGTCAGACACGACTGAGAGACTAAGCACATATAGGGGAACAGAGCACGTTTGGGATTGGTCCGGGTTCTTGCTCAGTAGTTATAAAAGAAGGTGTGGGGTGGGAGTTTTGAAGTGATGAGTCATACCTGTTCCCAGGTCCAGAATGAAGTTATGGGAATAAGTGACAAAGTAGAATAAGATGAAGACACTGATATTGAAAATGTCAAGTATCTGTGAAGACAAGGAGTTATATGAGTTGTCTATATTAGTACTGAATTCACCAAAACAATGGCATAAGTTGGGACTTAGATGAATACTTCAAACTATATAGTATTACAATAGATAATGTAGCTGACTTTATGGATTCAGATGCCATTTTATAGGCAAATAAATTCCAAGTCTTTATTTCTGGTATCCCCTGTCCCTATCTGTCTTAATTTTCCAGTCATGTAAGCTGCCTCATTATCTCCAATTGGATAGCATACTGGCATCTAGAAGTTAGTGTGTCCAAAACAGGTTCTTGATTTCTCCCTCCAAAATACACTCTGCGGGCTCTGTGCCTGAGTGCTCAGCCACTTCAGTCCTGTCTGACTCTTTGCAGCTCTGTGGGCTGTAGCCCACCTCTGTCCAAGGGGGTCCTCCAGGAGCGGGCTGCATGCCCTGCTCCAGGGATGGAACCCACACCTGTTACATCTCCTGCATGGGCACTCAGGCTTTTTACCACTGGCACCTCCTGCTCTGCTGGCAGTCTTCCTCACCCCAGAAAAATGTGCACAACTAATATTTTTGAGCCAAAAATCTCCTCTGCCTAGGCTTGGGTCAAATCCATTAACTCTTGGTCTATCTTCAGAAACATTCCTCACACCACATTAAAAAGTAAACACAAAATTAATTAAAGACCTAAATGTAAGGCTTGAAACCATAAAACTTCCAGAAGGAAACATAGAAAGAACACACTTTAACACAAATGGTAGCAATATTTTGGATTATCTGTCCCCTAAAGCAAAAGAAATGAAAGCAAAAATAAACAAATGGGATCTAATTGAACATAAAAGCTTTTGAACAGCAAAGGTACCATCAACTTATGGAAGAGACAACCTACTAATGGGAGAAAATGGGTCAATATCTAATATATATATAAATAGCTCCTACAACTCAGTATCAAAAAAAAACAACAACAAAGTACCCAATTAAAAATGAGCAGAAGACCTGAATACAAGACATTTTTTTTCAAAGAAGATAAACAAATGGTCAAGAGACACATGAAAGAATGCTGAATATCACTAATCAGCAGAGAAATGCAAATCAAAACCAGAATCAGATATTACCTCACACTCGTCAAAAACAGCTTCACCAAAAAGCCTACAAATAAAAAAAAAATGTTAGTGAAAATACGGCAAAAACTGAACCCTAGTATACTATTGGTGGGAGAAGGCAATGGCACCCCACTCCAGTACTCTTGCCTGGAGAATCCCATGGATGGAGGACCCTGGTAGGCTGCAGTCCATGGGGTCGCGAAGAGTCGGACACAACTGAGCGACTTCACTTTCACTTTTCACTTTCATGCATTGGAGAAGGACATGGCAACCCACTCCAGTGTTCTTGCCTGGAGAATCCCAGGGACAGGGGAGCCTGGTGGGCTGCCGTCTGTGGGGTCGCACAGAATCAGACACGACTGAAGCGACTTAGCATACTATTGGTGAGACTGCAAATTGGTACAGCCAGTAAGGAAATCAGTATGGAGTTTCCTTTAAAAAAACTAAAAATAGAACTCCACAAGATTCAGCAATTCCACTCCTGAATATATATCCAAAGAAAATGAAAACACTAGTTTGAAAAGATACGTGTACCGCAGTATTCACAGCAGTGTTATATACAATAGCCAAGATATGCTGCTGCTGCTACTGCTAAGTCTCTTCAGTCATGTCCAACTCTGTGTGACCCCACAGATGGCAGCCCACCAGGCTCCCCCGTCCCTGGGATTCTCCAGGCAAGAACACTGGAGTGGGTTGCCATTTCCTTCTCCAATGCATGAAGGTGAAAAGTGAAAGTGAAGTCACTCAGTCATGTCCAACCCTCAGCGACCCCGTGGACTGCAGCCTTCCAGGCTCCTCCGTCCATAGGATTTTCCAGGCAAGAGTACTGGAGTGGAGTGCCATTGCCTTCTCCAAGCCAAGATATGAGAGCAACCTAAATGCCCATCAACAGATGAATGAATAAAGAAAGTATGGAGTGTGTGTGTGTATATACATATATATACAGAATAGAATATTATTAAGCCATACAAAGGAGAAAAATAAAAGGAAGAAAATTATGACACTTACAACAATATAGATGGACCTATACACTTAGTGTAATAATCTGGACAAAGAAAAATGCTCTAAATTATCACTTATATGTGAAAACCAAAAAATAAACAAATGTTTATAACAAAACACTAACAGACTCGCAAATATAGAGAGCAAACTCGTAGTTACCAGTGGAAGGGAGAATGGGGGAAGGGTGAAATACAAGTAAGGGATTAAGAGACAAACTACTGTGAACAAAATAAACAACAATCTCATATAGTGTAGCACAGAGAAATATAGCCATTAATTTGTAATCACTTTAAATGGAATATAATCTATAAAAATCTTGAATAACTATGAAATACACCTGAAAAAATAATCTATTGTAAATCAATGATAACTCAATTAAAAACAAAATAAAACATGTCTCATATCTGTCCTCCACACCATTGCAACTCAAGTCCAAGTTTTCATTTTTTTGTGTGTTTGCTGTCTTCTACAGCTGGTAAATATCCCCACCTCTCCTCTTGAGTTCTTATGAACTGTCCATAATAAAGAATATTAAATTGTAGTGCCAGTTTTCACATGATGCGACTGATCTCTCTAAAACATCCTGATGGACTTATCTTACAAACAGAATGAAATTTAAATTCTCATTATGCTCTGTTGTGGTTCAGTCGCTAAGTCGTGTCTGACTGTTCCAGTTCGGTTCAGTTCAGTCTCTCAGTTGTGTCTGACTTTTTGCAACCCCATAGACAGGCTTCCCTATCATCATAGTTTTATTCATTTATATCCTAATCTCTCTGTTCCTTTATAATCTGTTTTCCATATTTTCTCTTTTATTTACCAAGATTCAGTCATAGGGACCTTCCTTATATTCCTTGAACATACCAACCTGGTCCCTACTTTAAAACATTTACAAGACCTGTTTCCTGTGTCCTTCTGGTCTTCACAAGGCTGACTCCTTCAGGATGTTGAGAATTCAGACTAAGCATCACCTCTTCTTTGATGTTGCCTCTGAACATACAATCTTAAGTAGCCATCTTGTTAACTATCTGAATTTTCCTAGTTTTAAATAACACTAGAGTACTTGCCACTATCTGATTTTTTCAGCTTATTCTTTGTTTATCCAGTGTCTTCTCCTCTCCCCTAACCAAGCGCTGATAACTCCGTGAGAAAAGAGGGCTTGATGTCACATGCCTGGCTGTGCCCCCTTTGTCTCTAAGACCACATGTTAGGTATTGATTAAACTTCTATTTAATAATATGTTATGAAAAATATGTTTACATTTATCCTAGATCAGACTCCTATTAGGGGTAGTCAAAAATTACTGAGAACCAGAATCTGGCAATAAAAACAGAGTATTGAAGAAGTTTGGGGATGGGCATATGGATGAGTGGCTGGCTTGTGTTCCTAGAAGACCATCATCCAGAGATTACCAGACACTAACAAAATTTAACTTATGTGAATAAGTTTTCTTACCAAAGATAGAACAGAACTTAAGAACACTGTAATGAAGAGAGTGCATGAAAAAAACATGCTCAAGCATAGGAAGTCCACATCAATAGGATATTGTAAACAACACAAAAAATTCATATAACTCAAATATTAGCTCAGCCCCTACTGAATTTATGCAGACTCTCAGGGGAGGCCATCAAAGATTTTGAAAGTTCTTTCATAGAGGTTGGCATTAAAAAAAAAAAATTTACCTGGACAGTAGCTTACAAAACCTTTGAAGGCAACAATTTAACATAGATGTCAGGTTTATAGATCATGTTATCTTACAAAATAAATATGGAAAATGAAGCAATGATAGATATTAAAACAATTTATATTGAAGTTGTGAAGATATTGACAAGTAGATAGATTAAATGGCCAAGTATTGTTGTGCTTGAATACTCTAAAATTTTTAAGTAGTATTATGACGATTTATTTACTTGGTGAATTACTCATGCTATAATTGAAGCTATTAAAAGTAAATACAATGTAATGCATACAAAACGTAATCCACAAATTCAGAAAAAAACAACTCTTAAGTATCAAAAATTTTATAGTATTATAAAGTGGTAGATATGAGTGGGTAGTGTAATTATAAATAGCTGTTATTTTTTTTCTTTAAACTGTGCCCTATTATCCAAATGAACATGTTATATTTAAAATCAGACATAAAAAATACATAATAATGAAATGTCTCAAAAATAAATAAGTAATTTGTAGCATTAGACTAATGAGAAACACATTATCAGTTGATACAGTATTAATTCTCTGGATATGTGTGGTATACTTTTCAGAGCTTTCATACTTTTGGGGCAAGAGTTGAAGAGAAGTAACTAATTTCTCCATCCCCAAAGTGGCTCTAACTTCAGATCTCAATTCATTGACAATCTGGTCAGATCATTTATTATACCACAGTTAGTTGGCCAGAAGCTTCCCTTTGCCAAGGAATTTTGGCAGGCCGACTGGCCCAATGAACAACGTATTTCATTGTGTCTTGAAAAGATGGAAACCACTCTGCATATCTGTAGCCAAATGTGAGGTCTTAGAAAAAAACTGAGAATGACAAACATAGTTAATTTTAAGGCTTTCCATTTATGACAAGTCATTTTTTGCTCTTTTATTTTACTCTAACATTTGATAAATATGAGGAAGACAAAGAAAGTCATTCTGGACTCCATCCAACAACAATTTTGGGTGGAGAAAGTACACTGATTAAAACATCTCAATAGACATTCCCATCCTGTCCTCTGCTGACCAGCTTGAGAGAGAAATGTAGAATTGCTGCTTTCAGGTCAATTACATTAAGTCATGGATTTTGCATGGCACTGTACATTTTAGAATTGTTATTCACTATACACAATGCGCCTGAATATACACAGTGAAACACATATTTAAATACAAACTATTGAACATAAGCCCCAGGCATATGTTAAACAAGCCAAAACTATATCCAATGTGAAAAATAATTCTTCAACCATTGTTAAATAGTTCATATTTTATTTGATGATACTGTATTGGGCCTGAATATTCAAAATGCGCATTTCATGCTGTAAATCTGAAATAAAATAAACATAACAGCACACTCTCTTGCCAACATCTAAATCTTTTCTATAATAGCCAACATCGAATGAACAATTTGCATTTTAAAAGTCATAGATAATTTGTTGCTTTCAATAAGACAGTTCCAGTTTCAATTACCGGAGAGCTGTCTCAGTGCTTTGGGTCAGCCCATCACGTTGTTAGAAAACTTCTCAACTTATTCAAAATAAATTCTGTGTTTCTACTCATCTTACTTTTATTTTTCCAGCTCATTCATTCTTCGTAGGCTTTAGCTTTCAAATCATGCATTCACCAAAGTAAAGACCTAAAGGAAAGACTGACCCTCAGTAGATTGTTTTGCCTTACATGTTCTACTTTAACTATATATAGAATATTATGTCCATCTATAGCATCAGTTCAGTTCAGTTCAGTTCAGTCGCTCAGTCGTGTCCAACTCTTCGCGACCCCATGAACCACAGCACGCCAGGCCTCCCTGTCCATCACCAACTCCCGGAGTTCACTCATCTATAGCATAGTGGCATATATATGCATCCATATATGATAATATGTATGCAAATGAGACATGTTCATGGAAATGCTGTATGTACCCCTCCTAGTTAAAAAAATCCATAGTCTGGGGAAAAGCAAGAGATATCCTTGTCACAAACAAAGACTTCTTTCCTCACCAAAAGAAAGTAAGGTTATGGTTTGTCCAGGAATTCTAAAAATAATCTACTTCTTTAGTCTAATCAAAAGTTTCCAAAAATAATGTTTCCAAGAAAAGGCAAAACATATTTGGAAGACCAATATGATAACGCTACCCAGGAACTAGAAATATGGTATGTTTTGAAAGAGATGATGGCTTAATTTCATCAATTGCTCAATTACTGGACAAATTCTGAGAGCATTCAAGTGTTTCCATCAGGGATCAGTAAACAATGGCCAGCGGAAACGAATGGCTAACAAACAGACTTTGCCTGCTTCATACTTGTGTATAGTCTCTAAGCTAAGAATGGTTTTCACATTTTAGAAGATTTTAAAAAAAACTCAAAAGCAGAATAATATTTGTGACACATGAGAATTATATGAAATTCAAATTTCAGTGTATAAAAATGTTTTATTGAAGCATTGTTTTTCTTCAGTCGCTAAGTCATGTCCAACTTTTTGTGACCCCATGGACTGCAGCACACCAGGCTTCCCTGTCCTTCACTATGTTCTGGAGCTCGCTCAGACTCATGTCCATTGAGTCGGTGATGCCACCCAGCCATCTCATCCTCTGTCTCTCCCTCCTCCTGCCCCCAATCTTTCCCAGCAGCGGGCATAGCTACATTCATTAATTTGTGTATTATTCTATTGGATCTTTCAGGCTACAATGGCGGAGTTGAGTTTTTGTGAGAGATTGTACGGCCCACAAAGCCTAAAATATTTACAATATGGTCCTTTATAGAAAACTTGCCAGCCCCTGTTTTACAGTTCTTTTATTAATCACATCTTCACTCCATTGCTTGGAGACTGCGCAAATCCCTTAAAGGCACCCTAGCTTCAGACAAAAATGCCTTTGGGTAATTTTTGGAGGCTGGAGTGACAAATAGAGCTACTGTGTCCATGAAGAATTAACCTTCTCCTTGAACAGTTCCTGGTTCCTACAATTCTCAGGTTGTTGGGGAATTGTTAACATAGGAAAAAGTTGTAAAATTTTGATATGTAGAAAATAATGGAACTTTAAGACTATTCTGATGACATTCACTTGATGTGACTGTTACTTATAAACCTTCATATAGAATATATCATAATATTTATACAAGCTTTAAAATAATCTTTCTTTAGGAAGATGAACTTTTAAAGTTTATTCATGGGTCAGCATTAAGAGTAGAATTAAACAGCAATCAATTGTGATAAGTTTACATTGTCAAAAATAAAATCCTGTCTACTTTCCACTCATACTTCAGATTCTTCCTCTGCAATATTCAGCATTTCCATTAAGTGCAAAGTAATCTTGTTGGTATAGCCTCCTTCAGCCACGTGGCAATTGCAAATCAACAGTCATTCAATAACATAATGACCAAGTCAGCAATAATTACCTTTTATTACAATATATATACTTGATGTTATCCATTCTTCCACACTTTAAACCATCAGAAACTAAAATTTCTTTGGGAAAAAAAATAGATGTCTTTCTTAAAAATCTGTAGAATCATCATGCCTTTACTTGACCTCTTTCTAAGGGAGAAACAAACAGGTGATACAAACTCAGTTTTTAAATAAAAACAATATTTCACAATCTATTTAAGAAATATATATATACAGTAAACAGATACTGTTAACTTATTTCAAGAAGTTGTCCGGTGGACACTCATGTTCATCACTAAGAAACCAATGAGGGACTAGGCTCCTCACCCCACCCAGGACCCAGCCCTGCTCCTCGGATCTGCACTCCCAGCCCCATTCAAAAGCCTTGAATTGATTTTTTTCCCTCATAAAATAGTCAGATAAGCTAATTTTTAAAAAAGAAATGCCATTGAGCATGTGCATTGTGATTTAAAATGATTAATGAACTCTGGGAAAGAAAAGTGGTATTTGATTTTGAATCTTACATGTTTTTAAAAATTAGATTTGAATGGGCAAAAGGAAGAGTATTTTGTTTCTTAGGGGAGGACGTGTGGAAAAGATGAGGGTTTGGGAAGGGAGAAATATTTTGCAGAGCTATCAATGTCCAAATAATTTTCAAAAAGTAATCAAGGTATTTAAGCATTGACAGAAATAATTAAGTTGTATGTTTAACTACAGTTTTAGGGGAAAATGTCAGAAACTGTATAATTTCATTTAAAAATCTGGTAAACCTGTCTGATGTCCTGTACTTGCTTATTCACTGTGTTTCACCAAATACACATTTGGATGACAAGGCATCCTTTCTTCTTAAAAAGAAAGATAAACTTAATGATTATAAATAGTTATTTTTAAGTACAAGAAATATATAGAAACATCCTGATGAAAATCAATGTGTGGTTTAGAGCTGTAATGAGTGCAATTAAGTTTTTGAGGTATCAATTTACCTAGAGTAAGTCCTCCTCATTTTGACTTTTTTTCTTTCAGAGTGAGTTCTTAAAATTCCCAAAATATTATCAGAATTACATTTGAAGTGTCCATTGTTGCATAAATCCCAATTTTTTACCATAGACTGATAAGATTCTGGTATTCCTACCAGATGGGAATACCAGACCACCTTAACTGCCTCTTGAGAAATCTGTATACAGGTCAAGAAGCAACAGTTAGAACCGATATGGAACTGTGGACTGGTTCCAAACTAGGAAAGGAGTATGTCAAGACTGCATGTGGAGCACAATCCAGAATCAAGACTGCTGGAAGAAATATCAATAACCTCTGATATGCAGATGACACCACCCTTATGGCAAAAAGTGAAGAGGAACTAAAGAGCCTCTTGATAAAAGTGAAAGAGGAGAAAGAAAAAGCTGTCTGAAAACTCAACATTCAGAAAACAAAGGTCATGGCATCTGGTCCCATCACTTCAGGGCAGATAGATAGGGAAACGACGGAAACAGTGACACTTTATTTTCTTGGGTTCCAAAATCACTGCAGATGGTAACTTCATCCATGAAATTAAAAGACGCTTGCTCCTTGGAAGAAAAGCTATGACCAACCTAGATAGCATATTAAAAAAGACCCTGATGCTGGAAAAGGTTGAAGGTGGGAGGAGAAGGGGACAACAGAGGATGAAATGGTTGGGCGGCATCACCAACTTGGTGGACATGAGTTTGAGTAAACTCCGGGAGCTGGTGATGGACAGGAAAGCCTGACATGCTGCAGTCCATGGGGTCTCAAAGAGTCAGACACGACTTAGTGACTAAACTGAACTGACAAGATTCTATCACTGAATAAAGGATTGCCTTCATTTTAGAATCTTCTTATTAAAACTGAAGCACAAATAAGAAAACAATCTCACTATTATATTTAATATTTCTTAGAAGTTTTGTCACCATAAATAAATAAATATAAGTGTTATAAAATAGGAGGTAAAACCTAAAAGTAGTTTACAAAATTATAATTATTTAGTCAAAGAATAATGTGGAAAGTGTATTAGAACATTTAAGTTTAATAAATTTTCATTTATGAATTAAATATAACAAAGACAAATTATATAAATGGAAGAAAAGAACCAATCATAGTAGCAATACTATTTTTTAATGAGAGGAAACTTAACAAGGAAAATGTTGAATGAATATGAAGAGAGATATAACATTTTCTTACCTGAAATAACATCAACATCCATATGGATGTTGAAACAAAGTACACAGAAATTATTGAGAAATGAGTGAATGAAAGATATTTGAGCCCTAGTGCCCACTTGGACTAGGGTAGAAAATACATACATGCACACACACAGACACACACACACACTCACACATATATGATCAGCCTAAAACATTTTTAGTGCCAGAAAATAAGACAGTGCTCAAAAAACCCTAAAACACAGTCATGTGCTATGTCAAAAGGAAGTAGGAGGCGGTATAATATACTCCAATGGTCAAAGCTATAACAATTTAAGCATTAAAATAAGCAGAGCAGCATAAAAAAAAAATCCAAGCACTCATACATACATAAATAAATGTTTGGGTAAATAAACTAATGTGAGAGAATAGACAAGTCTCCCATGAATAAGAATTCCAAGCAATTTACATATATACTCCATCCTCAAGTAAGAAGGGCACAGCTCCCTACTTCTTCAGTGTCAGCTTAACAGTGACTTTCTTCCAAAGCATATACTATAGAAAGAGGATAAAAAAGAGGATCTTTACTTGGAGAACCCTAACAAACACATCAGACTGCCTGATGAACTATGGACAGAGGTTCATGACATTGTACAGGAGACAGGGATCAAGACCATCCCCAAGAAAAACAAATGCAGAAAAGCAAAATGGCTGTCTGAGAAGGCCATACAAATGGCTAACAAAAGAAGAGAAGTGAAAAACAAAGGAAAAAAGGAAAGATGTACCCATTAGAATGCAGAGTTCCAAAGAATAACAAGGAGAGATAAGAAAGCCTTGATGATCAGTGCAAAGAAATGGAGGAAAACAATAGAATGGGAAACTCTAGAGATCTTGTCAAGAAAATTAGAGATATCAAGGGAACATGTCATGCAAAGACGGGCTCAATAAAGGACAGAAATGTTAGGGACCTAACAGAAGCAAAAGATATGAAGAAGAGGTGGCAAGAATACACAGAAGACCTGTACAAAAAAGATCTTCATGACCCAGATAATCATGATGGTGTGATCACTCATCTAGAGCCAGACAACCTGGAATGTGAAGTCAAGTGGGCCTTAGAAAGCATCACTACGAACAAAGCTAATGGAGGTGATGGAGTTCCAGTTGAGCTGTTTCAAATCCTGAGAGATGATGCTGTGAAAGTGCTGCACTCAATATGCCAGCAAGTTTGGAAAACTCAGCAGTGGCCACAGGACTGGAAAAGGTCAGTTTTCATTCCAATCCCAAAGAAAGGCAATGCCAAAGAATGCTCAAACTACTGCACAGTTGCACTCATCTCACACGCTAGTAAAGTAGTGCTCAAAATTCTCCAAGCCAGGCTGAACTTCCTGATGTTCGAGCTGGTTTTAGAAAAGGCAGAGGAACCAGAGATCAAATTGCCGACATCCACTGGATCATCGAAAAAGTAAGAGAGTTCCAGAAAAACATCTATTTCTGCTTTATTGACTATGCCAAAGCCTTTGACTGTGTGGATCACAATAAACTGTGGAAAATTCTGAAAGAGATGGGAATACCAGACCACCTAACCTGCCTCTTGAGAAATCTGTATGCAGGTCAGGAAACAACAGTTAGAACTGGACATGGAACAACAGAATGGTTCCAAATAGGAAAAGGAGTGTGTCAAGGCTGTATATTGTCACCCTGCTTATTTAACTTATATGCAGAGTACATCATGAGAAATGCTGGTTTGGATGAAGCATAAGCTTTAATCAAGATTTCTGGGAGAAATATCAATAACCTCAGATATGCAGAGGACACCACCCTTATGGCAGAAAATGAAGAAGAGCTAAAGAGCTTCTTGATGAAAGTGAAAGAGGAGAGTGAAAAAGTTGGCTTAAAGCTCAACATTCAGAAAACTAAGATCATGGCATCTGTCCCATCACTCATGACAAGTAGATGGGGAAACAGTGGAAACATTGTCAGACTTTATTTTGGGGCTCCAAGATCACTGCAGATGGTGACTGCAGCCATGAAATTAAAAGACGCTTACTCCTTGGAAGAAAAGTTATGACCAACCTAGACAGTACATTAAAAAGCAGAGATATTACTTTGCCAACAAAGGTCCATTTAGTCAAGGCTATAGTTTTTCCTGTGATCATGTATGAATGTGAGAGTTGGACTTTGAAGAAAGCTGAGCACTGAAGAATTGATGCTTTTGAACTGTGGTGTTGGAGAAGACTCTTGAGAGTCCCTTGGACTGCAAGGATATCCAACCAGTCCATCCTAAAGGAAATCAGTCCTGAATATTCATTGGAAGGACTGATGTGGAAGCTGAAACTCCAATATTTTGGCCACCTGATGAGAAGAGCTGACTCATTTGAAAAGACACTGATACTGGGAAAGATTGAAGGAAAGAGGAGAAGTGGATGACAGAGGATGAGATTTTTGGGTGGCGTCACTGACTCAATGGACATGAGTTTGAGTAAGCTCTGTGAGTTGGTGGTGAAAAGGGAGGCCTGGCGTGGTCCACGGGGTCGCAAAGAGTCAGGCACGACTTAGCAACTGAACTGAACTGAACTGAACAAACACCACCTCACCAAGTGATCAAGACTGATATCAGGAATGGTGTCATACAGATATCGAGGCCCCTTGGTATATAATGAGAAGAGCACTTTTCCTCCATGATTTTTCTTCCAAAAACTCATAACTCCAGTCTAATCATGAGAAAAACATCAAAAATATTTTAAATAGAGAAAAAGTCTACAAAGTACCCGACCAACATTCCTCAAAACTGTGATGTTAACTGTCTTAATCCATCTTCAGCAGCTGTAATAAAAATACCACTGACTGGCTAGCTTGTAAACAACAGAAATTTCTCTCAGTTCTAGAGGCTGGGATGTCCAACATCAAGACTCCAGTAGACTTAATATCTAATGAGAGTTCACTTCCTGGTTCATGGATTGCTCTCTTTTCACTGTGTCCTTACAAGGATTAAGGGATCCTAGGTTTCTTTTACAAGGCATTAATTCCATTCATGAGAGCACACTAAAATGATTTAATGACTTGCAAAATACCCCACTTCTTAATACACTCCCACTGGAAGTTAAGAATTCAAAACGTAAATTTGAGGGAACACAAACATTCAGTTCACTACAGTCATCGAGAACACAAACAAGTGGGAGGGGCATTCAGGATTGGGAACTCATGTACACCCATGGCAGATTCATGTTGATGTATGAAAAACCAATATAGTATTGTAAAGTAAAATTTAAAAAGAAAACAGAAGTCTGTGTAACTTACATAGCCAAGAAGAGCCAAAGAAATGAGATAAATGCAATGTGGCATCATGGAGTGATTTCTCGTTCAAAAAAATAAAAAGGCACTAGATAAAAACTCAAGATATAACTTTAGATAATAATAACATAAGATTCTATGCCAATGTAAAAATATTAATATCATTAAACTGAAAGTAGGGTGTTTAGCAACCCTAATGCACTAACTTCACAAGTGTTCTGTAAATCTAAAATTATTCTAAAATAAAAGTTTATTTTTAAAAGGATGTTTGAAATTCCAGATATTAAAGTCCACTGCAGAGATAACAGTAATTTATAAACCACAGTGCTGTTACAAATTAGGACAGGTAAAATCATTGCATAGAACATAAAGTCTAGAAACACACCTATAATTAAATACTGAACTTTTTAATCATTAAACAGTTATTAAGAATCTTCTTATTGCAGTCCATCATTCTGAACAATGAAGATAAAGCCCTGAACAAGATATACTGAAACAAACAGACAAATCCCTCATTAAACTCACATTCTAGTTGGGGAGACAGGCAATAAGCAAATAAATAAGTAAAATCCGCCTCTCAGTGTAGGAGACACAAGAGAAAAGGGTTCAGTCCCTGGGTGGGGGAGATCCCCTGGAGAAGGAAATGACAGTCCACTGCAGTATTCTTGACGTATCCCATGGTCAGAGGATCCTGGCAAGGATACTGTCCATGAGGTCGCAAAGGGTCGGACATGACTTGGCAACTGAACAGCAACTGATTTTGCTGCACCTACAACCACACAACAAAGGCACAGAATCCTGGCTCCCACTCAAGGACATTTGTGGCTTTCTGATTTCAGGGTAATATTCTGTCATCATTTCTATTCCTCTAGCATGCCTCTCTCATTTTGGTTCTTTTAGAGGTTCCAAAACTTTATATTGTATCTCGTGTATGAAATTCGTTTAGTTTGAAATAGCAAATGTGGTTTCTGTTTTTTGACTAGAGTCTGAGTGATTCAGAAAGCCAAAGTTTTAATGCCCTCAATTTTTAAACAAAGATGGGAATACTAGACCACCTGATCCGCCTCTTGAGAAATCTGTATGCAGGTCAGGAAGCAACAGTTAGAACTGGACATGGAACAGACTGGTTCCGAATAGGAAAAGGAGTATGTCAAAGCTGTATATTGTCACCCTGCTTACTTAACTTATATGCAGTGTACATCATGAGAAATGCTGGGCTGGAAGAAACAAAAGCTGGAATCAAGATTGCTGGGAGAAATATCAATAACCTCAGATATGCAAGTGACACCACGCTTATGGCAGAAAGTGAAGAGGAACTAAAAAGCCTCTTGATGAAAGTGAAAGAGGAGAGTGAAAAAGTTGGCTTAAAGCCCAACATTCAGAAAACGAAGATCATGGCATCCGGTCCCATCACTTCATGGGAAATAGATGGGGAAACAGTGGAAACAGTGTCAGACTTTATTTTTGGGGGCTCCAAAATCATGGCAGATGGTGATTACAGCCATGAAATCAAAAGGTGCTTACTCCTTGAAAGCAAAATTATGACCAACCTAAATAGCATATTCAAAAGCAGAGACATTATTTTGCCAACAAAGGTCTGTCTAGTCAAGGCTATGGTTTTTCCAGTGGTCATGTATGGATGTGAGAGTTGGACTGTGAAGAAAGCTGAGTGCTGAAGAATTGATGCGTTTGAACTGTGGTGTTGGAGAAGACTCTTGAGAGTCCCTTGGACTGCAAGGAAATCCAACCAGTCCATTCTGAAGGAGATCAGCCCTGGGATTTCTTTGGAAGGAATGATGCTAAAGCTGAAGCTCCAGCATTTTGGCCACCTTGTGCGAAGAGTTGACTCATTGGAAAAGACTCTGATGCTGGGAGCAATTGGGAGCAGGAGGAGAAGGGGATGACAGAGGATGAGATGGCTGGATAGCATCACTGACTCAATGGACGTGAGTATGGACTGCACGAAAAACTTGGGCTGTGGGAAGAAGGCCCCCCTGGAGAAGCAGGGACATCGCAGCTCTGTAGGCATCACCGCAGGAGCAGGCTGGGGACAGGGGCCTCTGAATGGCCAGGACTGCCGTGAGAGACAATCACACACAGCCACTGCCACGGAAGGCCGGTCCCTTCTCTCCACGGCCGGCTCCCTGAGCGCGAATGTGGCGAGGTGCGAACCAGGCAGTTCCAGCGCAGGAAGGACATCCTCTGAGAAGAGAGAGAGAAAAGGAAGCATCTTCCCTGCTATGTATGACCCTGGCTGTGAGGAGAGGAAAGGGCCAGATGTTAAAGTAAGTTCACAGCTTTGATCATTTTCTGGGACCGTAAAATTTGAGCCTCCATGTTGAGACTGTGTTTATAGCTTAAACTACTGAAAATATTTTAATGTCCAAATGACCAGAAAGATATGATTGTGGAGAGTCTGTAGTCCCAGGTTTTATCAGAGGGCAAGGGAAAAATCTAAACTTACCTCACCAAATATATTTTAGCAGTACTCAGAGACAAAACAAAGTTTCCTTTTTGTTGTATCCCAGAAGAAAGATGAATTTATATAAGCTATATGCTAATATATAGAGAGAGATGGCAAATGAGTCAATTCCCTTTATGGTAATTGTGACTTGTGCTTTTTCAGTATACAGTGAACACTTCAATTAAATGCTTATTAAAATGGAAATATGTTAACTACTGTTTCTTCTAATTCAGCTCCCTTGACAATTTCTGGACAATCAGTTAAAACTGGATTAAAGGTTAAGGTTTCAGAAAACTAAACTTTGCTATTATTCGAGTTTAGTCCATTGTGGATTATCATCAATGCATAGAAGAACTGTACTAAGTCCAGTTTGTTTGAACAGCATGAAGCAGGTAAACATATTAAAATAGATTGTGCCTCCAAAATTACCTACAGATATAAGTTTGCATGATATTTCAAAATAAGTAGACTAGGAACCCCCTATCTGTTACCTTTAGGAAAAGGGGCAGATGGTGAACTACTTCTGAAAACTGAATTCAGTAGTGGGTGAAGTACCAGCTATCTGCTTGAGTCAGGGCAGTCTTTACTGATGTAGCATAGACCTGGATCATCCTCACTACTCTTACCATGACTAAGGCTGGGTCCTTGAGCAAAAAAAAAAAAAAAAAAAAAAAGATTAGAAAACTTTAGCTGGTTAAAAGATTTGGAAGGATAATTTAGTTCAGTTCAGTTCAGTTCAGTCTCTCAGTCGTGGCCGACTCTTTGCAACCCCATGAATCACAGCACACCAGGCCTCCCTGTCCATCACCAACTCCCAGAGTTCACTCAGACTCATGTCCATCGAGTCCGTGATGCCATCCAGCCATCTCATCCTCTGTCGTCCCCTTCTCCTCCTGCCCCCAATCCCTCCCAGCATCAGAGTCTTTTCCAATGAGTCAACTCTTCGCATGAGGTGGCCAAAGTACTGGAGTTTCAGCTTTAGCATCATTCCTTCCAAAGAAATCCCAGGGCTGATCTTTAGAATGGACCGGTTGGATCTCCTTGCAGTCCAAGGGACTCTCAAGAGTCTTCTCCAACACCACAGTTCAAAAGCATCAATTCTTTGGTGCTCAGCCTTCTTCACAGTCCAACTCTCACATCCATACATGACTACTGGAAGAAACATAGCCTTGACTAGATGGACCTTAGTCGGCAAAGTAATGTCTCTGCTTTTGAATATGCTATCTAGGTTGGTCATAACTTTTCTTCCAAGGAGTAAGCGTCTTTTAATTTCATGACTGCAATCACCATCTGCCGTGATTTTGGAGCCCCCAAAAATGAAGTCTGACACTGTTTCCACTGTTTCCCCATCTATTTCCCATGAAGTGATGGGACCGAATGCCATGATCTTCGTTTTCTGAATGTTGAGCTTTAAGCCAAGTTTTTCACTCTCCTCTTTCACTTTCATCAAGAGGCTTTTTAGTTCCTCTTCACTTTCTGCCATAAGGGTAGTGTCACCTGCATATCTGAGGTTATTGATATTTCTCCCAGCAATCTTGATTCCAGCTTGTGTTTCTTCCAGTCCAGCGTATCTCATGATGTACTCTGCATATAAGTTAAATAAGCAAGGTGACAATATATAGCCTTGGCATACTCCTTTTCCTATTCGGAACCAGTCTGTTGTTTCATGTCCAGTTCTAACTGTTGCTTCCTAACCTGCATACAGGTTTCTCAAGAGGCAGGTCAGGTGGTCTGGTATTCCAATCTCTTTCAGAATTTTCCACAGTTTATTGTGATCCATACTGTCAAAGGCTTTGGCATAGTCAATAAAGCAGAAATAGATGTTTTTCTGGAACTCTCTTGCTTTTTCCATGATCCAGCGGATGTTGGCAATTCCTCTGCCTTTTCTAAAACCAGCTTGAACATCAGGAAGTTCACGGTTCACGTATTGCTAAAGCCTGGCTTGGAGAATTTTGAGCATTACTTTACTAGCATGTGAGATGAGTGTAATTGTGCGGTGGTTTGAGCATTCTTTGGCATTGCCTTTCTTTGGGATTGGAATGAAAACTGACCTTTTCCAGTCCTGTGGCCACTGCTGAGTTTTCCAAACTTGCTGGCATATTGAGTGCAGCACTTTCACAGCATCATCTCTCAGGATTTGAAACAGCTCAACTGGAATTTGATCACCTCCACTATAGCTTTGTTCGTAGTGATGCTTTCTAAGGCCCACTTGACTTCACATTCCAGGTTGTCTGGCTCTAGATGAGTGATCACACCATCATGATTATCTGGGTCATGAAGATCTTTTTTGTACAGGTCTTCTGTGTATTCTTGCCACCTCTTCTTAATATCTTCTGCTTCTATTAGGTCCATACCATTTCTGTCCTTTATCGAACCCATCTTTGCATGAAATGTTCCCTTGGGATAATTAGGTTACTAATAATTGCTATTCAAATAGTTGAAAACAAAATAAGCCTGAACCCTTCTTAGACATCAGCTTTCTTTTGTTTGTTTGAATAAGTGGTTCATTTCTAGCAATAGCTGACTCACACTACTTGAGAATTTTACTATGCGTACCTATCTCAAATCACTTTAAGCTGGATGTCAACCCAGGTGCCTATCTTTTTAGATCTGCTCAATATAATTGACTGAACATCCATCCCAGCTGTGGTGGAATAGGGTCTTACATAATGACTGCTGGTTACATTTGCTCACTTACGGCTTGTCACACAATCCTTGCTTTGCTGGCCTGATATTCTACTACATCATCCCAGGTGTGGGTCTCAGTTCCTGTCCCCCGAGAGGCTCCCCAAACATCACTCACCCAAGTGTGGACATACATAATCTATGTTCTAGTGTGACAGAAGACTTCACATACCCACACGGCTCTCCTCCCTCCCCACCTCAAAATTTCTTCCTCTCCCTTCGGTTTTTCTTTCTTCCTCCCATGCAGTTCCTAGATCTTCCCTTCTGTATATTTAAAGACTATAATATCTGCCAAAACAAACAAAAAACCAACCTTCCAAAACCCACTCTTTGTTACAGCAAATCCAACTGTTTTTGTCTTACTTACATCTCACCATCACTTTCCAGATGGGGTCAAAAGCACCATAAATTAGCCTTTGATTTAAATTGTGCAAACCCTCTTTACAAAGGCTAGCCGGCCACCCACGGTAGTTCTACATGAAAAGAGAAAAGGTTTCTTTCCTTGTTTTCGCCATTTTTCTACTACTTCATTGTCTCCATATCTTTAGTTCAATCGTGCCTTCGTTTCATCTCTCTTGCTAATTTTTCCTCCATTTTTTCTCCAATTCAAGTTTGCATCAAACTTCCCTCATTGTCTCTTGGTATGCCTTTCTTCTGTACTCCATCTTCATTCTCTTATATGTCAAACTTAAAAGATTCGATTTGAACCTGAATCATCCTTATTTCAATGGTAATTTTCTGTCTACTTTATCAAGCTGTCTGTATATGTGTACTGGCACCAACTATATTTTTAAAGCCATTTTCTATCGTGTTTTTAAATGCTTAAAGTTATCAAATAACAGAGTGAATCATTTTAATATATGATGCTAAATGTATTTAATTATAATCATATGACAGTACTAAACCTAAATAGTATTTGATTTTTATTTGTATGCCAGTTTTATATTTCATTTAAATAAAAATATATTCAGATACAGAAAATTTTTTGTTTTTGTTTGCACCTTTATAGTCAATATAAAACGATATTATTCATATTTGATATATATATAAACAGATTAACATTGCTTCATACCTTATTATTCATTCACTTAGCAAATATTTCAATTCACCTCTATTATGTTCCATATTTATTCCAGAGAGAAGGGAGAGACATAGCAATAAGATAAGAATTAAACTAGAGATATGTACAAACTGTTTTAGAATAATGAGGAGGGAAAAATTAGCACATACTGTAATAATAATAATGTACCGGCAATATTACTATATGGAGGACTCTTGGTAAAGTGGTAACCCCCTAGGTCTCTGTTTGCAGATGGTGGAAGAGAGCAGTATTGATAATTGAAATGCTAGTTCTAGATTTATGTCTAGGTTCATGTGCTAAAAATGTCATTTAAGGGCAAGATTTGAACACTTGGCTGTCTAACCACAAATTCTGTTCTATTCACGGGATTATATTGCCTTTGTCTATAAATTATACCATTCTTAAGTACTTGAATATATGCGCTCATGATTGTAGGCATACATCATTTTAGAAGTAATTCTGAAAGAAAATTTTATTGGAACAGCATGCTTTCATTCCGTCTGTTTGTTCAGTGTATATATCATGATATGATCATTGATAGTTTCTACCTATTGTGGCAATTAAGATTTCTACCAAATGATTGCCTTTGTAATAGGTTCAATGAATATTTAGATTGTAGAGTAGGAAAGAAAAGAAGGAGAATCTGGCTGAACTATGTATACCATTGTCATAAGTGGCAGGGAAAAGCAGGAAAACGTTAGTCAGGAAAGGTGACATTCCCCAGATCAGTGGGAGGCTAACAATTAGAGAGACTTTTCCTAGGGGAATTATAGAAATCTCTAGCTGGGCAACTTCCTATCTTATACAATCTAATTAATTTAAAAGTACCTTGTATATACTTTTCCTTGCAGGTTAGCCCATTCTTGGCTTAACCTGGGAAATACTCCTCAATAAATCAATCGTTAATTTTTTTACCTTATATAAATTACATTTGTCATTATTATAAAATGTGAAATAATGAAGTATTCAACCAGAAACTTGCTTTTTTTTTTTATGAATTGGACAAACTAACAAATTTATGAGCTGAAATCTTATATCCCTTTGGTAGAAAACAATAGGAAGACATCATTTATGTCATACAAAAGCAAGCATCACAAGCACAGACATCATCACTGACCACCAAAATGCTAACCTTTGCTGACACAAAGGTTAACAACTGATGGTAGATTCTAGACTATAATAAATTACCTAAAGTTAGTTTTTGGTGGTGGTTTAGTTACTAAGTCATGTCTGACTCTTGTGACCCCATGGACTGTAGCCTGCCTGGCTCCTCTGTCCATGGGATTCTCCAGGCAAGAATATTGGAGTGGGTTGCCATTTCCTTCCCCAGAGAATCTTCCTGACCCAAAAATCAAACCCAGGTCTCCTGCATTGCAGGCAGATTCTTTACCGACTGAGCTATGAGGGAAGCCCAAAGTTATTTTTTAAATGATGCATTTTTTTTTTCATGACTACTCAGATCAGTGAGATCTCTGAGTAAAACTCGAAAGACATTGCAAACCCTGATAACAGGGTGTTTCAAATAAGCATGTGTTTATCTAATATTTGCTGTCACTGGTGCCCGCCGCAGCTGGTGCGCCAGTAGGAGCCACCGGGGGAAGAGGTTGGGGTGGCGGTCCTGGAGCCGGGGCACGCTTCCCCGTGGCTTCGGCCCGGTGGCGGGTAGGGATGCTCATCGCTCGTTTGCTCCTGGCTTGACCCTAGTTGTGCAATAGAGACACCCACGGGTCGTGGATGCGTGGCGGAGGCAAAGGGAATGCATTTTTGCTGAGGAGGTGGGCGCGTGGCTGCCCCCGACGCTCTTGAACTCTCATTCGGAGTCCTGTAGACTGAGACTTTGGAGAAGGCAATGGCACTCCACTCCAGCACTCTTGCCTGGAAAATCCCATGGACGGAGGAGCCTGGTGAGCTGTAGTCCATGGGGTCGCTAGGAGTCGGACACGACTGAGTGACTTCACTTTCACTTTTCACTTTCATGCATTGGAGAAGGAAATGGCAACCCACTCCAGTGTTCTTGCCTGGAGAATCCCAGGGACAGGGGGAGCCTGGTGGGCTGCCGTCTCTGGGGTCGCACAGAGTCGGACACGACTGAAGCGACTTAGCAGCAAAGAATGAATAGCAGCTTTTTTAGAAACCATTGTACATGTTCTTATATTATCTAATTTGTAAGCAAAAATTTTTATTTCAGCTAAAGAAATATGTTGGTAGTCAGCCATTTTGAATTTGTTAGCTCACAATTCTGTGTTCTCTAGAGCCCTTAGTCACATTTGGAAGTCCATTACATTTTTCTCCACACATAAGATCTTTACTTACATCTTGCTCAAAGTTCACTTCTACATAAACTGCTAAATAATCTACCTTCAGATCTAATTGTCATGTTTACAGCTTCTCTTAACACTTATTTTAAAAGTTCTTAGAATCTTCTTTGTTAGTAATTTTTCTTGCAATATTTTATATTTTCCCACATGCATTTATTTAACAACACAGTAAATGAGAGCTTGTACATTTTCTAGCCTTGTAGCTCCCCAGAGCATATTTCAAAATTATTGCTTTAACTGAACTTTCTTCACAACCTTCTCCCCCGAAAGACTATACAACTAGAAGGAGAAGATACTCTGCCTATTGACAAACCCTGTACAACACCTCTGAGAAAAATTTGTTCATTGAACATTTAATAACAACAATAAAGGTACTAAAATATTATTTTTATTAAGCTATGTAATATATGTCAGAGACTATAAAGCTCTTTAAATATTTAATTGAGTGCAATAATCATGTTCATATTGGCCTCCATTTCACAAAGAAACTGAGGCATTGTTAACTAATGTGGTCAGGTCACACAAATAGTACATGGAACGATCAACATTCTAGTCAAAGTTTGTCTGAATCTAAAGTGCTTTCTCCTTGGAAGAATAGTTATGACCAACCTAGATAGCATATTCAAAAGCAGAGACATTACTTTGCCAACAAAGGTCCATCTAGTCAAGGCTATAGTTTTTCCAGTAGTCATGTATGAATGTGAGAGTTGGACTGTGAAGAAAGCTGAGCACCAAAGAATTGATGCTTTTGAGCTGTGGTGTTGGAGAAGACTCTTAAGAGTCCCTTGGACTGCAAGGAGATCCAACCAGTCCATTCTGAAGGAGATCAGTCCTGGGTGTTCTTTGGAAGGACTGATGCTAAAGCTGAAACTCCAGTACTTTGGCTACCTGATGCGAAGAGTTGACTCATTGGAAAAGACTCTGATGCTGGGAGGGATTGGGGGCAGGAGGAGAAGGGGACGACAGAGGATGAGATGGCTAGATGGCCTCACTGACTCAATGGACGTGACTCTGAGTGAACCTTGTGAGTTGGTGATGGACAGGGAGGCCTGATGTGCTGCGATTCATGGGGTCGCAAAGAGTTGGACTCAACTGAGCAACTGAACTGAAAGCACTTTTAATTATTATGTGTGAATGGTTTTCCTGCCAACATGTGAGTTATCAAAGCAGACAGTTCAAGCAAATCTTACCTGTAGTGTAGCTATGTATTAAATGTTCTATCTACATGCTATACACTCTATGCCTGTGATCAGATTCAGGACAAACCAAAGATTTTTCTCTCCCTGGCTGAAGCTTCATGAATTGTGTCATTAGTATATTTTCTCTGATAACAATATTAAACCTAAATAACTTTTTAATATAACATATTAATTTTCACTCCAATTATCTTGAATATGACTATTTCTTATCAAGGCTATATCTTGGGCTGAATCACAAAATTATGGTGCCTAAGATATGAAGCTACTTTTTTTTAAACCTACCATGTGAATGTTATAGAACAAAGATACGTGGCCCGGGAGCCGCCTTGCTGAGCTCTTATCCTTATTCCCTTACTGAAGAATTTTGTAGCCGTAAACAAGTTGTACAGAATTTCTGGACCTAAGACTTTTCTTGTTTATAAATATAAATAACTGAACTGATTATTTCTGTGATATAATCTGGTTATAAAATAGGACAAAAGCTTACCATCTAGTTGGATATCTAGTGTGTGTATATTTATTTTATTTACTTATATAAATAAAATTAATTAAGGCCTACAAATATTAAAACAACAACAACAACAACAGATGATAGCAGTATTGTGGAGTGCCTTAGTTTATTTTTAAAAATCTAGAATACCGTAAAAGAGAACTGTCTCAGCCCTACTTGGCTACATACATGAGCACATCAAATTAGTCTCCTAGAACCATATTTTAGAAAGCACGTCTATTTATAGCAACTCTACAAGGCAAAAAGGAAATAGTGCTGGAAAAACCTCGTCTGCAGCTTATCACTGAGCCCTCGGAGAACAGGCGTCTTCTCTAAGAATGAAAATGGTAGATGACAGTGAGTTTTCTTGGAACATGGTTAATTGCTATCAGAGCCCAATTTCAGATGCTGTTTAGTAGGTATTTAATGAAATAAACTCTGGTGCCATAGAGCCTGGTTTTAAGTTCTGGCCCCACACTCACTGTGTGATCTTTGTTTATCATCTTATACTTTGCCTTCTTTGTCTTTGTATATTAATGTTTTTACTTCACAAAATTGCTATGAAGTTTAACTTAGTTAATATAGGCAAAGAATTCAAGAAGTGTTTGGCCCATATTAATTATTCAATTAAATAACCCATTACTTGAGATTCTAACCTTCAGGTCGTGACCTAAGCAGCAGCCTATCCTCAGGGGCATTCTTCTTCATGCTGAATATGACATAGTCAGACCTAGCTCCTTTACTAAGACTGACTCCCTTAGAAATCTCTCCTTATCAGTTCTCTTTTACCCAAGATAACATGTTCATAGTAATATCTCTCCACTCAAATAAAGGTTCATGACCTATGTACAGTGATAAGGCAATCAATAATTAGAATTATCAAATATAGATTGGAGCACCTCTCAAAGATTTGATAGAGGGATTGAACTTTAGGAAAACAAGGAAATGATAAAAATAGATGGAGAGGGTATTTCAGAGTTATGACTTGACGAACTCAAAAGTAAGACTGAATTCATTGAACAATATATAGACTTATGTTAAGAGAAAGAAACCTCTTAAATATGAAAAAAAAACCACTTTTTTTGTCAGTTCAATTTCGGGAAATCTATTTTGTTTCATTATTCAGAGCAAACCTCTAATCTAGACAAACCTCTCACTGATTTCAAATATATTAGATCTACAAAGCATATCACCAAAATGATAAACTGGTTGGTAGTGCATAAAGAATGGGCAAGCAAATGTAAGCTAGTAAAATCTGCTGCACTAAATGGAACTATTAATACAATATATTGAAGTCTGCCTAACCTGAGACAAAACCAAATCCTCTTAGCCACCTGCAATAATTTCAGAGTAATCTGCTACTCAAGAAATGAAACCAACTTGGATCTATCAAAATAAGAAAAAGGCAGTGCAAAAATAGGCCTTTTAGCCAAAGTGAAAATGAAAACTGAGAAATACCACACCAGGAAGCTTTCTCCAACACCCTGTTTCAAAGTCCGGAGAAGAGAAATCCTTTTTGGAAAGCTTTTGAGATATAATTACTTAAACTTTGTTTATAGTGGCACAGCGAAGTCTTTTCTGTTCTTACCTTGCCAAAAAGTAAAACCCTAATGGATTAGGAACATCAACAACTAAAATACTGAAAACCTTATAGCAGAAGCATGCCAAGAAGTATGAAATGTTTCTAAGTCTGTTTCCTCCTTTGTGTTAGCAGCTGGACTCCACATTACTTTCTTCCAGTTTTATCCATGCTCCCTCTTTTTAAAAGTCACTTTTGTCAGTTGCTTTTAAGTTTTCCACTCTTCACTGAATTAACAGTATTATGGAATATGCTGTCATGAGCTATTATATTTCTTTTTTATTTCCATCACCAAACTAGTTTTCTCAAAATATGTAATATTTATCACATTTACGAACAAACTTGATAGTCTTCAGCTGACTCACAATTTAATTTTCTGTATATTTAATTCACTTAAAGTAATTAGACTTATACTTCTGTTTGACCTGTAAACATAAATGGCGAGATATTTTACATCTTATTTTAATGGCATGATTTTAAATTTATCTATTTATTTTCCAGGAAAATAATTTTTCTCATTAACAAATTATTTAAAAAATAAAACTATATATTTTGCACCAGCAGGGTTTTATTCCTTCTCATGTATGTATCTACTAATAGCACGTAATTATGTATGCCAGTGACTTGCCCACAAACTGATTTACACATGGGGAACTCTGAATAATGATTCTGGCAGACTCCAGATTTATGAAGCTCAGCAGTTTTAATGACCATGAATATGTTGCCAAACCTCTTTTATTTGTCTCCAAGCCTCTCCCTGAAGCCGCAGTCCTCCCTCTCAGCCCCACTTGGTTATCCCAGCTGTGTACTGTCCTCATTTTTAACCAACACATATAGACATTTTTCCTTATAAAGACCTGCACCTTACCTGCCACCTTCCCCTTTCTGGGCAAGGCTGAGTGGTCTGGATGCAGGTGTATTTTATCTCCTGCTCTCATCTTGATTTGCACTCCCCAACCCCAGCTTTTCCTCTGGAGGTCAGACTGCCCAACTTTCCCAGTTATGCAAATTCCAAATGCCATAAAGAAGTCTAATCTTACCACTTCTGACACACATATATATATCATGGTAATCCAAGCCTATGCCCCAACCAGTAATGCTGAAGAAGGTGAAGTTGAAAGGTTCTATGAAGACCTACAAGACCTTTTAGAACTAACACCCCAAAAAGATGCCCTTTTCATTATAGGGGACTGGAAGGCAAAAGTAGGAAGTCAAGAAACACCTGGAGTAACAGGCAAATTTGGCCTTGGAGTACAGAATGAAGCAGGGCAAAGGCTAATAGAGTTTTGCCAAGAGAAAGCACTGGTCATAGCAAACACTCTCTTCCAACAACACAAGAGAAGACTCTACACATGGACATCACCAGATGGTCAACACTGAAATCAGATTGATTATATTCTTTGCAGCCAAAGATGGAGAAGCTCTATACAGTCAACAAAAACAAGACTGGGAGCTGACTGTGGCTCAGATCATGAACTCCTTATTAACAAATTCAGACTTAAATTGAAGAAAGTGAGGAAAACCATGAGACCATTCAGGTATGACCTAAGTCAAATCCCTTATGATTATACAATGGAAGTGAAAAATATATTCAAGGGATTCGATCTGATAGAGTGCCTGATGAACTATGGACAGAGGTTCGTGACATTGTACAGAAGGCAGTGATCAAGATCATCCCCAAGAAAAAGAAATGCAAAAAGGAAAATGATTGTCTGAGGAAGCCTTACAAATAGCTGAGAAAAGAAGAGAAGCTGAGAAAAGAAAAGAGAAGCAAAGGAGAAAAGGAAAGAAATGCCCGTTTGAATATAGAGTTCAAAACAATAGAAAGGAGAGACAAGAACGTCTTCCTCAGTAATCAATGCAAAGAAATAGAGGAAAACAATAGAATGAGAAACACTAGAGATCTCTTCAAGAAAATGAGAGCTAGTAAGAGATGATTTCATGTAAAGATGGGCACAACAAAGGGCACAAATTGTATGGCCCTAACAGAAGCAGGAAGCCCAGGAAGCGCGGCCGAGGGTAGCTACCTCACGCCTGAGGTTAGCGGCGGCAAGAGGAGCTACTTCACATCCCAGGTCAGGGGCGGTGGCCAAGAGGAGTAACCCCACATCCAAGGAGCAGTGGATGTGTGGGCCCTGAAGGGCCAAGAGGAGCTACTCCACGTTCAAAGTCAAGAAGGACGACCTCATCCAAGGTAAGGAGCAAGCGGCTGTGCTTTGCTGGAGCAGCCGTGAAGAGATACCCATAGTCCAAGGTAAGAGAAACCCAAGAACACCCAGAAGAACCATACAAAAAAAGAGCTTCACGACCCAGATAATCATGATGGTGTGTACACTCACCTAGAGCCAGACATCCTGGAATGTGACGTCCAGTGGGCCTTAGAAAGCATCGCTACGAACAAAGCTAGTGGAGGTGATGGAATTCAGGTGGAGCTATTTAAAATCCTGAAAGATGATGCTGTGAAAGTGCTGCACTCAATAAGTCAGCAAATTTGGAAACCTCAGCAGTGGCCACAGGACTGGAAAAGGTCAGTTTTATTCCAATCCCAAAGAAAGGCAATGCCAAAGAATGTTCAAACTACCGCACAATTGCACTCATCTCACACACTAGTAAAGTAATGCTCAAAATTCTCCAACCCAGGTTTCAGCAATAGGTGAACTGTGAACTTCCAGATGTTCAAGCTGGTTTTAAAAAAGACAGAGGAACCAGAGATCAAATTGCCAACATCTGCTGGATCATTGAAAAAGCAAGAGTTCTAGAAAAAGATCTATTTCTGCTTTATTGACTATGCAAAGACTCTGACTATGAATCACAACAAACTGGAAAATTTTTAAACAGATGGGAATACCAGAGCAGCTTACCTCCCTCCAGAGAAATCTGTATGCAGGTCAGGAAGCAACAGTTAGAACTGGACATGGAACAACAGACTGGTTCCAGATAGGAAAAGGAGTATGTCAAGGCTGTATATTGTCACCCTGCTTTTTTAAATTATATGCAGGGTACATCATGAGAAGAAGAAGAAGGAGAAGGCAATGGCACCCCACTCCAGTACTCTTGCCTGGAAAATCCCATGAACGGAGGAGCCTGGTGGGCTGCAGTCCATGGGGTCGCTAAGAGTCAGACGCGACTGAGCGACTTCACTTTCACTTTTCACTTTCATGCGTTGGAGAAGGAAATGGCACCACTCCAGTGTTCTTGCCTGGAGAATCCCAGGGACAGAGGAGCCTGGTGGGCTGCCGTCTATGGGGTCGCACAGAGTCGGACGCAACTGAAGTGACTTAGCAGCGCATCATGAGAAACGCTGGGCTGGAGGAAGCATTAACCTCAGAGATGCAGATTACACCACCCTTATGGCAGAAAGTGAAGAGGAACTAAAAAGCCTCTTGATGAAAGTGAAAGAGGAGAGCGAAAAAGTTGACTTAAAGCTCAACATTCAGAAAACTAAGTTCATGGCATCTGGTCCCATCACTTCATGACAAATAGATGGGGATACAGTGATGGTGACTGCAGCCTTGAAATTAAAAGATGCTTGCTCCTTGAAAGAAAAGCTATGACCAACCTAAATAGCATATTAAAAAGCAGAGACATTACTTTGCAGACAATGGTCCATCTAGTGAAAGCTATGGTTTTTCCAGTAGTCATGTATGGATATGAGAGTTGGGATATAAAGAAAAAAGTGTGCCAAAGAATTGATGTTTCTGAACTTTAATGTTGGAGATAACCACAGCTGGTGTACAGAGTCCTTTGGACTGCAAGGAGATACAACCAGTCAATCTTAAAGGAAATCAGTCTTGAATATTTAACTGATACTGAAGCTGAAATGTCAATAGTTTGACCACCTTAGGCGAAGGACCGACTCATTGGAAAAGACCTGATGTTGGGAATTATTGAAGGCAGGAGAAGAAAGGGACAACAGAGTGTGATATGGTTGTTGCATCACCAACTCAATGGACTTGAGTTTAAGCAACCTCTGGGAGTTGGTGATGGACAGGGAAGCTTGGTGTGCTGCAGTCCATGGGGTCACAAAGAGCTGGACACGACTGAGTGACTGAACTGATAAAATATTCTGTCATATGAGTGTTGTGACCTACTTGCCCAAAATGAATTTTAATTATTATGATCTAGCATTATAAAACATAGTGACTATGTATTATTTATCAGGACAGCACATTATTTCATACTGGTAAGTGTCTTAGAAGCAAAGCATTACAGCTTAACAGAGATCTAATACTATCTGAACAACTATTTCTCAAACTTGGTGTATCCATAACCCAATTTTTGAACTAATAATTTGACAGAAATAGTGTTGCTATTAAACATTGATATTCCTGATTACCAAATAAAATGTATACCATGTTCTAAGGCAGTCAGTTTTGTTATAAAACAATAATGGGGCTCTGAACTTGTTACGCAATGAATTTTTTTGAACTCAAACTTGTCCTGACTGTAATTAAAACTACATTAGATGCAAAAAAATGCACTTCATCTCTAATATTACTACTCTCCAAAATAAATAGTTTATATGTTCACTTCAAATATGTTTATAATATATTTAATTTGAATAATAATATATGTTGTTTTTAACAAATTGAGAAAAGACAGAGAATGTAAACCTGAACATAAATTCCCATAATTCTTAGATATAGGGATAATGCTGATAATAGTTTAGTTATATCCTTCCAGTCCTGCTATGGGTAGGCATAATTCATACCCAACAATAAAACATGTAAGGGGGCTGTTTTATATATAACATGGCCTATTTTTCCTACTTAAAAGGCTACCTAACTCGTCTTATGCCACTGTGTCATTCTATACTATGCTATCTAATTACAGCCTCACAGTCTCCCAGCCACTTAATGCATTGTCTTTATTAATACTTTCTAGATAGCAGATAACTTGTAATGGCATTATTTATTTGAAACACATTTTTTTTTTACCATTTTAACCCAGTTTAAAATATTTACTTAGCTTCTACTATGGACAGTTTGTCAAATATTAAATCTAAAGAACAATAAATTTACAAACTATTTTCTGGCAAATATTAAATCTAAAGATTTTGTCTTTTGAATTTTAGTCTTTTATAGGAAGCATATGTGTACCATAATTATAGGTTGTGAAGTTTTAGAATGAATTCCCTGATTTAGAAAATGGGTTTTTAACCAGTAACCATTTAGACTATGAGATTTTGCATTTTTCTAAACTTCAAAATTTTTGATGGTGGGAGTTGTCAAAGATTGCATCAGACATTTTTTTTAGCCCGGTGGCATTTTAAAGCAGAGATCTCCAATACCAGTCAATTCTAAATGTAATATTTCATTACAATCATCTTGTGAAGAAGGCAGAAATTTTCTGATTCAATTTAATAGAGGTAAATTCCTATTTGGCAGCAACTGCTCAAGCATAATGGTTTGAAATCAAGGGTGCCATCAAGATCTTGTAACAGAATCGCTTGACAAAATGACCTGTACTTACCAAGGTTTGCCAAAGCAGCACACTCGTTTAGAAGTTACCTTGACAAGGCTAGTTTACATACGCTCATATTTCAAGTGATTTTATTTTTGATACTTACTCGAAAGACAAAGGACAAGCCAGAATGGTATAGCTAAATTAAGTTCAAGGACAGGTGACTGGCTGTTATTTAAACTTGAGTCAATCATTTCTTGATCTCATGTTCTTGAATCATCATTATATTCTTTAAGTTGCCTAGCCTACCAGTCTCTAACAAAATAGAAGTCTTCTGATGAATATAACGTATACCTTTTGCTTTCTCACTTTAGAAATTGAAGGCATAACATAACTTTTACAAATTCACATTTGTATAACATAACATTCATCCTCTCATCTATTGTTTGAGGCCTATAATTATCCCTAAGTTTTCTCTTAAAGAATTAATTATTCCTTTAAAAATACTTATGGATTATTCAGGATTGACATTCAACAATAACCATCAAAATATTTGTTATGACTTAAAAAATAAATTTCCTAAAAATTAGTTTATCTTACACACACACACATACATTTTATACATATATTTATATCAACAGGTAAATGTTTACTAAATACTAGCAATCACAGTGTGCTAAGTGTTGTCTCATTAAATTCTTCCAACAATCCCATGACATAAATGTCATTATAAACCCACCTTTTTTATATTACTTTATTTTACTGATTTTTTAATTTTTATCTTTTTAATTGGAATATAATTGCTTTAAAATGTTGTGTTAGTTTCTGCTGTGCAGCATCATGAATCAGGCATAGGTGTATAGATACCCCCTCCCCCCTGAGCCTCCAGCCCACGCCCACCAGCCATCCAGGCCGTCTAGGTCATCACAGAGCATTGAGCTGAGGGCCCTGTGCTGTACAGCAGCTTTCTGCCAGCTATTTATTTTGCACATGGTAGTGTGTATATCTCAATGCTGCTCTCTCAGTTCGTCCCCTCCTCCTTCCCCCTCTGTGTACAAAAGTCCATTCCCTATTTCTGTGCACCTCTTTTCTTGCCCTGAAAACAGGTTCATCCATACCATTTTTCTAGATTCCATATGTCAGCATTAATATGACAGATTTTTAGGCTCATTCACAGCACTGCAACTGACTCAATTTCATCTCTTTTTATGGCTGAGTAATATTCCATTGTATATACCACATCTTTATCCATTGGATGGACATCTAGATTACTTCCATGACCTGGTTATTGTAAATAGTATTGCAGTGAACGCTAGATACATGTGGTTTTCTCAAGGTTTATATCCACTAGTGGGATTGTTGCATCATATGGTAGTTCTGTGTTTAATGGGTGACTTTTTAAAATTTATTTTTCAATTATGGGAACATCATTTTACACTGTTCTATTGGTTTCTGCCATACAGCAATGTGAATCAGCCATAAATGTATAGATAGCCTTGAACCTTCCTCCCCTCCCCCACCCCCTAGGTCATCACAGAGCAGCAGGCTGGGTACCCTGTTTTTTTATAGCAACTTCTCACCAGCTATCTAATTTACTCATGATAGTGTATGCCAATGCTACTTTTTCCATTTGTCTCCCCCTCTCCTCGGAGAAGGCAATGGCACCCCACTCCAGGACTCTTGCCTGGAAAATCCCATGGACGGAGGAGCCTGGTGGGCTGTACTCCATGGGGTCGCTAAGAGTCGGACACGACTGAGCGACTTCACTTTCACTTTTCACTTTCATGCATTGGGGAAGGCAATGGCAACCCACTCCAGTGTTCTTGCCTGGAGAATCTCAGGGGTGGGGGAGCCTGGTGGGCTGCCGTCTATGGGGTCGCACAGAGTCGGACACGACTGAAGCGACTTAGAAGCAGCAGCACCATCTCCTCCCCTCATTGAATCCGCACGTCCATTCTCTATGTCTGCACCTCCGTTCCTTCCCTACAAATACTTTCATCAATACAATTTTTCTACATTCCCGTAGATATATGTTAATATATGACATTTGTTTTCCTGTTTCTGACATTTAACTCTTTATAAGAGGCTCTAGGTTCAACCACCTCACTATCACTGACTCAAATCCATTCCTTTTTATGACTGAGAAATAGTCCACGTATGTATGATATACCATATCTTCTTTATTCATTCATCTGTTGAAACTTGGGGTACATGTGTGTTTTAGAATTGTGGTTTTCTCAGGATATATGCCTAGTAGTGGGATTACTGGGTCATATGATAGATTTATTACTACCTTTTTCTTTTCAAAAAATCTCTTTACTGCTCTCCATAATGAATGGTTTGGTTTATATTCCCACCAACAGTGTAGGAAGGATTCATATTCTCCAGCATTTATTTTTTGTAGAATTTTTTGATGATGGCCATTCCGACTGGTTTGAGATGATACATCATTGTGTAGTGTTGATTTGCATTTCTCTGATAATTACTGATATTGAGCATCTTTCCATGTTTTTATTGGATCTCTGTATGTCTTCTTTGGAGAAATGTCTGTTTCGGTCTGCTGCTTATTTTTTGATTGGGCTGTTTACCTGAATTAAGCTGTATGAGCTGATTATATATTTTGGAGATTAGCCCTTTGTTAGTTGTTTTCTCCAACAGTTGTCTTTTATTCTCATTTATTGTTTCCTTTGCTGTGGAAAGGAAACAATAGTGGAAAATCACCTTTGCAGATGGTGACTGCAGACATGAAATTAAAAGACACTTACTCCTTGGAAGAAAAGTTATGACCAACATAGCACATTAAAAAGCAGAGACATTACTTTGCCAACAAAGGTCTGTCTAGTCAAGGCTATGGTTTTTCCAGTGGTCATGTATGGATGTGAGACTTGGACTATAAAGAAAGCTGAGTGCCAAAGAATTGATGCTTTTGAACTGTAGTGTTAGAGAAGACTCTTGAGAGTCCCTTGGACTGCAAGGAGATCCAACCAGTCCATCCTAAAGGAGATCAGTCCTGGGTGTTCATTGGAAGCACTGATGTTGAAGCTGAAACTCCAATACTTTGGGCACCTGATGGGAAGAGCTGACTCATTTGAGAAGACCCTGATGCTGGGAAAGATTGAGGGCAGGAGGAGAAGGGGACGACTGAGGATGAGATGGTTGGATGGCTTCACAGACTCAATGGAGATGAGTTTGAGTAAACTTTGGGAGTTGGTGATGGACAGGGAGGCCTGGCATGCTGTGGTCCATGGGGTGGCTAAGAGTCAGACATGACTGAGAGACTGAACTAAACTGAACTTGCTGTGGAAAAGCTTTTATATTTAATTAGGCCCTATTTGTTTATTTTTGTTTTTATTTCCATTATTTTAGGATTTGGGCCAAAGAGGATGTCACTGTGATTTATGTCAAAGAGTATACTGCCTACATTTTCCTCTAAGAGTCTTATAGTCTGTGGTCTTACATTTGTCTTTCATTCATTTTGAGTTTATCTTTGTGTGTGGTATTAGGGAACATTCTAATTTCATTCAGTCACATGTAGCTGTCCATTTTTCCCAAAACCACTTATTGAAGAGACTGTCTTTTCTCCATTGTATATTCTTGCATGCTTTGTAAAAATAAGGTTCCATACGTGTGTGGGTTTATGTCTAGGCTTTCTATCTTGTTCCATTGGTCTATATTTATGTTTTTGTGCAGTGCCATAATATACTGATGACTGTAGCTTTGTGGTATAGGATGAAGTCAGGAAGGTTAATCCCTCCATCTCCGTTTTTCTTTCTCAAGATCACATGGGCTATCTGGGGTCTTTTGTATATCCAAACAAATTGTGAAAATTTTTTGTTCTAGTTCTGTGAAAAATACCATTAGTAGTTTGATAGGAATCACATGCAATCTGTAGATTGCTTTGCATAGTATAGTGATTTTCACAATATTGATTCTTCTAATCCAAAAATATAATATATCTCCATTTGCTTGTGTTGTCTCTGATTTCTTTCATTGGTGTCTTATAGTTTTGTGCCCACAAGTCTTTTGTCTCTCTCTTTAGATAGGTTTATTCCTAGGTATTTTATTCTTTTTGTTGCAATGGTGAACGTAGTTGTTTTAATTTCTCTTTTTGCTTTTTCATTGTTAATGTATAGGAATGCAGGTGATCTCTGTGTATTAATTTTATATCCTGAAACTTTGCTATATTCATTGATTAGTTCCAGGAATTTCCTAGTGGCATCTTTAGGGTTTTCTATGTGTAGTATCCTGTCATGTGCAAACAGTAAGTTTTACTCTTTCTTTTCCAATCTAGACTCATTTTACTTCTTTTTCTTCTCTGATTGCCATAGATGAGACTTCCAAAACCTTTGAATAATCGTGGTGAGAGTGGGCACCCCTGTCTTGTTTCTGGTCTTAAATGCTTTCAGTTTTCACAGAGAATAAAACATTATTCTGTATGTTTACCATATATGGTCTTTATTATATTAAGATATGTTCCTTCTATGTCTACTTTCTGGAGAGTTGTTTTTTTTTATCATAAATGGATGTTGAATTTTGTTTAAAGCTTTCTCTGCTTCTATTGAGATGATCATATGATTTTTGGCCTTCATGATATTTATATATTGAACAATTCTTGTATCCCTGGGATAAATCTCAATTGATCAAGGTATATGATCCATTTAATGTGCTGTTGGATTCTGTTCACTAGAATTTTGGGGGGGTATATTTGCATCTGTTTTCATCACTGATATTGGCCTGTAATTTTCTTTTTCGGTGCTGCATTTGTCTCATCTTGGTATCAGGGTGATTGTGGCCTCATAGAATGAGTCTGGGGGTTTTCCTTCCTCTCCAGTTTTCTGAAAGACTTTGAGTAGGATAGCTCTTCTCTAAACATTTGGTGGAATCCGCTCATGAAGCTATCTGGCCCTGGGATTTTGTTTGTTGGAAGACTTTTGATCATAGTTTCCAATTCAATGCTTATGATTTTTCTGTCCATATTTTCTATTTTTTCCTGGTCCAGATAAAAAGGTTACATTTTTCTAAGAATTCATCCATTCCTTCCAGGTTGTCCATTTATTGGCATATAGTCACTCATAGTAGTCTCTTATGATCCTTTGTATTTCTGTGTTATCTGTTGTAAATTCTCCTTTTTCATTTCTCATTGTATTTATTTAGGTATTCTCCCCTTTTTTCTTGATAAATCTGGCTAATGATTTGTCAATTTTTTAAAATCTTCTCAAAGAACAAGCTTTTAGTTTTATTAACTTTTGCTATTTCCTCCATTTATTTTTCATTTATTTCACCTCTGATCTTGGTGATTATTTTCCTTCTTCTAACTTTGGAGGTATTTTTGTTCCTCTTCTTTTGGTTTGCTTTTGGAGCCAGGTTAGGTTGTTTATTTCATGTTTTTCTTATTTCTTGATTTAGGCTTGTATTGCTATAAACTTGCCTCTTAGCACTACTACTACTGCATACAATAGGTTCTGAGTTGTGTTTTTATTGTTATTTTTTTCTAGGTACTTTTTCATTCCTCTTTGATTTCTTCCATGACCTCTTCATTAGTCAGAAGTGTATTGTTTAGACTCCTTGTGTTTGTGTTAACAGTTTGGTTTTTTTTTTTTTTTCTCCTTTAGTTAATATATGATCTTATAGCATTGTGGTTGGAAAACATGCTTCATACAATTTCAGTATTTTTCAATCTACAAAGGCTTGATTTGTGACTAGGATGTTATCAATCCTCTGCCTTATCTAAATCTATCTTGAACATCTGGAAGTTCTCAGTTCTTGTACTGTTGAAGCCTAGCTTGGAGAATTTTCAGCATTACTTTGCTTGCCCGTGAGATAAGTGCAATTGTGCAGTAATTAGAACATTCTTTGGCATTGTCTTTCTTTGGTATTACAATGAAAAATGACATTTTCCAGTCCTCTGGACACTGCTGAACTTTCCAAATTTGCTGGCATATTGAATGCAGCACTTTCACAGCATCATCGTTTAGGATCTGAAATAGCTCAACTGGAGTTCCATCACTTCCACTAGCTTTGTTTGTAGTGATGCTTCCTAAGACCCGCTTGACTTCACATTCCAGCGTGTCTGGCTCTAGGTGAGTGATCATCCCCTCATGGTTATATGGGTCCTAAAGATCTTTTTTGTATATTTCTTCTCTTTATTTTGGCTACCTCTTCTTAATATCTTCTGCTTCTGTTAGGTCCATACAGTTGCTGTCCTTTATTGAGCCCATCTTCACATGAAATCATCCCTTGGTATCTCTAACTTTCCTGAAGAGATCTCTAGTCCTTCCCATTCTATTGTTTTCCTCTATATCTTTGCATTGAATACTGAGGAAGGATTTCTTGTATCTCCTTGCTATTCTTTGGAATTCTGCATTCAAATGGGCATTTCTTTCCTTTTCCCCTTTGCCTTTAGCTTCTCTTCTTTTCTCAGTTATTTGTAAGGCCTCTCAGAAAACCTTTTTGTCTTTTTGCATTTGTTTTTCTCGGGGATGGTCTTGATCACTGCCTTCTGTACAATGTCACGAACCTCCGACCATAGTTCTTCAGGCACTTTGTCTATCACATCTAATCTCTTGAATCTATTTGTCACTTCTACTGCATAATCATAATGGATTTGATTTAGGTCATACCTGAATGGTCTAATGGTATTCCCTACTTTCTTCAATTTAAGTCTGAATTTGGCAATAAGGAGTTCATGATTGGAGCCACATCCGCTCCCAGTCTTGTTTTTGCTGACTCTATATAGCTTCTCCATCTCTGACTGCAAAGAATATAATCAGTCTGATTTCGGTGTTGACCATCTGGTGATCCCCATGTGTAGAGTCTACTCTTGTGTTGTTGGAAAAGGGTGTTTGCTATGACCAGTGCGTTGTCTTGGCAAAACTCTATTAGCCTTTGCCCTGCTTCATTCCGTACTCCAAGGCCAAATTTGCCTGTTACTCCAGGTATCTCTTGACTACCTACTTTTGTATTCCAATCCCCTATGATGAAGATGACATCTTTCTTTTGTTATTTCTAGAAGGTCTTGTAGGTCTTCATGGAAACATTCAGCTTCAGCCTCTTCAGCATTAGTGCTTGGCACATAGACTTGAGTTACTGTGCTATTGAATGGTTTGCCTTGGAAACAAACAGAGTTCATTCTGTTGTTTTTGAGAGTGCACCCAAGCACTGCATTTCAGACTCTTTTGTTGACTGTGAGGAGTACTCCATTTCTTCTAGTGGATTCTTACCCACAGTAATAGCTATAATGGTCATCTGAATTAAATTTACCCATTCTGGTCCATTTTAGTTAACTGATTCCTGAAACGTTGATGTTCACTTTTGCCATTTCATTTCATCTCCTTACCAGTTATAATTTACCTTGATTTATGGACCTAACATTCCAGGTTCCTATGCAACATTGTACTTTACAGCATCAGATTCTACTGTTACCACTAGACACATCTACAACTGGGCAGTGTTTTCACCTTGGCTCAGTGTCTTTATTCTTTCTGGAGCTATTTCTACCCTCTTGTCCAGTAGCGTATTGGGCACCCACAGACCTGGGGAGTTCATCTTTCAGTGTCATATCTTTTTGCCCTTTCATACTACCAAGGGTCCTCTGTTGAGGTCCAGCCTCAGCAGGATCTAGGGATACCCTCAGGATGGATGGCGTAGGTGAGAGAGAAACTGAGGCAGCCTCTCAGTCTTTCCTTGGATTGTCTGTTTATTTCAAGCTTATGATTTTCTTTTATACTTTTATAAAAGCATTAGGTCAGAGGTTTGATATTTTTAGTTCCCATTGACCCAGATTTATTTTTCTCCAAAAATCATTGTTGCCCCTCAAAAGAAGTTCCTTCCTCAGCGATTCTCTTATCTACTTCTTCTCATGTGTCCTTGTGAATACGCTGTAACTCATGCTAATGTCTGGGCTGCATACCACATTCCTCAGTTTATTTCTTATCTTTCTAAGTCCTGTTTGCCCCTAGTATCCTAAGTTCACTATTTCTTAGAAAGGGCTTCTAGTTAATAATATCTCTAAAGTCTCTAATTTTTATAAGCTATAGTAGAATATTGTAACATTATAGCAATGCTTAAATCTTTAGCTTCTAACTATTTTAATTATTCCTAAGCCCTAAATTCAGCAAACTTCTTTGCCATAAACACTTTTCTCACAAATGGGCCTCAGATAGGAATCCCTCCCATGGTCTCAAGCTGTGGCCTCTGTGCTCACCCTGGAACACTCTTTTGTAAAAGTCCTTGAACGAATGTCAGTGATTAACTTTATGAATTATTTTTTGAGCACAGCTGCAGGAGGTTTTATGCCTTCTCTTGCTCCTCTCAAAAACAATAAGCACCTTAATATTCTCTTCAGTCAACTCAGCCGAGGAAAGGAAAACACAAGTCAGAATCACAAAGCCTAACTCCTTCATTCTAGGTCCTTGCCTACGGAACAAAGGGAGGGGGTTTAGGGCCGTGCTTCTATTTTGTCAGTAATGCCTAACGCGGCTCCCGACAGTCCTCAGGGCCAGCCAGAATGCTGAACTGGTTTGCCATTCCCTTCTCCAGTTGGCCACTTTTTGTCAGAGCTCTCCACCATGACCCATCCGTTTTGGCTGGCCCTATACTGCATGGCTTCTAGTTTCATTGAGTTAGAGAAGGCTGTGATCTATGGTGAGCAGTTTGGTTAGTTTTCTGTGATTATGGTTTTCGTTCTGTCTGTTCTCTGATGGATGAGGATACGAGGCTTGTTGGAAGCTTCCTGATGGGAGGGACTGACTGTGGAGAAGAGTGGGTCTTGCTCTGGTGGTCAGGCCCCTGCTTGGTAAATCTTTAATCCAATTTTCTGCTGGCAGGTGGAGCTGTGATCCCTCCCTGTAGTCCAGCCTCAGACCAAACTATGGTCAGGGCGATGGCAGTAGGCTGACGGCCTCCTTCAAAAAGGCTTATGCCAGCTTTCTGCGGCTCTCGGGACTGTTGTAGTCAGTGCCCCGACTCCGCGGCAGGCCACTGTCTTCCCACGCCTCCACCGGGACTCCCAGACTCTCAAAGGGAAGTCTGGCTCGGTCACTTGTGGGGTCGCTGCTCCTTTCTCCTGGGTCCCAGCCTGCACAAGGTTTTGTCGTGCCCTCCATGAGTCTGTTTCCCCATTCCCGTGGAAGTTCTATAATCAGATTCCACTGGCCTTCAAAGTCAAAGTCCTTGGGTATTCTCAGTCTCAGTCTGTTGTGGGCCCTGGCACTTTTGCAACAGTGCAGGAACTTCTTTGGTGTAATTGTCTTCCAGTTTGGGGTTGTCTGCTCCGGGGCTGTATGGTGGGGCTAGTGGCAACCTCCTCCGAGAGGACTTGTGCCACATGCCACGCCTCCCAGGTCTGCTGCAGCGAGAGCCCTGTCCCCCTGGCAGGCCACTGCTGACCCATGCCTCCGCAGGGGACACTCAGACACTCAAGGGCACGTCTGGTCAGTCTCTAGGGTCTCTGCTCCATTCCATGGGTCCTGGTGTGCACCAAGTTTCATCTGCGCCCTCTGAGTGTCTCTGGCGGGTATGAGGTTTGATTCTGAAGGTGATTTTGCCCCTCCTCCACTCTTACTGGGGCTTCTCCTTTGCCCTTGGATGTGGGGTATTGTCCTTTTGGTATCCACCATTCCCTGGTCTGTGGTTGTTCAGCAGCTGGTTTCAGGTTTGGTGTTCTCACAGAAGGGGGTGGGCCCATGCCCTTCTACTCTGCCGTCTTGCTGCTGCTGCTAGGGCGCTTCAGTCGTGTCGGACTCTGTGTGACCCCATGGACGGCAGCCCACCAGGCTCCTCTGTCCCTGGGATTCTCCAGGCAAGAACACTGGAGTGGGTTGCCATTGCCTTCTCCCTTGATAGTATCTTAAAATGCAATTTTATGTTTTAAATTGTATTATGTTCAGAGCATTTGCTTATCACTTTTATTAGTATTAATTTGTCAGTAGGATCTCTTATGCTTGTTATAAAAACCATAGTAATTGTGAATGTCAAAAGATTTCTTAATGTATTTTAGGGTCTTTGACAATTTTATACCTTTCATTCCTTCTTGTCATCCAACATTACCTAGGTCCATCAGTTCTGTGTTACATGTAAACACGATAGTGTCTTTCTTCCTATTTGTATTTGGACAAGATAGCTTTATGTTATACTTTCATTTCTTTTGGTTATTTGTTTTATAACTGTAATATCACTTTTAATCTAATGTAAGAATTTTTGTATTTTAAATAAAGTGTTGACTCATTATATATTAAGATATTTATAATAATTTTTACTAAGTCAAGGCCACACATTTTGTTGATTTACAAAAATACATCACTTCTGACATCACTTTTCCTCCATATTAATCAAAATAACAAGATGATTAAGTAGTGATAGGAAACAATCATAAATTTTCACTGGTTTAAACAAAAATGTTTGCTCTGTTATAATTTGCCTTATTTTACTCTCTTATTTTATTCCCACAAATTCTGCTATGTCTAAATAATTTACAGAATAGCTCTGTTCATTAATATAACTCAGTGATCCAGATTGCTCCAATCTTTAGGCCCACCATCTGAGCAAAAATCCTCTTCCAAGACTGTCATGAAATGGAAGAGACAAATAGACATACCTACTGGCTTTTTAGTGGCTTAGGCTGGAAGGGACACAAGCAGCTTTTCTATTTCATGGTCCACGATGAATCAGATGACCCTATACTTGCAAGGGGCTGAGAGGGGCAGTCTCCTGTGGGTCTGAAGTGGGTCATGGGGTTAGTAGTGAACAGTATACAGCAGCCCCCCACTAGCTAGCTATTTGAGAGGTATATCATTCAGGGAGCTCAGCTCTGTGCTCTTTGATGACCTAGAAGGGTAGGATGGGTTGGGCTAGGAGGAACAGAGGTGCAAGAGTGAGGGGATATATGTATACACAGAACTGATCCACTTAACTGTACAGCAGAAACTAACACAACATTGTAAAGCAATTATACTCCAGCAACAAGTAAATATTTTAAAACAATAAAAAAGTAGGCAAAAAAATAATGAACGGTAATTTCAGTTAATTACTGGTAAAATCCTGGTGGCATTTTTAAGTAGCATAACATTAAATATGTGAAATAATAGGAATAAGCGAGATGATACTGAGACTTTTTCAAGAAAATTGCGAGCTTTTCCATTTGTTTACAACTTTTGTGTCATTCAGAAACATTTTAAGATATTTTTAATGTATGATTTGAAAATTTCCTGCAAAGTCTTTTACGTCCAATTTATCTTATTCATTACTAATATTAATGGAATATTTCCTCCATCATATTTCTTCTGGCTTATAGTTATTGAAGTACATGAAGGTTATTGATGTTTTATATAATTAGCTATTATTATATGCTAATTTTTGTCTTGGGCTTCCCAGGTGGCTCAGAGGTTAAAGCGTCTGCCTCCAATGCGGGAGACCTGGGTTTGATCCCTGGGTCAGGAAGATCCCCTGGAGAAGGAAATGGCAACCCACTCCAGTATTCTTGCCTGGAGAATCCCATGGATGGAGGAGTCTGGTAGGCTACAGTCCATGGGATCACAAAGAGTCGGACACGGCTGAGCGACTTCACCACCATCAATTTTTGTCTTAGTACCATAGTAAGTTATTTTCTCTTGATTCTCTTTCACTTTCCTAGTGCAAAATCAAGTCATCTGCAAATGTTAGTTAACCTCCTTCAGTATTTACTCGTTTTATTTATTTTTCCTAATGTTATTGGATAATGGCGACAGTTTTTGAATAATTGTGGTAGTAGAATATATCCTTATCTTATTCCTGATCTTAGTGGAAAAGTTTGTAGTATCTACACATTTTGTATAATAAGTAGCTTTTGTGTTTAACTTAATATATTATCATGGTAAGAAAAATGTTATCTGTACAAATTTTTTTTTCAATTTTTGAGTTTTTTTAATGATTCAGACAGCTGAATTTTGTCAAAAGAATTTTCAGCATCTACAGAAATGCTCAGATGATATTTTGGTACTTTCTAAAGAAGGTAAATTATGTTTAATATATAACCTTAATATTGAACTAATTTGTTCCTGGAGTAAACCCCACTAAATTATATTATGCTTTTAAGTGTTCCTGGGTTTCTGCTTTTTATTTTTTTGGATATTGAAGTTGTTTAAAGTGAAAGCACTCGGTCGTGTCCAACTGTTTGCTACCCCATGGATTGTAGCCTGCCAGGCTGTTCCATCCATGGGATTTTCCAGGCAAGAATATTGAATTGGGTTGCCATTTCCTTCTCCAGGATATCTTCCCAGTTCAGGGATCGAAACTGGGCCTCCCACATTGCAGGCAGGCTCTACCATTTGAGCTACCAGCTAATCCTTATTGGATGTTATTACATCAAAACCCATTACTTACTTATTTACAGTTTTATTGAAGTATAATTAACAATTACACTTGTTTATATTTGATTTATATTTGGTGATTTGATATACATAGTAACATAGTCACCACAACCAAGCTAATTAACATAGTCATTTCCTTGTATAGTTAACATATTTGTGTGCGTATGGTGAGAAGACTTAAGATAAAACCTCTTAGAAATTTCCAGTATGAAATTCAGTATTGTTGACTCTAATCTCACTCATCTTGCAAAGTGGAAATGTATTCCTTGAGCAACATCGTTTCAGTTTCCCCTTCCTCCTGCCCCTGGCAACCACCATTCTACTCTGTTTCTATTATTTGACTATTGGGATTACTAAAGTAAGTAAAGTAATGTGATCTCACATTAAAGGAAGATAATGCAGTATTTGTTTTTCGACATCTGAATTATTTCACTTAGCAGAATGTCCTTTAGGTTCATGTTGCAAATGGCAGAATGTCCTTCTTTTTAAGGATTAGTAATATTCCATTACACATATAACTACTTTTCATTGACCATGCATCCAATAGCAGACATTTAGATTGTTTCTGTATTACCCATATACTTGTCTTTTTAAATTTTTTAAAATTAAAAAAAAATCATTATTAAGCTTACGCTTGAAGCATGAGAAGAATTTAGAAATTTTCTTTATTTCCTGTGTTCTAAAAAACCTTTTGGGTCTTTAATATTTCACAGTATTTCTTGTGGAACCAATTATAATTAGAGTTTTTTTGTGGAAGCCGATGGTTATTTCTTTGAAAATGGTTTTCAGTGGAAATTGCTTCTCTCTTGCTCTCTCTTTCCAGACAGACACACACCTGTGTACACTTCTCCTCTGACTCTAGCAGTGATCTGTTTTACATGGAATTTCTGTATAATTGACCCTCCTAAGACCTTATCTTTTTAGGAGAGCTTTTCCATAATCCTGCATCTCTCTGGTTTCTTGAGTACTAAATGTAGGGATGGCAGCATTAGTTTTCCTTGGTGATGCATTCATTATTCAGGGTTTATTTTGCTGCCACTTTCTAACACCTGCCATATCTGGAGCATCTCTAGTCTTTTCCCATGTCCATTTTGCTCAGAGTAGCTCCTGGTTAGAATGGATCTCCCTTTAAAGAGTGAATATTTGCTGGAGATTTCTGAGCTACACCATTAGAAGGCCCCATTCACTAACCTTGCTGTTTCCTAAAGAAGTGTTATGGAGGCTTCCACAAATAGTTCCTTTGGTCTTAGATGCTTTAGGTATCACTCAATGGTAATTAGGGTCTTCCCAGACAGCTCAGTAGTGAAGAATCTGCTTGCCAATGCAGGAGATGCAGGTTCAATCCCTGGGTTGGGAAGATCCTCTGGAAAAGGAAATGGCAACCCACTCCAGTATTCTTGCCTGGAAAACTCCATGTACAGAGGAGCCTGGTGGGCTATGGTCCAGGGGGTCACAAAGAGTCTGATATATCCGAGTGACTGGGCATACACACTTGCAGTGGTTATTAGAATTCTAAGGTTTCACCATACTTTTCATCGCATTGAAAATGTACTCAGCATTTGTTTTTGTTTTCAAAGACAATTTTTAGAAGATCTTTAGGGTCACAGCAAAATCAACAGAGAGGTACAGAGATTTCCCATATACCTCCAGCCCTCACACATCAATAGCTTCCACCATTACTAACAACCCCCACCAGATTTACACATTTGTGACAATTGATGAGCCTACACTGGCACACTGTAACCACCCCAGATCCAATGGTTTACATTAGCATTCACTCTTGGTGTTGTACATTCTACCGATTTGGGTAAGCATATAATGATTGAATTCCTTGTTACAGCATCATATAGACTATTTTCTTTTCCCTAAAAATATTCTTTGTTCCAATTATTCAACTCTCCCTTGCCTCTCCAACCACTGGCAACCACTGATCTTTTTACTATCTCCATCACATCACTGCCTTTTCCAGAATGTCTTATAGCTGGAATCATATAGTACGTGGTTTTCTCAGTTTGTCTTCTTTGACTTAAAGGCCCTACCTGGCTTTTCATGGCTTGATAGTTGGATTTATGAAAATGCTATCTTGAACTTTCTGGGCACACATATTTGATATATTAAAAATGAAGAGTATTCTTCATTTCCACAGTAATGCGCTCACTCTGATTTTCTTGAAGCCTTTTCTTTTATGTCCCACTGTTGTTTGTCCAAGGAGAAGAAAGGCAACAGAGGAAACACAAGGTTACATGTGAACTAAGACCTGGTCTCATGCCTGGGAGTCACTACAGATCGACAAGGAAGGCAGCAAGCTAGAAAGCATGCCCTGCAATCCCGCTTGTGCCCAATGTGTGAGTTATTCAGATTGTTCTAGAAAACTCAGAAGTTTGGAACTGGATATGAAATGCTCATCATTTTAATTGATAGCATGTTTTAAAAAGCATATTCAAATCAAACACACTTTTTGAGCTCTTTCTGAGCAGCAGACTTTCTGCATACAAACTTTTACTGAACTCTTAAACATCAGTATTATTGTTACATTTGACACCGGCTGGATTTCTCTGTGTCTGGAAGTGAGCACATGAATGGCATATTACATTTTTACTTTTATATCTAAAAATCTCACTGGAAAGGGTAGGCTTCTTTTTTTTTTTAATCGATGAGGTACATATCTACTCTTTATCAGTAAAACATCTTAGTCATTTTTCATTTAAATACCTGTTGGTCAAATTATGTGTGTGTGTGTGTTTTTTTTCCTATTCCATGCTTTTGGTTTATTTTAGACCTTGACAAATTGAACACTTTTACATTTTCCTCTCAGACATTCTATGCCTGATGCTTCTTTTACTACACCAACAGAAAGGATGGATTAATGATTTTACTAGAAAGACAGGGACATCCATTTACAAAGTCCTCACGGGCATCACAGGCCTGCATAGTGCTCTAGATAATTACAAGAGCAAATGCTCAAAGGAAACATCATAAAATGTCAGAATGGGAGGAATGAAATAGAATCAGATTGTATTGTTTAAAACAAAATATTTTGTAACTCATAAGATATATGTGTTTACAAAGCATTTCGGCAAAAAAAAAAGAAAGAAAGAAAGAAATGAAGTTAATCAGACAATTCAAACAAACAAAAACCCCAGTCTTTTCTTTTTTTCATTTTTGAGTCTTTGCTTCTAAGTGCGTCTTTAAACTTTTAGCACACAGTAAACCTCTCCCGCCCATGCTCAGTCGCTGCACTCCTGGCCAACTCTTTGAGACCCCCATGGACTATAGCCTGCCAGGCTCTTCTGTCCATGGGATTTTCCCAGGCAAAAATACTGGCATGGATTGCCATGCTCCTCTCCAGAGGATCTTCCCAACCCAGGGACTGAGCCTGCATCCCCTGCGTCTCCCACATAGCAGGCTGCTTCTTGACCACTTAGCCACTGGGGGAGCCCGGTAGACGACTCTTCCTAAACCGCAGTGAGCTAAAGCCTTCCTTCCTTGCTACTTTCAAACTTTGAAAATTTGAAGTATATGATAAGTTATCTTTATTTGTAATGGCCACCTATCAGAACAGAGTAGGTACTCAACCAATATTTTTTAAAATAATTCTGAACTAATTCTGTAAAATCTGTGTTCTTTGTCACATGTGGCCACTGAAATCTCTGCTTGATTAGCTAAGTAATGAATGAACAGAGATTTCCTTAGATAAGTCTCCCAATCTTTACAAAGGAGATCTATTTTCATTCTGGGGCACAAGTTTAACACTCAACCAAGCAATTGATATCGATTTCTCCTTTTGACTTCACTTGCTTGTATAGCTCCTCAAAGTAAGCCAGAGATGAGAGCTAAGGACCTTCTCATTGGAACATTATCCAGAGTTTAAAATGATGATAATATAAATGCTATTCACCACTGAGCCATGGAGCATAATATTATTTATTTCTTTTATTTCCTTCACTTAATTATTATTTCTTTTATTTCCTTGACTTCTTATTTTCCTTAGAGTGAATTTTATCTTATTTCCTCTGGCTGTTATGTAACTTTACATATCCAGCCAAGTGTTCAAATTTCCTTGAAATACATTCTGACTTAGCAGGTGTATTGTCAGTTGAATCTTCTTAGAGAGTCTCTGTGGGCTTCCTCTCCCCAGCTTCACTTTGGACTTTGCTCTACCTGTAGAATACAGTTATTCAAGATTCTCGCTTCATCCTCCTCCTCGAGTCCCCCTTTGCCACTCTGCCATATTTGAATTCCCTGATTCCAGGGTCCTATCACATGTATTCCTCCTTTAAAAATTTTTGTTTAATTTCTCATTTTGAGGAGTCTTCAGTCTCTGCTACCTGTCCAAATTTTTCTTTATCCTAAACTTTGTATCCCCTTCATGGGTCACAGCCTTGTCATGGTGAAGGGGCTTGTGTAAATCAATGAAGCTATGAGCCATGCCGTAAGAGACACTTGCTCCTTAGAAGGAAAGCTATGACAAACCTAGACAGTGTACTGAAATGCAGAGACAGCACTTTACAGAGACGTCACTATACAGACCAGTCGACAAAGGTCTGTAAAGTCAGAACTATTGTTTTTCCAGGAGCCATGTACAAATATGAGAGTTAGACCATAGAGAAAGTTGAGCGCTGAAGAACTGATGCTTTCAAATTGTGGTGCTGGAAAGGACCCTTGAGAGTTCCTTGGACTACAAGGAGAGCAAATCAGTCAATTCTAAAGAAAATCAACCCTGAATATTCATTGGAAGGGCTGAAGTTGAGGCTGCAAAACTTTGGCCGCCTGATGGGAAGAGCTGACTCATTGGAAAAGACCCTGATGCTGCGAAGGATTGAAGGCAAAAGGAGAAGGGAGTGGCAGAGTGTGAGACAGTTAGATAGCATCACCAGTCCACTGGACGTGAGTATAAGCTAACACTGGGAGGTAGTGAAAGACGGGGAGCCTGGTGTGCTGTAGTCCACAGGGCCGCAAAGAGTTGGATACAGTTTAGTGACTGAACAACAATGCCAAATTCTTTGTATAACAATTTAACTAGATGTAGAATTCTGGATTCTGTATCATTTCTGCTAAGTAACTTGATGATACCATTCTTTTTACCTTCAAGTGTTCCACACTAAAATTAAAACAGTAAAAATTATTCTTTTCTTTGAGCTTTTCTTCCAAGATGAGTTGCTTTTAGAGGAAACTTAAAATATTCTTTTTATGTTCATGGTTTGAAATGTAATGGTGATATATCATGGTGTGCGTATGTCTTCACTCATGGTCTGGATATTTTGTAAGTGCTGTCAATTAGGAAACACAGTAACTTTAGCTCTTGAAAGTATTAATGAATAATTTTCCATTTTTTTTAAGTCAGTTTTCTCTGCTGCCTCTTTTTTGGATTTTCTACTGCTAGGATTTTGAACAACTAGACTAACAGTTTAATTTTTTTTTAATTTTTTGTCCTGTATTTTATTCTGTTTTATTTTGTCCTTGTTTGGGGGAGCAGAATCTTTCCAAAAATTCTCTGGCATTTTTCCATTCCAGTTTCATGATTTTAATTCTGAAAAGTTTGACTTTTGTTTCTGATTTTTCCTTATTATAAATATGGAATCATCTTTTTGTGGACCTAATAGTTGCAGTACATCTCTGAGACAGTTAAGGTTAATGTTGCATTTTTTTTTAGTTAGCCAATTTAAGGGGTATAAAATTCTTCCACCGTGATGGGTTTCAAGGTACTAACAATAGTTTAGGGGTACCAACATGTAGGCACTGAATGAAGAGTAGGGAGAAGGTATTAACAGTTGGCTGTTGTCCCAAAGCTAGTTGGCCCCAGTGTACTACTGGATGATAATTTACTGAAAAGTACCTCTTTTATTTATTCGATGTTTGCTTTCCTTAGCTAAATCAGCTGGAAATCCCCAATGTTAATGTCTATAGTATTTTCTCTTAGGTTTCTATGTTTTTCAAAAAATGATCTACTGTCTTGCCTAAAGAATAACTGTTAGTGTTTCCAAAACAGAGGCAGAAATGACTTGCACTTATTCCAGAATGTGTTTGTTGATTCCTTTGTTTTCTGTAGAGTATGATAGATACCCTCTTTTACCTCTTTAGAAAATAAGTCTCCTGCATTTTATGGCACTCAGAATTTGCATAATGAAGGCCTGTGGGCTTTTGGTAGCAACTGGCGGTAAAAACAGAATTTTGTTTTGTTTTAATGTATATGATTTTGACACATATTGTTAAGAAATGAAAGTAAGACAATAACGAAAATAAAAATTTTTTTGGTTCTTACTACCCTGTCATGGAGAAAGCAATGGCACCCCACTCCAGTACTCTTGCCTGGAAAATCTCATAGACAGAGGAGCCTGGTGGGCTGCAGTCCATGGGGTCGCTAAGAGTCAAACACAACTGAGCGACTTCACTTTCAGTTTTCACTTTCATGCATTGGAGAAGGAAATGGCAACCCACTCCAGTGTTCTTGCCTGGAGAATCCCAGGGACGGGGGGAGCCTGGTGGGCTGCCGTCTCTGGGGTCTCACAGAGTCGGACACAACTGAAGTGACTTAGCAGCAGCAGCAGCACTATCCTATCAAAACCCTGTACTGATAAGGCTCTCTTTAGAGAATATCTTATTTAAATTTATTTCTATAGAAAAAAAAAAAGTTTCTGTGTATAGCCACCAGTTCTTAGTTTAAGCCAAAGCATCAAGAGGTCTTACCTCGACTATAAATGTCACTTAGTCTCCACTGCATTGACCTCCATTGAAGTCATGAAATCATCTGTGTAGCAGAGTAATTTTTAGTCACTGTCATTTAAGACTTGCTAAATTCCTAGGATCGTATTCAATATTTGGGGACTTCAGTTTTTCTTACTCTCATTTGGGATATATACTCTCTTTAGCTTAATAATGTAAAAGTAGGCTTTGGACTATAATTGGGCAATGACATATTACTCCTCTTAAATCCAATGATACTCTGGTTATATCTATTGCATTTTCTGAAAAATTATGTTCATATATTCTTGAGAACACAAGAAAATTTATAACATTTTTTTCCATTTTCAATCCTTTTTATGCTTTAGTATAATTGATAAATTACTTGCATATCTCTTCATCTGTAGAAGTATCATTAATGATGAACAATGAATAAAAATAGTGAAGGGCTATATTTCTGACAAATATATAATAAATGATATGCATACAAATGTTTAATAACATTTTCAATAATTTTTTTGATACTCTAGACTCTTTGGCAGGATTAATTCTTTTTACATTAATGAGAGATTTGAGAGAGTTTTTGACACAAGGAAGAAATATATATAATTCTACATTGAAATTTGTCTCATGTATAAAATTTAAACAAAGTTCAACTGAGAATCATTTTAGTAAAACTCTATTAATAAATCATCACTGAATTACAGGAATTTGTGATATCATTGTGAGAAAATGATGCTTCTTTCATTCAAACTGATGCCAGCTCTATTGCCTAAATAATTTTCATCTATGCATGCTATCATCTGAATTAGGAAGTATGTGTATGTATTTTGAGCTGCTTACTTTATAAGCTTTAGTGATAATTTGAAGGGTATACAAAAATGTTCTTTTGTACATTAAAATAAGTACCTCTTTATTTATTTTTTTATTTTAACTTCAATTAAAGAAGTTAATATTGTATTTAGTGATGCTTTATTTCTTCAGAAAAGTTTGCTACAGAGGTGGTAAGTTAGATTTTCATTTAAACATGAAATTAAGACTTCTGAAAAGCTAACATATAATTTATTTCTCAATTTTCTCCAGGATCCATAAGCAAAGTGCAGGCTCTCAGAAAGTGAAAACCAAGAAATTAGATGTCACCCAATGTATATACAGAGAATGAAGTTGATTTCATAATTGTTGATTTTTTATCTTTGGTCTTTGTATTTCATTAAGAAATATATTTTAATATTTATTTACAAATTAACAACATAATAAATATAAACCAAATGACAGTATAAAACTATTAGTTAAAGCCTTATTGTTTATACTATCCTTTTGGAGAATAATATGGCAAAATATTTTTAAATCATGATTGTTTCATACCTTTCAAAAATGTCATCAGATTCTAAATAATTGAGCCTAAATAAATAATTCAAGCAAAGATATATGCTCTGAGGTTTTTTTTTTAGTGTTCTGGATACATAACAAGTTGAAAACAGTCTGAAAGTCTTATAAGAATATCATTCAAGTAAATTATAAAAAATGTTGACTCAGTGGCATTTTAAGAGGTTGTTTAAATTATAATACAGTGGTTACATAAAAATACAGTTCAGTGTTTATGAACTAATAATAAGTGAAAAAGGGGCACACACAGCACAGGTACATAATTAATATAACTGCCAAAATACTTACGCTCATGCACAGAAACGGAGAGCTTCCCTGGTGGCTCAGACAGTAAAGAGTCTGCCTTCTCTGTGGGAGATCCAGGTTCAGTCCCTTCATCTAGAAGATTCCCTGGAGTAGGAAATGGCAACCCACTCCAGTATTTTTGCCTGGAGAATTCCATGGATTGAGGAGCCTGGTGGGCTACAGTCCATGGGGTCACAGTCAGACACAACTGAGTAACACACACACACACACATGCACACACACACGTGCACACACACACGCACACACACACACAGGTGGAAAGGTAATACACAAATGCAAAGACTTATCAGTAAGGTCATGAAATGGGATAATTTTAAAAGGCTTCTTATTTCATTAGCAAAAGAGTAACACAAATATTTGATTCAAAAATCTCAATTTTTTCGTATTGCATACATGTTCTACTATTGATTTTAAACTAATATTATTTTACAGCAGAAACTAATTATTTTAATTATTCATTGAATAGGTTAAATGTACAACTTCGCATAGTACAGAATGTTATAGCCCCTGGATTCCAGATTCAATATTGCTGAATTAAATATTAAATTGTGAATGAAATGTTGCCTTCATTGACACTTAGAAGGGTCTTACTCTAGTTGTTTTAGGTGTAAGGTTACATTGTTTATTTGAGATTTTCTTGTTTCCTGAAGTAAAATTGTTGCTGCAAACTTTTCATCAGTTCAGTTCAGTTCAGACACTCGGTCGTATCCAACTCTTTGCAACCCCATGAATCGTAGCACGCCAGGCCTCCCTGTCCATCACCAACTCCCGGAGTTCACTCAGACTCACGTCCATTGAGTCAGTGATGCCATCCAGCCATCTCATCCTCTGTCGTCCCCTTCTCCTCCTGCCCCCAATCCCTCCCAGCATCAGAGTCTTTTCCAGTGAGTCAACTCTTCGCATGAGGTGGTCAAAGTACTGGAGTTTCAGCTTTAGCATCATTCCTTCCAAAGAAATCCCAGGGCTGATCTCCTTCAGAATGGACTGGTTGGATCTCCTTGCAGACCAAGGGACTCTCAAGAGTCTTCTCCAACAACACAATTCAAAAGCATCAATTCTTCGGTGCTCAGCTTTCTTCACAGTGCAACTCTCACATCTATACATGATCACAGGAAAAACCATAGCCTTGACTAAACGGATCTTTGTTGGCAAAGTAATGTATCTGCTTTTCAATATGCTGTCTAGGTTGGTCATAACTTTTCTTCCAAGGAGTAAGCATCTTTTAATTTCATGGCTGCAATCACCATCTGCAGTGATTTTGGAGCCCCCAAAAATAAAGTCTGACACTGTTTCCACTGTTTCCCCATCTATTTCCCATGAAGTGATGGGACCAGATGCCATGATCTTTGTTTTCTGAATGTGGAGCTTTCAGCCAACTTTTTAACTCTCCACTTTCACTTTCATCAAGAGGCTTTTGAGTTCCTCTTCACTTTCTGCCATAAGGGTGGTGTCATCTGCATATCTGAGGTTATTGAAGTTTCTCCCGGCAATCTTGATTCCAGCTTGTGCTTCTTCCAGTCCAGCGTTTCTCATGATGTACTCTGCATATAAGTTAAATAAGCAGGGGAAGTGAGAAATAGATTTAAGGGACTAGATCTGATAGATAGAGTGCCTGATGAACTATGGACGGAGGTTCGTGACATTGTACAGGAGACAGCGATCAAGACCATCCCCATGGAAAAGAAATACAAAAAAGCAAAATGGCTGTCTGAGGAGGGCTTGCAAATAGCTGTGAAAAGAAGAGAAGCAAAAAGCAAAGGAGAAAAGGAAAGATACAAGCATCTGAATGCAGAGTTCCAAAGAATAGCAAGAAGAGGTAAGAAAGCCTTCCTCAGCGATCAATCAAAGAAATAGAGGAAAACAACAGAATGGGAAAGACTAGAGATCTCTTCCAGAAAATAAGAGACACCAAGGGAACATTTCATGCAAAAATGGGCTCGATAAAGGACAGAAATGGCATGGACCTAACAGAAGCAGAAGATATTAAGAAGAGGTGGCAAGAATACACAGAAGAACTGTACAAAAAAGATCTTCATGACCCAGATAATCACGATGGTGTGATCACTCACCTAGAGCCAAACTTCTTTCACAGAAGTGCTTTTACTATTCCCCATAAGATTTTTATCACTGTGTTTTCATTTTCACTTGTCTCCAAGTATTTTTTGACTTCCTTGATTTCTTTGGTAATCCATTGGTTTTTTAGCCTGCTTGCATTTGTGTTTTCTGAATTTTTTTTTTCCTTGTAGTTGATTTCTAGCCTCCTAGCAGAGTGCCTGTGAAAGATGCTTGATGTGCTTTCCATTTTGTTAATTTACTTAGACTTGCTTTGTGGCCCAGCCTCTGCTCTATCCTGAAGACTGTTTCATGTATACCTAAAAAGAATATGTATTCTTTTGCTTTCAGACGGAATGCTCTCTATATATCAGTTAAGGTCATTTGGTGTAATATGTATACAATTATGTTTCCTTACTGATTTTCTGTCTGCATGTTCTATCCACTGATGTCCCCCACTGATATTGTCAAGTCCTATCAATTCTCCTTTATGCCTTTGTCTTATATATTGAGATGCTTCTGTGTTGTTACATATATGTTTACAGTTATAAGCACATCTTCCTGGATTAAGCCCTGGACCATTATGTAGTATCCCTTTTTGTCTCTTTTAACAGTATTTTTAAATTTGTTTCTTTTTTTTTTCTCATATAAGTATTGCTACCTTGGATTTCTCTTGATTTCCATTGGTATAGAATACTTTTTTCCATATCTTCACTTTCAGTCTATTTATGTCTATAGATCTGAAGTTAGTCTCTTGTAGGCAGCATATGTATCAGTCTTATTTTTGTATCTACTCAGCCACTCTATGACCTTGGGTTGGAGCATTTAGTCTCTTTTGCATTTAAGGTAATTATTCATATGTATGTTCATATTACCATTTTGTTAATTGTTTTGGATTTGTTTTTGCAGATCTTTATTCTCTTTTTTTTCTCTTGTTGTTTTCTGTTGTGATTTGATGACTATTTCTAGTGTTATGTTTTGTTTCCTTTTTGTCTGCATATCTGTTATATATTTTTGGTTGGTGGTTACCATGAGGTTGAAGGCAGTGGCACCCCATTCCAGTACTCTTGCCTGGAAAATCCCTGGATGGAGGAACCTGGTGGGCTGCAGTCCATGGGGTCGCTAAGAGTCGGCCACGACTGAGCAACTTCACTTTCACTTTTCACTTTCATGCATTGGGGAGGAAATGGCAACCCACTCCAGTGTTCTTGCCTGGAGAATCCCAGGAACGAGGGAGCCTGGTGGGCTGCCATCTATGGGGTCGCACAGAGTCGGACACGACTGAAGCAACTTAGCAGCATATATATATATATATATATATATATATATATATATATATATATATAATGATTTCTTTGTGCATCCCTAAACTACTTTTTTTTAAAAAAAATTGACTCTCTGGGTCTTTATTGCTTCATGGGCTTTTTCTCTAGTTGTGGAGAGTAAGGGCCACTCTCTAGCTGTGCAGGCTTCTCATTGCCATGGCTTCTCATGTGGAGCATGGGCTCTAAGGTGTTCAGGTTTCAGTAACTGTGGCACTTGGGCTCAGCAGGTGCAGCTCCTGGGCTCTAGAGCACAGGCTCAGTTGTGGCGCACAGGCTTAACTGCTCCATCGCATGTGGGATCCTCCAGGGTCAGGGAGCCATCCTGTGTCTCCTGGTTCAGTTCAGTTCAGTTCAGTCGCTCAGTCGTATCTGACTCTTTACGACCCCATGAATTGCAGCACGCCAGGCCTCCCTGTCCATCTCCAACCCCCAGAGTTCACTCAGACTCATGTCCATCAAGTTGGTGATGCCATCCAGCCATCTCATCCTCTGTCATCCCCTTCTCCTCCTGCCCTCAATCTTTCAAAGCATCGGGGTCTTTTCCAACAAGTCAACTCTTCGCATGAGGTAGCCAAAGTACTGGAGTTTCAGCTTTAGCATCATTCCTTCCAAAGAAATCCCAGGGCTGATCTCCTTCAAAATGGACTGGTTGGATCTCCTCACAGACCAAGGTACTCTCAAGAGTCTTCTCCAACACCACAGTTCAAAAGCATCAATTCTTCAGCACTCAGCTTTCTTCACAGTCCAACTCTCACATCCATACATGATCACTGGAAAAACCCATAGCCTTGACTAGACGGACCTTTGTTGGCAAAGTAATGTCTCTGCTTTTGAATATGCTATCTAGGTTGGTCATAACTTTTCTTCCAAGGAGTAAGCATCTTTTAATTTCATGGCTGCAATCACCATCTGCAGTGATTTTGGAGCCCCCCAAAAATAAAGTCTGACACTGTTCCACTGTTTCCCCATCTATTTGCCATGAAGTGATGGGACCAGATGCCATGATCTTCGTTTTCTGAATGTTGAGCCTTAAGCCAACTTTTTCACTCTCCACTTTCACTTTCATCAAGAGGCTTTTGAGTTCCTCTTCACTTTCTGCCATAAGGGTGGTGTCATCTGTATATCTCAGGTTGTTGATATTTCTCCTGGCAATCTTGATTCCACTTTGTGCTTCTTCCAGCCCAGCATTTCTTATGATGTACTCTGCATATAAGTTAAATAAGCAGGGTGACAATATATAGCCTTGACATACTCCTTTTCCTATTTGGAACCAGTCTGTTGTTGCATGTCCAGTTCTATCTGTTGCTTCCTGACCTGCATACAGGTTTGTCAAGAGGCAGGTCAGGTGGTCTGGTATTCCCATCTCTTTCAGAATTTTCCACAGTTTATTGTGATCCACACAGTCAAAGGCTTTGGCATAGTCAAAAAAAAAAAAAAAAAGCAGAAATAGATATATTGGTAGGCAGATCCTTTAACACCAAGCCACCACGGAGGCTGCTCCCTTGACTTCTTACTGACGATTCGGATGATTTACTACTTTTGTCTTTTACCCTTCCTGTTAGCTTTGAGTGTGAACTATTTCCTACCTTTATGGTGAAAGTGAAAGTGAAGTTGCTCAGTCGTGTCTGACTCTTTGCGACTCCATGGACTGTAGCCTGTCAGGCTTCTCCCTCCATGGGATTCTCCAGGCAAGAATACTGGAGTGGGTTGCCATTTCTTTCTTCACCTTTATGGTATGTTTGCCTTTACCAGTGAGCTTTTCATTTTATAATTTTCTTGTTACTAGTTGTGGCTTTTTCTTTTCTACCTACAGAAGTTCCTTAGCATTTGTTGTAAAGCTGATTTGGTGGTGCTGAATTCTTTTACTTTTATTTTTTCCATGTGGAACATTTGATTTCTCCATCAAATCTGAACAAGAACCTTGCTGTGTAAAATATTCTTCACTGTATGTGTTTCTCTTTCATCATTTGAAGTATATCATGCCACTCCTTTCTGGCCTGCAGAGTTTCTCCTAAAAAAAAAGAAGAAGAAAAAAAAAACAGTTGATAGCCAATGGGAGTTCCTTTGTATGTTATTTGTTGCTTTTCATATTCTCTCTTTATCATAATTTTTGCCATGAGTACAGTGTGTCTTGGTGTGTTCCTCTCTGAGTTCGTTTTGTGTGGAGCTCTCTCTGCTTCCTGGAGTTTGGTGATTGTTTCCTTCCTCAAGTTAAGACTGTTTGAAGCCATTATCTCTTCAGATATTTTCTCTGGCCCTTTATCTCCCTCTTATACGGGTCTTTTGAGACCCCTATAATGTGAATATTAGTGATGCACTTGTTCTACCAGAGGTCTCTTGTTTCTTCTTTTCATCCTTTTTTTTTTTTTTTTTTTGCTGTTCTCTCTTCAGTGGCAGTGATTTCCACTGCTCTGCCTGCCACTCCACTGACAGCGATCTCCACTGCTCTGCCTGCCACGTCACCGACCCAGTCTTCCGTATCATGTAGTCTAGTACGGATTCCTTCTAGTGTATTTTTCATATGTTCGGCAGATCCTTATATTTTCCAACTCTTATTAAAATAATAATTTAAAAAAACACAACTTTTCATCTCAGTCATCTCACTCTGGGTATCCATTCACCTCCTCAGTTCTTTGATCATCTTTTTAATCATAACTGTGAACCCTATCTCCACCTCACTTAGTTCTTCTTCTGGGATTTTAACTTTTTCTTTGTCTGAAACACATCCCTTTGCTGCTTCATTTTATCTAAGTTGCTATTTGTATTTTTATATACGTGATAGGTTAGCTCCATCAGCGGTTGTTCTGCAGGTCGTGGTGACTTTGGTGGACTCATGAGAGAAAGTCTGCTCAGGGTCTTCCTACCTCCTCATCTTGGCCCCTCTCTAGCCTTATCTTATCAACATACAATTCATTTCATTGATTATCAGTACTATTGCATATGATTCAGTGAAACTATTCTCTGAATTGATGACTAGATCATTAGACAAAATAAGTTATTTTTTCCTTTTATGTGCAATTTATTTTTCTTAAATAATTTTTGCAGTTATACAAATTAAATTCTGCTACTTAAGCTTTTAAGTAATTGCCTTTGATGAACACAAATTCATGTATTAGAACTGTCCCATAAAATTTAAGCATGTAATTTAATTATACTTATCACTATTGTTGTATTTCTACTTCAAAATATATTTCCATAAAAATTCATACAGACACAGTGATCCACAGTTTCAATACTAGAATATTCAAAAAAAATTGTTGAAAGCTCACATTAATTGAACACTTACTATGTGCAAATTAGTTTATAGCAGTTATTTCATTTAATTTTCCTGCTCATAATAATATTTACACATTTTCAAAATAAATATGTTGTATAAATGTGTGTAGCTGATAAAGGGTAAAAATGCAGTTGAATCCTAAATAGACATGCTTAAGAGCTTATGTGATTAGCCACTACCATATACAGCTTCCCATGAAATTATAAAAATATTCATTACATCATTAAGAACTTACAGTGTTTACTGATGACATATCCATACATTTCTTTGTAAGTATGTATGCATGCACCTCCATGGATACCTATATATGTATGTATGTGTGTACACATATATTTCTATATGCATGTCTGTATGTGCATAGCTATTCATACCTGAGTGCTGCTGCTGCTAAGTCACTTCAGTTGTGTCCGACTCTGTGAGACCCCATAGACGGCAGCCCACCAGGCTCCATCATCCCTGGGATTCTCCAGGCAAGAACACTGGAGTGGGTTGCCATTTCCTTCTCCAATGCATGAAAGTGAAAAGTGAAAGTGAAGCTGCTCAGTCATGTCCAACCTTCAGCAACCCCATGGACTGCAGCCTTCCAGGCTCCTCTGTCCATAGGATTTTCCAGGCAAGAGTACTGGAGTGGGGTACCATTGTAAGTATATATAAATATAAAAATATATAAACATTTATGTATATAGTCTATAGGCCTTAGCATATATACAGCTAATAATCAGGGATAATTTTTAAAAGTCTCTTGTGAAAGTTAGTTCAAATAGCATATGTGTCAAATTTAATATCAGACAGCTGTTTCAAAGGTTTTAATTAAAACAATGCAAAATGAAGTGTCTTACACTCAGTGGTCTTGGTGTTACTTCACCTTCTCCAAAAAAGTTTTAAGAAGGAAAGAAAATGCAAGACATATACACTAAAGCCTGATTGAACTTAAGTTTACACAAAGTTTTCAATTTTAGAATATAGATCAAATTTCATTTGCATAAGTAGGTTCATAGTAATCAGAGAACTAAATGCAAACAGTAGTAAGGTCTGTAGTTGGTTCTGTGATAAATAGGAGAGAAATGGTTTAATAGCAAAAGCCATAATTATCCACAGCTCTCAGTTTACAATTAGTTTTCTTTGACAGTTATAGTCATAAATGCCAGCTTTAATCATGTGTTCAGGTTGAATTAGGCTCTGCCAATGCTGGAAGAGATCTAATCCGCTTTCTTTCCTACTCATAATGAAATAATAATGCAAATTCACTACATTGATGGGACGACCCATGTGAATTTATTATAGGCTTGGAGAAGTCTCTTGAAAGGGATAAATTCTTTCTGGGTACAGACTTGAGGTAATTCAAACCAGACAAGGAAAAAAATGGACCTGTCATCAGAGGCCAGGATATGGAATGGATTTAATTTGTATGAATAGGCTTTTTAATAAGTATAACAGGGCTAAGCTCCAGCTTTAGCCGGGGAATATTACTGCTGTCAGTTTCCAAATTTGGATGCACCAACTTTATTTGGGAAGATAAAGACCATTTCCAAAACATATAATGGCACAGGTCACTGTAGCAAAAATCACTCTACATAGCAGCCATGATGAGCAGTTCTAAGTGTGGGAGTTAAGTCGATAGGACAAAGCATTTTCATCAACTGACCAGTGTCAAATGCAGTTGACATTTCCAGCTTCTGTTTGAATGTACATTTGGGGCTACAAAAGACATGTAAATAAAATAGAATATAGTTTAGTGGCTTGCTTTTCATTTGAGTAAGAAGCATGTTAATTTAATACCACCTAAAAGGATAAGTAATCATTTTTGAAACAAACAGAAGAAGCCTAAGTAAAGCACAGTTTGAAAACAATACAAAAAAACACAGATTTCCATCATATCAACACACAAGGAACCAAAGTTTGACCATTATAAATATTTTAGGCTGCTAAAAATTCATATACAGGGCTAAGCTAATATATATATATTTTCTCCAGAGGCTATATGACAAACTCAGTCTGTTTCTTCAACATTTTAAACTGTGTCAGTATCAGTGAAATAGAACAAGGGAAACATTAGCCTTTTGGTTTAATATCACTGATTAGAAATATAATAAAATAATTAAGGATAGATGAGAACACAATAGAGCAAAGCAAAACATTTCAAAAAAATCTGAAAACAATAAACTTCAACATTTTAAGTCAAAGATACTCATTTTCTCAATTTATAGTTTGGATTCATTGAATAGGGCTTCCCAGGTGGTGCTGGTAGTAAAGAATTGCCTGTCAATGCAAGAGACACAAGAGACGTGGATTTGATCCCGGGGTCAGGAAGATCCCCTGGAGAAGGGACTTGCAACCCACTCCAGTGTTCTCGCTTATAAAACCCCATGGATGGAGAAGCCTGACAGCCTACAGTCCACAGGGTTGCAAAGAAACAGACTCAACTGAATGACTGAGCACACACTCACACACACACACACACACACACACACATCCACTGAATACGTTATTTTGCCTTGCATTAACCTGAAGTGTGTGTGTGCTCAGTTGCTCAATCATGTCTGACTCTGCAGCCCTAGGACCTACAACCTGCCAGACTCCTCTGTCCATAGGATTTTGCCAGTAAGAATACTGGATTGGATTGCCATTAACTCTTCCATGGGATAGTCCAGACCTAGGCATTGAACCAGTGTTTCCTGTGTCTCCTGAATTGCAGACAAATTCTTTATTGTTGCACCACTGGGGAAGAGTATAGCTTATTAATTTTAGGAACCTAAGTATTAGACTTCAAGTCATTATTATTTCTCAGATTATTTTAATTTTTATGAATAAAATTCCAAGTGCATTTTTATCTGAAATTATTACAACATGACTCTTAAACTTGTTTTACATGTGAATTGAGCAATCTTTATATAGTGAAAAGTATCATTCATTTTATAACAATGCAGTGTCCACTATTCATGAAACACTAAAAATAAGGTCACTTAATAAATTATCAGGAAATTCCCTGGCGGTTCAGTGACTGAGACTCACCCTCCTGGTCCTGGAAGTCAGGCTGGATCCCTGGTTGGGGAACTAAGATTCTTCATACCAAATGGTGCAGTCAAAAAAAAAAAAAAATCCCCGGAGAATAAGCTACAGATAAATTCAATTATTTCTTCAGAAACCCTTCTGAGGATTTTAGCTATATCAAAATAATTTATTTCTATTGTTTTCTGGTTAGCCCTATTCATGTGGACTCCTTTGTTACGAGTTATCACTTAATGTTTTTTTTTTTTTCATTCAACAACCCTCCAAATCATGTCTACACACTTACTGTGCTAAAAGAATGCATTTTACCTGGCAAGAGTTGCACTGTTCACATTACAGTTATAACTTTAGGACTATCAGTAATCACGGGATCCTAAAATAAAGAATGAATGAACATTATTACAGGGGTTCTTAGAATAGCGACCTACCCTGTAAGTTATGTGATATGTAGTGCCGTGTGGGAGAAATGTAGGAAACTGTGGGAGAAAGCAGAAGGTAAGTCGGCTTTTGATTTAAAACTTTTGAGTGTGATAATAAATAGGTAAAGTACTACAGGGTGAAATGTATGGTAAATTGCATGTCAGATAGGTAAAATGTACTTGATAAAAAATCAGTAGCAATGTAAAAGTTCGATAAATTTTTCAGATAGTAAAAATTACTGAAATGTTGTGTAATGAATAATCAAATAATTAGAATAAAACAGTGAAATCAATATATATTTCCAGTGGAACTGGTGTGGATGAAAAGCTGAAATGTTTAATTTAATGTAAAAGCAACAGCAACTGTATTCTTCAATACATACTTCAGGAGCACTTTGACAATCTTTAGTTAATAAACAGATATCACATATTTTTAATGCTCCATATAGTTACATGAATATACCCCAATTATAATGAAATAAAGGCATATATTGTTACATTTACACAAATATTAATAAACTATCCAAAATCATTAAATTTTTATTCTGTGGATTACATGGGTATGCGATTTAGTTTCTTAATTGCTTTAAAATAAGCTCTTAATAAATATTATCTATTATTGTTCTTATTATTTTTTGTATCTATTAGGGAAGTTGAATAAGGATAAGAGGCTTATGGAAGCTTCCTGATGGGAGACTCTGACTGTGGGAGAAACTGGGTCTTGTTCTAAAGGGTGAAGCCATGCTCAGTAAACCTTTAATCCTATTTTCTATTGATGGGTGGGACTGTGCAGGGAGAAATATCAATAACCTCACATATGCAGATGACACCACCCTTATAGCAGAAAGAGAAGAAGAGCTAAAGAGCCTCATGATGAAAGTGAAAGAGGAGATTGAAAAAGCTGGCTTAAAACTCAACATTCAAAAAAGGAAGATCATAGCATCTGGTCCCATCACTTCATGGCAAATAGAAGGGGAAACAATGGAAATAACGACAGACTGTTTTCTTGGGCCCCAGAATCTGCAGATGGTGACTGCAGCCATGAATTAAAAGACGTTTACTCCTTGGAAGAAAAGCTGTGACAAACCTAGACAGTGTATTAAAAGGCAGAGATATTACTTTGTCTACAAACGTTCATCTAGTCAAAGCTATGATTCTCCAGTAGTCATGTATGGATGTGAGAGTTGAACTATAAAGAAAGCTGAGTGCTGAAGAATTGATGCTTGAACTGTGGAGTTGGAGAAGACTCTTGAGAGTCCCTTGGACTGCAAGGAGATCCAGCCAGTCCATCCTAAAGGAAATCAGTCCTGAATATTCATTGAAAGGACTGATGCTGAAGCTGAAGCTCCAATACTTTGGCAACCTGATGTGAAGAAATGACTCATCGGAAAAGACCCTGATGCTGGGAAAGATTGAAGGCAGGAAGAGAAGGGGACAACAGAGGATGAGATGGTTGTATGGTATCACTGACTCACTGGACATGAGTTGAGTAAATCCCGGGAGTTGGTTGTGGACAGGGAGGCTTGGCGTGCTGCATTCCATGGGTCGCAAAGAGTTGGACATGACTGAGTGACTGAACTGAACTGATTGGGTAAGTAGGTTCACTTACAAAGTACCATACGTATTTGAAGGTTTGAGTTTAAAGAAGTAGTTACAGATTTTATTAAGTTTTACACAAATGGGATTTATAGAATTAATATATACCATATCAACAAAAATTTGCACTGTTCCAGGTTTTTTTCAAGAGAGATTTTCTGAGAATTAATTTGAAGAAAATGATCCATAATGTAGTCCTTGAAGTGTGAAAATGAAAACTCTTCTCGTTTCTGTATTTCATGGTACTTTCTTTACACTCATATTATTTTACTTTCACTGTACACCAAAATGCCCCAAAATATCAAAACTATGAGGGTTTCCCTGGTAACTCTGTTAGTAAAGAACCTGCTTGCAATGCAGAAGACCCCTTTTCGATTCCTAGGTGGGAAAGATCCCCTGGAGAAGGATAGGCTACCCACTCCAGTATTCTTGGGCTTCCCTGATGGCTCAGATGGGAAAGGATCCACCTGCAATGGGGGATACCTGGGTTCAATCCCTGGATTGGGAGCATCCCCTCGCAGAGGGCATGCAGCCCACTTCAGTATTCTTGCCTGGAGATTCCCCATGGACAGAGGAGCCTGGCGGGCTACAGTAAATGTGGCCACAAAGAGTCAGGCTTGACTGAGCGACTAAGCAGAGCGCAGCAGCACAGAAAGTGTGAGCTTTACTTCATGCTTAAGAGACTGACACACAGAGAGAGGTGGGGGTGCACACAAGAGCACCTCCTAAGCTAGCAGAATTTTAGAGAAAATGTGATTACCTAAATTTATATACAAGAAAATGGAGATCTTAAAATGTCAAATGACCTATTCAAGTTTATATGAATGGGTAATTTCAATATTTGAATTAGAACCAATTTTTAAAACTAACCTGGCAGGCTACGTTCAGAGGCCACAGAAAGTCAGACGGGACAGAGCAGAGCACACAGCACAAAGTAAAATGCAAGAAATATGTGAGATATCATCAAAATTCTAGCCCATGTGATATTTGAACCCCAGAGAGAGAGGAATCGAGAAAACAATAAAGAATCAGTACTTGAATAATGACAGCAAATAATTTTAAAAATTAATGAAAATTTCTCTGTGAATTCCAGGCAGATACAAATCTTTTATTTAATTCCATACAGGATAAATATAAAGAAAACCATATTCAATCATATCAGTGAAACTGTTGAAAATCAAAGATCAAGAGAAAATTTTGACAGTAGCTAGAGAAACAAAAGATGTATCGCCTTTAAAGGATCAGTAAAAATAATGGCTGACTTTTCAGCAAAGACCGTCAAAGACAGTTGGCAGTCTAATGACATATTTACATGCTGGAAACATTTCCAATATTCAGTCCTACACTCGGAAGAAATATCCTTCAAATGTAGAATACCAGGTATCAGACTTAACCCCCTACCTAAACAACAGTATATCTGGAAAAACTACATGAAGCAACTCTTTCAGATCCTGAACAACATAGAACAAGGCTATTATCTGTAAAAGAAAGGAAGTCCATTAAGTGAGCATCACATTCACCAAGATGTCTGCCTGGGGAAACTTTCTGAACCATGACAAAAGGAAGGGAATTCACAAAGAGAAAAGAGGAAGTAAGTAACTCAATATGGGACTCCTGAGGGAGCTGAGGAGAAGCAAATGGCAACCCATTCCAGTGTTCTTGCCTGGAGAAACCCAGGGACGGAGGAGCCGGGTGTCTGCCGTCTATGGGGTGGCTCAGAGTCGGACATGACTGAAGATTTAGCAGCAGCAGCAGGGGGAGCTGAAACTTGAAAAGCAGGATATGAGACATACAGGAAATACAAAGAGAAAGAGCCGTAGAAATCTGCATAGGAACCCGTTGATTCCTGGCTGAAGATTAATATGCACGTACAAGGATGATATTCTATGAGACCTTTCTGAGAACAACTACTGAGGGACTGTATTCTGAATAGGAATTCTGGAGGTTTCAGATTCTGGATACATTGCAGTTTATCCAGCCAGTATGGAGAGAATTCACTGATCACTCTGGACATTTAACTGAAGTGACAGAAAGTCCTTTCCTCAGAATTAAGACTATGCTCTTACTAGAGATAAGACTACTTTAGAACTGCTCCAATAAATTCTAAAAACAAAACTCAACAGACATGAAAAATGTGGCTGTTATCAGAAAAAAATATAATTCTTTAAAAGAAATCAGCAGAATCCAGACTCTGAACGATGTTAACATCCACAGGGGCCAGGTTATAATAAAAAAAAAAAATCTATACCTACATTAAAAAAAAGTAAGATGCTGTGATCTATAGCTAAAAGGAAAAAAATAAGTAGAGAAATGTAGCAATGTCATGGAATTAGCAAACAGGAAAGTTAAAAGAGCTTTTATATATAAGGCCAAAGCGTCAAAGGAAAATATAGGCATCAAGAGGTCAAAGGTGGAAAATCACAACAGAAAAGTTAAAAAAATTAAAAAAAGAACTGGATGATTCTGCTTCCAACTATAATTGGGTACATGTTACTAGACTAACTCTCCTGACATTAAAAAAGAGAGAGTGTTTTTAGACACTGGACAATAGGCAGTATAAGACTGTAATCCTGATGGAAGAAAAAGAAACAACATGAATTTTATAATTACTTTTATAATTACTCCCCGATTGTTGAGGGCTGGGAAGCACTTTCTTGATTCTAGGGTAGTGATGGGGAGATAGATTCCCTCTATATAGAAACACACCTCATTTTATTGCACTTAGGTTTATTGTGTTTTGAAGATATTGCCTTTCTTACAAGTTTAAGTTTTGTAGCTTGGTGCCATTTTTCCAAAAACCTTTGCTCACTTCATGTCTCTTTGTCACATTTAAGTAATTCCCATGCTATGTCAAGCTTTTTCATTTTATTTGTCATGATGGTATGTGATCAGTGATCTTTGATATTGCTACTACAATTTATTGAAGACTCAGATGACAGCATTTTTGAGCAATAAAGGATTTTTTAATAAAGGTGTGTACATTTTTTTAGACATAACACTATTTCACACTTTATAGACCACAATATAGTATAAATATAACTTTTATAAGCATTAGGAAAACAGAAATTTTGTGTGACTCTCTTTATCCCTCTGTTCACTTTATTGTGGTGATCTGTAACTGACCTTGCAGTATTAACAAGATATGTCTGTATTGAGAAGATAAAGATCATAAATATTCATAGATATAGAGGCAGCTGGAATATATAGGGAGAAATACCTCAAAATATATTTTTTAGGCAAAAAAAAAAAAGAGTTCCAGAAATCTGCATGGCCTCCTCTTCAGTATTTAGTTATACGACCATATGGGATGAAATTCAGACTAGACAGGAAACAACTAAATTATATCTGTAAGATAAACAACAGCCAAAACTCACACAGTAAAGACATTTGAATTCAGACAAAAAAGGGTAAGAAGATGTTACTGAACACTTAGGGCTTTAAAGAGTCACCAGAAATGGTATATACACATTTTCAATAGTGATAAACTATTCCTGAAGATTACCAGACTACTATAGACATAGTCAAACAGTGAACTTGACAAGTTATCAAAGGATCAAGCTAATCCAGAAATAACTTCCTAACCCCCCAAAAATAAATAAAAACTGCTTTTAGAGGAAGGCATCAAATTACAGATACTCAAAAACATAATAGTTACAATGTCTAGCATTCAATCAAGACATACTAGTCATATAAAAGTCCAGGAAAATGTGATCCATAATCTGAGAATTATCAGTTAGGATAAACAGGTTCAGAAATCTCAACTTAAGAATTTAATGAAAAGCATAAGTATAATGAAAACAAAAATACTCTAAGGACAAAAAATGAAAATCTTAAAGATGAATATAAGCTCCATTGAATAAGAATAATAGATTTTATGCAGAAGAAAATATTAGTAAACTTGATAGAATCTTCCTCATATACAGAATAAATGTTATAGATTCAATGAAATGGTGCCAGTGGTCCTTATACTGCTTTTCTTTGTGTTCTAATGCAGGATTCTGGAAGAATCCATAAATAATGGCTTGTAATTAGCATGAAGTGTCGTGTTAGCCACTCAGTCATGTCCAACTCTTTGCGACCCCATGGACTGTAGCCTGCCAGTCTCCGCTGCCCATGGAATTCTCCAGGCAAGGATACTGGAGTGGGTTGCCATGCCCTCCTCCAGGGGATCTTCCTGATCCAGGAATTGAACCTGTGTCTCATGCATTGCAGTCAGATTGTTTACCAACTGGGCCACCAGGGAGGCCCATAATTAACATATCTTATGGCAACAATATATTATAATATTGAATAATTTACATATATATGTAATTAAATATATTGAGTGACTGAACTGAACTGACAGTTAAATATGTATGATGATTCTTTGTTTTATTGTGCAGATATATTTTAGAGGTGGTAAAAATGGCAATATAATTAAGTAAAATTAGTGAATGATGTGTTGAAATAAAAATATTTTGTCTTTTATGATGATAATATATAAAATTCAATTTCAAAATCCTAATTTATTTCTGAATATAAGAATTGCTTCAAGAATTTTAATAGATAAGTTCACTGCAACTTCTCAGTTTTTAACAAACTAATATTAATAAAATATAAGAACTATAATGATTAAAGAAAAGATGTTTAATTTGGCATTACTTTCAATAGAACAAAAACTATGTAGAAGGGTTGTTTTACAACACCATATTTAATGATCTGGCTGAAATCAAAGCATGCATAATAATTTTATAGTGATTTGTAACCTGTTCAGTTCAGTTCAGTTCAGTCGCTCAGTGGTGTCCGACTCTTTGCGACCCCATGAATCACAGCATGCCAGGCCTCCCTGTCCATCACCAGCTCCCGGAGTTCACTCAGACTCATGTCCATCGAGTCAGTGATGCCATTCAGCCATCTCATTCTCTGTCGTCCCCTTCTCCTCCTGCCCCAAATCCCTCCCAGCATCAGAGTCTTTTCCGATGAGTCAACTCTTCGCATGAGGTGGCCAAAGTACTGGAGTTTCAGCTTTAGCATCATTCCTTCCAAAGAACACCCAGGGCTGATCTCCTTCAGAATGGACTGGTTGGATCTCCTTGCAGTCCAAGGGACTCTCAAGAGTCTTCTCCAACACCACAGTTCAAACACATCGATTCTTCGGCACTCAGCTTTCTTCACAGTCCAACTCTCACATCCATACATGACTACTGGAAAAACCATAGCCTTGACTAGGTGGACCTTAGTCGGCAAAGTAATGTCTCTGCTTTTCAATATGCTGTCTAGGTTGGTCATAACTTTTCTTCCAAGGAGTAAGCTGTATATTCCTTTATTATTCAGTCAAACACAGTATTACTGTTAGGAGACATTTCTCCATGAATGTCTAATATTTCTATGCATCTTGCCAGCAAAGGCATTGCCATTATTTTATTTCAGACTATATTTTAAAGAATGTTTGTGTAGCAAATAGGCTTGGAAGATAGAGATAGTGTATTCTTCCTGAAAAAGGGCAGGATTTTGCTGTCCAGAATAAAAAAGATAATGTCTCTCTCAGATGCAGAGTGTAAACAGGTTTCCCTGCAGAATCCTTAAAAGAATGAGATTGCCTATGACCAGGGTTTTAGTCCTGTACCGCAAGACATTGTATGCCCAGGCATCATGTGGCCCTTGTCACCAAATGGAAACTGGTGCTCGGTAAACTTTTGTAAAGGATGTCACTCAGACTACTATTAATATTGCTGTGAGTAAATGAACCCCCTTGTCTCCAGCCCAAGTCTCATGTCTTCTCCCACTGTCCATGAGAGTAAGGCAAAGAGTAAAATCTCCCACATTTAACAGGTCTTAATAGGGAACACCCAGAGAACTATCTGGTATAAATATAGAGATTTATCATCTTTGGTAAAAATTTCATTTAAACTATAATTTTTTTCTGTTTTTTCATTATGAAGATGAATTTGTCAAATTTGTCTATTATGAATAGTATTTTATTATACTAATTGATTTGATTTTTAAAAAAATGTTTAGTCCAATGGTGTTTCTTTGCTCAGCCCCCAAATGTTTTAGGGGTGGACTTACTCATATAAGACTGTTCCTAGCCTATATTCTTAACCTAAATATGGAATTACTCAGAATACGGAATTTTCAGATGTTCTGACTTAATGTTACTTTTTATATTCTATATGCCTACTAGTGACACCATTTTGGTGGACTTGGAAAGCTGCACTTCTGTCATTAGACAACATTGCTTATTCTCTGCTGCTTAACCTGACCATGTGGATTTCCTACTATTATCTTTAAAATATGTAAACCAAAATTGCCTTGCCCATATAGCTTTTGTACTTAAGAATTTAAAATTGCCTTTATCAATGAAGTATAAAACATTTTACCAATGATAATTGCTATTTTTATTAATGTCTTTTTAAAAAATCTTAGACATAAAAGAGAATCTGGACAGTTTCCCTTTTTAATCTAATAAAGGAATGTTCATATAGATGTACTAATTTATTAGCTCCTCATTCATCATTATTCCTTTTATGTATGCATTGGTTAATCCTTGAGTACATATGATGTGACAGATTCTTTATTAAGGTGGAAACATAATTTTTTTAAAAGTTTAAAGGGAAAAGTAAGTAATAATAATGAAAACTGAGTAGCATTTCACTGTATATTGCCTCGGGAAATGAACCTCAACAAACTTTTGTTGGAGGAACTATGGACAACATATAAAGCTATTAATGACATTTTAAAGTTGAATGCAAAATTTCCAACTAACTATACATAAAAAAACACCAAGTTTGTTTTTCTTGAATCAATGTTTTAAGGGACAAAAAAACTGTTTAAAACATTTTTATTTTATATTGAATTATAGTCGATTATCATGTGTTAGTTTCAGGCATACAGCAAAGTCTGTACAAAAAAGTTTCAGATAGACAGCACAGTTTTCTTGGGGATGATCTTGATCACTGCCTCCAGTACAATGTCACGAACGTCCTTCCATTGTTCTTCAGGCACTCTGTCTATCAGATCTAATCCCTTGCATTTATTTCTCACTTCTACTGTAGAATAACCATAAGGGATTTTATTTTGGTCATAACTGAATAGTCTAGTGGTTTCCCCTACTTTCTTCAATTTAAGTCTAAATGTGGCAATAAGGAGTTCGTGATCTGAGCCACAGTCAGCTTCCTGTCTTGTTTGTGCTGACTATGTACAACTTCTCATCTTCGACTGCAAAGAGTATAATCCATCTGATTTCAGTATTGACCATCTGTGATGTCCATGTGTAAAGCTGTCTCTTGTGTTGTTGGAAGAGAGTGTTTTCTATGACCAGTGCATTCATTCTTTTGCCAAAACTCTGGTAATCTTTGCCCTGCTTCATCTTGTACTCCAAGGCTAAATTTGCCTGTTACTCCAGGTATCTCTTGACTTCCTACTGTTGCGTTCCAGTCCCCTATCATGAAAAGGACATCTTTTTTTGTGTTAGTTCTAGAAGGTCTTATAGGTGATCATAGAACCATTCAACTTCAGCTTCTTCAGCATTAATGGTTGGGGCATAGGCTTGGATTACTTTGATATTGAATGGTTTGCCTTGGAAACAAACAGAGATCATTCTGTCATTTTTGAGATTGCACCCAAGTATTGCATTTTGGACTCTTTTATTGACTGTGAGGGCTATTCCATGTCTTTTAAGGGATCCCTGCCCACAGTAGTAAATATAATGGTCATCTAAGTTAAATTCACCCATTCCAGTCCATTTCAGCTCACTGATTCCTAAAATGTCAATGTTCACTCTTGCCATCTCCTGTTTGACCACTTCCAATTTGCCTTGATTCATGGACCTAATGTTCCAGGTTCCTATGCAATATTGTTCTTTATGGTATCAGACTTTATTTCCATCACCAGTCACATCCAAAACTGGCCATTGTTTTTGCTTTGGCTCCATCTCTTCGTTCTTTTTGGAGTTATTTCTCCACTCTTCTCCAGTAGCATATTGAGCACCCACTGACTTGGGAGTTCATCTTTCAGTGTCCTATCTTTTTGCTTTCTCATAATGTTCATGGGATTCTCAAAGCAAGAATACTGAACTGTTATGTCATTCCCTTCTCCCATGAACCACATTTTGTCAGAACTCTCCACCATGACCCATCCATCTTGGGTGGCCCTACATGGCATGGCCCATAGTTTCATTGAGCTAGACAAGGCTGTGGTCCATGTGATCACACATGGTTAGTTTTCTGTGATTGTGGTTTTCATTCTGCCTGCCCTCTGATGAATAAGGATAAGAGGCTTATGGAAGCTTCCTGGTGTGAGAGACTCATGGAAAGTGGGTCTTGTTCTGATGGGTGGGGCCATGCTCAGTAAACCTTTAGCTCAATTTTCTGTTGATGGGTGGGGCTGCGTTCAGGTAAGCAAGATGCAGAGTAGAAGGATGTGAGCTCACCTTCTCCTGGAGAACTCCAAAATTGCAACTCACTGCTGAGCAACCACCCAGGAGAATGCTGGGCCCCACCAGAAAAAGATACCCACATCCAAGGCCAAGGAGAAACCCCAACAAGATGGTAGGAGGGGTGAAATTGCATTAGAATCAAACCCCATACCCTCCAGAGATACAGGGAGGGCTCAAACAAAACCCTGAGTGCACCGGGACCCAGAGGCCCCACAGAGACTGAACCAGACCTGCCTTGGAATAAATATCTCCTGCAGAGGTATCGGTCAGCAGTGACCTGCTGTGGGGACAGGTGCTCTGGTTGCAGCAGACCGGGGTCACACAGTGTTTCTCACCACAGAACCGCCAAGCAGATGACCCACAGACTGCAGAACAATTATACTAAAGAAATTCTCACAATGTTAAGTTCTAGGACCCACATCAGATATCCCAACCTGGGCATCTGGTAAAGGGACTGAGAACCTCCAGGGAATTAGACTTTGGAGGCCAGTGGGATTTGATTACAGAACTTCCACAGAACAGGGGACACAGACTCCTGAAGTGAAGTCGCTCAGTCGTGTTCGACTCTTTGCGAGCCCATGGACTGTAGCCTACCAGGCTCCTCTGTCCATGGGATTTTCCAGGCAATAATACTGGAGTAGATTGCCATTTCCTTCTCCAGGGGATCTTCCCGACCCAGGGATCAAACCCAAGTCTCCCGCATTGTAAACAGACGCTTTACCGTCTGAGCCACCAGGAAAGTCTGGGCACAAACAAAACCTCGTGCACACCAGGAGCCAGGAGAAGGGAGCCGTGTCCCAAGAAGAGGCTGAGCCTTGAGTGTCTACCAGCCTTTGGTGGAGACATGGGTGGACGGTTGGCCTCAGGCCAAACAACAGGGAGAGAACACAGCCCCACCCATCAAACAAATACATGTCATATTACATGACAATTTAGATGGTATTGAAAGAAATCAAAATAAACCAAACTAAAACTGTCTAGACCCAGAACAGAATGACCTAAAGTGGGTGTATTTCTGACAGAACATATTAGTATCTATCAGTTTGAAAAAAAGGGTGCTGAAGAAGTAAGTGGGCTACAGTAACCCTTTTAGATCTTACTTTACCATTGCTTAGGCACAAGAATTGTAAAATGGAAGGAGAATATGGTTGGTAGGGCTTCCCTAGTGCCTCAGCAGTAAGGACTCTGCCTGTAATGCAGGAGACGTGGGTTCAATCCCTGGGTTGGGAAGATCCCCTGAAGCAGGAAATGGCAACCCATTCCAGTATGCTTGCCTGGAAATCCCATGCACAGAGCAGCATGGCAGGCTACAGTCCATGGGGTCTCAAAGAGTCAGACACAGCTTAGCGACTAAAACACCACCACCATGGTAGGCTACATTGTAGCATAATTTCACTTTTTTTCTACAATCTAATCCTCCAGGGGGAAGTGAAGCTTCCTCAGGGTGTCATTTCAGTTCAGTTCAGTTGCTCAGTCATGTCTGATTCTTTGCAACCCCATGGACTGCAGCACGCCAGGCCTCCCTGTCCATCACCAACTTCCGGAGCTTGCTCAGACTCATGTCCATTGAGTCGGTGGTGCCAGGGTGTCAGAAGAAATGTAAGCTTACATGGTGTCAAAAGATGTAAAGTTACAAAATAAACCCAACAAATAGGACAGCTTCATTCAAAATAAAATACACACACTTTCATTCAAAATAAAATACACACAGTTAGCGTTTATAACCAAATTCTGGCAAAAACAGTTATGGAAACAAATGATTCAGAGCTATACAGAGAAATTGAAACTATCTTTTCCCATATGTCCAACTTCCTTCATCCCAGTCAGAAAACCGATGAAAGTAATAATGAGGGCAAAAACAAACAAGTGAATTAATTTCCTCATTTGATTTGGGAGGGCTTAATACTGATTTTTGTACTTTTGTGTTTGTTAAATAAGAAAAATGAACTTTAAAATTATTTCAAGCTATAAATGTTGCTACTAATAGAAATTATAGTTCATGTAGTCAAATATGGTAGCTGCTAGCCACATGTGGCTACTGAGCATTAGAATATGGAAAATGAGTGTGTTATATTACTCGAGTTTATTTAAATTTAAATAGCTACATATGGCTGTTAGTTACCATACAGAACAGTATCTGTATAAGAACCCTTCCTCATAGAGCTTGCTTTCTAGTGGCGAAAATAGAAAAACAGACAAGAAATGTGTAAGCAATCACATGAAATAATAAGATAATTTCAGATTATGATGAATGTTATTAGTAAAATAAATAACGTTTTAGAACACAACATGGGTTTGTGTGTTGGCAGACACTCTAGACAGAGTGACAAAGAATACAGCCAGAATTTACGGTTAAGCTAAAAGACAGCTAAGAATAGTAGATACGTAATTTTCCAATCTCTCCTAGCCTACCCTGAGATGATAGTTCAGGCTCAGACTTCTCTGCATCCTCTGGCATGGCTCACATTTTGCTGAGCTTCTCCTGCTTGTCCTGTGTTCATTATTTACAAGCGACATCTGCAACTGAGTTGGGTGGCTTTCATGTACCGAGACCCTTATTATCCAAAATATTCTCATTCTCTTACCATAGTCAGTTTTTCTGATTTGTTCCCAAAACAGAGTTTTGAATATGGTCTTTTAAGAAAGTTTTCAGTTTCTAAAGTCTGCTGTCATCTGAGGTTTTTAGATTTTCCAGGTTGGCACAAAGTTGGCTTTCCCTTTGCTCTCTTTTTAATGATGGTTTTCTATGATAAGAAAGGTAAGGAGGAAGGGAGGGAGAAATGAAGAAAAACTTTTATGTTTAGAAGTTTCATCTTAATTTACTTGTTAAGAGCAGTTTCTTTTTTGCAGAAAGTAACTTTGGAAACAATTGAACATCCCACTTACCTTCTTAATGTTAAATGCAAAGACTTATTTGTGTACAGTTGTTAGATAGTCAATATCTTGTATGAAGTCAAGTGAAGTGAAGTTCACCCAGTCATGTTAGACTCTTTTTGACCCCAAGGACTTATACAGCCCATGAAATTCTCCAGGCCAGAATACTGGAGTGTTCTTCAGATCTCATTCTCCAGGGCATCTTCCCAGCCAAGGAATCAAACCCAGGTCTTCTGCATTGCAGGCAGATTCTTTACCCACTGAGCCACAAGGGAAGCCCAAAAACACTGGAGTGGGTAGCCTATCCCTTCTCCAGAGGATTTTCCTGACCCAGGAATCAAACCAGGGTCTCCTGCATTGCAGGTGGATTCTTTGCCAACTGAGCTATCAGGGAAGCACCTAATATCTTGTATACTACTTGGTATTAATCATGGACGTGTACCCAGGAAAGCATTGGATCTCAGGAAAAGCTGAGTTTCACTCAACTCTAATAGGTGTAAAAGTTTGTTCAAAGGAATTTGTTAGGCTTAAACTTAAGAGGGATATAAATAAGCATATGGTGTTGTGATAAAAACAAGAGCACAAAAATAAGGTAAAAATTAGGAACTAAAAGTGCATTGTTTAGTATAACTTGTAGATATAATAAAATTATAATATTATTTGTAGCATAATTACAGTTTTATAACTAATGTGATTATAAAACAGCTGTCTACAAGTTCAACATAAACTCTTTATAATTATAAGAGAAAGCTTCTAAAACAAATTAATGTGAAAATGGCTAATAAATTATGCTCAGTTCAGTTCAGTCACTCAGTCATGTCCGACTCTTTGCGACTCCATGAATCGCAGCATGCCAGGCCTCCCTGTCCATCACCAACTCACATCCATTGAGTCGGTGATGCCATCCAGCCATCTCATCCTCTGTCATCCCCTTCTCCTCCTGCCCCAAATCCCTCCCAGCATCAGAGTCTTTTCCAATGAGTCAGCTCTTTGCATGAGGTGGCCAAAGTACTGGAGTTTCAGCTTTAGCATCATTCCTTCCAAAGAACACCTAGGTTTGATCTCCTTTAGAATGGACTGATTGGATCTCCTTGCAGTCCAGGGACTCTCAAGAGTCTTCTCCAATACCATAGTTCAAAAGCATCAATTCTTTGGTGCTCAGCTTGCTTCACAGTCCAACTCTCACATCCATACATGACCACTGGAAAAACCATGGCCTTGACTAGATGGACCTTTGTTGGCAAAGTAATATCTCTGCTTTTGAATATGCTATCTAGGTTGGTCATAACTTTTCTTCCAAGGAGTAAGCGTCTTTTAATTTCATGGCTGCAGTCACCATCTGCAGTGATTTTGGAGCCCCCCCAAAAATAAAGTCTGACACTGTTTCCACCGTTTCCCCATCTATTTCCCATGAATTGATGGGACCAGATGCCATGATCTTCGTTTTCTGAATGTTGAGCTTTAAGCCAACTTTTTCACTCTCCACTTTCACTTTCATCGAGGCTTTTTAGTTTCTTCACTTTCTGCCATAAGGGTGGTGTCATCTGCATATCTGAGGTTGTTGATATTTCTCCCGGCAATCTTGATTCCAGCTTGTGTTTCTTCCAGCCCAGCATTTCTCACGATGTTCTCTACATATAAGTCAAATAAGCAGGGTGAAAATATCCAGCCTTGACGTGTTCCTTTTCCTATTCGGAACCAGTCTGTTGTTCCATGTCCAGTTCTAACTGTTGCTTCCCAATCTGCATACAGGTTTCTCAAGAGACAGGTCAGGTGGTCTGATATTCCCATCTCTTTCAGAATTTTCCACAGTTTATGTTAGGGGCTAAAAATTTATTATTTTTCTCTATATACAAATTATACATTGAACCCAAGAGAAATATTCAATTTTATTATCATGAAATACATGATAGGCATAATGAAGGTTTTATTATTGATTTTACAGTTTACCTATCTGTTAACCAGGGTAATGTTGACAATTTGGAAATTTTCTCATAAAATATAAATCTATAAATATTTTAAAAGGATACAAAAATGAGCAATTTTACACGTTGAAGCTAAAATAGAATTTACTGTTTTTTACATTGGTAAAATTACACTGGTGACAATTCTATTAAGTCACTATGTTCTAGAAAAGGACAAAATTGAATTATAGCACATAACTGATAGGTATCATTTTTAATAGAATCAAAATTATAACAAAGATTTAAAACAATTGACTTGTTTTGTAAACTCTTTTTTAGTAGATCAGGGATTAACTCTGCAAGTGGTTTTAAAACAATTAATGAGCACAGCTTCATTCTTTCATAGTCTAGAGACAGAGGGTGTGACACACACAGAAAGATTTTCCTTAATATTAATAGCTTTATTTGTTTTAACATTTTATTGAATTTTCAAATAATAATTATATAATAACATATCAAACCAAGCAAATACCATATTGCCATTTAGCTGCAATACACAATTACAAATAATATGCCTACTTGTCAAATAACATATCTAAGGACTTGGATTAGTTGTTACTATCATAAAGTCCTTTTTTAAGCATGAAAGAGAAGGCACAACTTAGCAACTCAATACCAGCAACAACCATAAATCTAAGTGTACATTACCTGGGTCATGTAAATTATTATATAAATTAAATCTCTTTTTTAATTAAAACAATGGTTATCAATCTTCAAGCTAGATAACTTGGTAAATATAAATTTCTAAATGTTTGATTTTAGATACAAAGAAATTGTATAAAACAATATCTACTACTTTAACTCAGGAGAGAACCTGTTACTTTATCTTGCAAAAATATATGTACGGCAGCACCACAGTGGGCTTCCTTGGTGGCTCAGACAGTACAAGAACCCACCTGCAATGCAGGAGACCTGGGTTCAGTCCCTGGGTCGGGAAGATCCCCTGGAGAAGGGAATGCCACCCCACTCCAGTACTCTTGCCTGGAGAATCCCATGGACAGAGGAGCCTGGCGGGCTGCAGTCTATGGGGTCTCAAAGAGTTGGGCATGGCTGGGTGTCTAACATGCACACATACACATGGCACCACGGTAAAGTGGAAGACTGGGAAGAATGGTTTCGGTTTTGTTTTGCTTTGTTTTTTTTTTTTTTTTTTTTTACATAGGAAATATTGTATTAAAAGCATTGAGAATTCAGTTGATGCTTGTTAAAATATTTGTTAACCTGTGATTAAAATATTTAACTTATTCCAAAAACGAGCAAAGTGTGTTGCAATATTATTCTATTAAGATTTAATTATTACTGAACTAGAGAGTTCATTTGAAAATATCCAGATGTGTTTCTGTACTATCATAAAGCTGCTGATAATAATATTATTTTTCCCAATGGAAAAAAATTACTTATTTGAATATTTGTTTCACGGGAGGCATTTGTACACCTAAAATTAAGCAGGCAAAAGAATCTTTTTTGATCAGCTATAAACCTTCCCAGAGAACAAGTAGATCTAAAGAGAAAACATTTTCTATTAAAAGCCGAACAGGATCAAATTTCTTTACTCAATGCTTATCTTGTCAGCAAATATTTAACTCCTATAAAATCTATGCCTATACCTCTAATGCCCTAATTAGAAATGCCAACATAATTCACCTAGAAGATACTCCACACACTGATGCCATAGCAGCATTTCATAATTTCACTAAATGTTCATCATTCTTCTGAGTGTAAAGTTCTTCTGAATACTCTTTCCTAATAAAGGAAACTAGAAAGGAACTTGGATTTAACAATACAAATCTTACATTGATAAGAAAATATCTATTAGCTATAAATAAAATGAAGTAGTTATGTTTTACCACCAAATAATGAAACACCACCATGAAAACCTGCAAAACATAATAAAGATAATAAAAAGAAGTGCTCATAAAGAGAAACTTCATCAGCATTATAGCAAATGGCACCAAAGCAACTCTAAGCTTAATATCATAGTGATGAAAATAAGGAAAAAAACTATTACAGTGAAGGCTTTCTATCAGGCATATCATATAGAAACAAAAACAACTGTGTGGAGAGTTGTTCTACCGGAGGAAGCAGCTTCTGCCAGGACTTCTTGAGTGTAGAAAGGAGACAAGGGTTCATGCAGCCCCAGCCTGCTACAGCCCACCCTCACTTAGTTAAGTTGTACTGAGTCCAAATGAAAACAGGAGGATAATGCTTAGGGCTCCACCTGGGTCTCAGACAAATTTTCATTCGTCTACTCACTCATGCGTTCTTTTATAATAAACAAATTTACAGTGCAGTCAGTATATGCTAGATGCTGTCCTAGATACTGTTGGTGTGAAGATGAATAAATGTTCTGGGCTCTCAAAGGATTAAATCTAGTAGACATACATAAATAGGTGAAAAAATGATGAAACAGGGTTATTGATGCTTAGATAGAACTTGTAGAGTCAGTTCTGCCTTAAACATGAGTAACTTTTTGGAGAATTCACACCAGTTAAGCCAAGCAATATTTCCTGCATCCATAGGGTCCTTGTTACACATCTCAACAGAATCTGGAGGATGATACTAATATTTAAATTAGCAGAATATATATATATATATATATATATAATTAAATGACAAATTGTCTGAGATGAACAAATAATTGTATAGGTGAGGAGAAAATAAAGACTGGAGTCCTAAGATACCAAAGATACTAAGATACTTTTAGTACTAAAATCAGAGGCAAGAAGATTTTAAAACAGAGATGGAATCTATAGTTAAATATATAGATACATTGAATGCACACTATACCTTCATGGTTGTTTTTTTTTTTTTAATAAATCTATTTATTTTAATTGGAGGTTACTTACTTTACAATATTGTATTGGTTTTGCCATACATCAACAGGTATCTGCCACAGGTACACACATGTTCCCCATCCTGAACCCCCCTCCCTCCTCCCTTGTGTCGGACTCTTTTGAGACCCCATGGACTGTAGCCTACCAGGCTCCTCTGTCCATGGGATTTCCCAGGCAAGAATATTGGAGTGGGTTGCTGTTTCCTTCTCCAGGAGAACTTCTTGACCCAGGGATCCAACCCACGTCTCCTGCATTGCAGGCAGATTCTTTATCACTGAACCACCTGGGAACTCAATTTGATGGTAGGCTTTATAGAAACCAATATGTTCTGTGGCATTTCTGATCCATGCAAAAGCTTTCTAATGATGTTCCATCATATCTTCTTTTTAAATGGTTCTGAAATCAAAATTCAACATATTGGTGCTTGTTTTTCTTATTGTTGATTCTTTTTACTCAGTTCTTTCATCTTGGTCAAAACGATTTAGATCTTTTTACATGTTTATTGTAGTTTATTGTTTACTCTGCAAGTTCAAGTTAATAAACCTCATGTATTTGAGTTTTTCATAGTGACTACTTTAAATTCTTTTTATTAACAAAGGACCAAGACTTTTCTCTGGTTTAGAGGGAATCCTATTTACAAATATTGTTGTATATATACAAAGACTGAAAGAAAATTTCTAAGTGTGAAATGCAGGGAAATTATTACCTAGGTGAGTGAATATGATATTGTATATTCAACTATAAAAATATCACCTTAAGAAAACCTTCCAAAGACAGCAACTGACTTAGAGGCCATGCAGCCAAGAACTCTAAGGATAGCTGGTGACCTGAAGCCTCTGCAGGATGGGAACCTGAGTCAAATAGTCTATGGTGATGGTGGTGGTGATAGCTGAGTCTCTAGTCATGTCCAGCTTTTTGTGGCCCTATGGATTGTAGCCTCTCAGTCTCCTCTGTCCTTGGAATTCTGCAGGCAAGAATACTGAAGTGAGTTGTCAGGCCATTCTCCAGAGGATCTTCCCAACCCAGGGATCCAACCTGTGTCTCTTACATCTCCTGCACTGGCAGGTGATTTCTTGCCACTAGCACTTCCTGGGAACCCAGACAGGTCTATATCCCTGAATATATAAAAAAAGTAAGAAGACATTAATCATTGCTGCTTCAAGGGTCTCATTTCAAGAGATGTGATGCTGTGTGAGAGGGATAAACAATATGGAACCACAGACACGTTTACTTTTACAGGTGCTATGACCAAGTTACAGGAGATATATTTATGGGGAAGGAGTGATGCTAAAGCTGAAACTCCAGTACTTTGCCCACCTCATGCGAAGACTTGACTCATTGGAAAAGACTCTGATGCTGGGAGAGATTGGGGGCAGGAGGAGAAGGGGACGACAGAGGATGAGATGGCTGGATGGCATCACTGACTCGATGGATGTGGGTCTGAGTGAACTCCAGGAGTTGGTGATGGACAGAGAGACCTGGCGTGTTGCGATTCATGGGGTCGCAAAGAGTCAGACACAACTGAGCGACTCAACTGAACTGAAGGATCCAGAACTGTCACCTTACAATTGTATCCTTTTCTTTCCCTGAATGATAAACCTCCTTCTAAAACTCTTCCAGAACCCATATCCAAAATACCAGGCCGTGACTTGAAGGGCGCTAGGAGTGCAACCAGGATTGCTCATGAGCAGTGCGATTTTTACAGGGTTCTAGGTTCTACTTGTGGGTTTCAGTTGCGGCTGTGGCTCATGACTTTATAATGCAAGCAGTTTGAATTTCCCTCATCTTATCCATTTCTCCATAATACCTTGCTGACCTTGTACAGATCTCCTTAATTCAGTAATTTAGCACTCTGTAGTTCTATGTATAAGTGATTTTCTATGACTACTTAAGACTGTCACAAACTTAGAGGCTTAAAAGAACACCCATTTATTGAGTCACAGATTTTTGTATTGGAAGTTCAGGCATGATATGACTATGTTCTCTGCCCAGGATCTTGGAAGGCTGAAATCAGGGTGTTAGCAGGGGTAGGAGCTCTGAAGAAGAATCTGCTTCCACCCTCACTCAGGTTATTGGCTTGCAGTTTTAGTACTGAAGTCCCTGATTTCTTGCTGGCTGTCACTGGTGCCTAATCTCTCTCAAGCTTTGAATTTCTCTCTCCAGAAAAAGCCTATGTGATTTTAAAGGCCCATGTGATTAGGTTAGAGTCATCTCAGATAATCTCCCTGTCTTCATATAATCGATATGGGCCCATAATTACTTGTTTACTTTTGCCCTATAATCATGGAATTTATATCTCCAGATACAGGTTTTGCCCATGTTCAAGGGGTGAGGACATCATAAGGTCAAGGGTCATTTAGGGTCAATTTGGGATTCAATCTAACATATGTCATAAAGATTTTTATCTTTTTTGAAAATTGTTTCTTCCCCAAACTAAATTGCACATTTTATCAATACGTAATTATGTTCTATTGCTTCATTTGTGACTGAAAAACTTACTTTAAATTAGCATCATCCTTATTTTGTTTGTTTGGGTGGTTTTTTGTTTTTGTTTTTTAGTATTATGTCCCTTTTTGATTGCATATATCTGGTATTCAAGGACTAATTTTGTTATTTTTATTTTTCAACTTTATGTCATTTGGTTTGAGATTTATTTCTTCTAAGTAACATGCAGATTATCTTTGTTTTGTCCTATCTTAGAATTTTCTAATTTCTTTAATATTTTCCTGTAGACTTTTATTTTGGATTGTCTTTGTTTCATTTCTTTTTTTTTTAATTTCCTTGTTATTAACACATATTTTGAATCTGTATTTTATCTATACGTAAAGGAAATATAAGCTTTTTAATGACTGCAGCTATAACTTTAGACAGTTTTCTCACATTCTTCACTTACCATGCTTCCTGCCCAGATGTATACATACACACACACAAACATACTCCTTCAATGATACTCTCAGTATTTCTGGAATTATTAGGCTTTTAACTCATGGTTTTTACTTTTCATTTTTGAATTTTTTGCATTAAATTGTTTCTCAGTTTGCTGTAATTTTGAAATTCCATATTGTACTTTCTAGACTTTGTCTTTCTGAAATAATCTTGGTATTCCCCTCTTTTAGAGTGTATTTTAAATTGACTATTAAATTTGAGGTGAGCTGAAAACTTTAATCTCTTTCAGTTGCAATTCAATTGCCATTATAGTTTTGTATTTTTGTTTCTTAATAGTAAATAGTTTTTGTATCTTGTTAAGAATGTATTTTCTTAGATGATAAACTGGACCTGAAATAGTGAATTTTGAAATTCACATTTCTACTGTATCTTTTGTGGTATGTTTTCATGGCCCCATCCTCTAAGCAGACAAGGTCTCTATAAACACTCTCTTGTTAAGAGACTGACAACTGAATATGTCTCAACTTTCCTCACCATTCAAAGGAGACCAAATCCACTGCTAATCCAAATTAGTTCCCAAGGGAAATCCAACTCCATAGCCCGAGACCTGGTCCCATTCCTGCCAGGACCCAGGGTAGCTCTGCTGTCCTTGCAAGGCATCCGTCCCACAGTTACCTCCCCACTGTGGAGTCTTCGACCGAAGAAGCTCAATGACAACAAGCCATCCTCCCCGGCCTGCACTGCCACCGCGTCTGCCCCTCCTCTGGTCCAAGAAAGTTCTTTGTTACTGAGAATGGCTTATACTTGAATGTTTTGCCTCCAGTGTCTGTAAACTTTATTTTTTTGGAAGTTTCAAACAATCTAAAAGCCATTAATTGAGAGAGATCAGTTTTCTGGGCAACCCTAAATACAGCACTCACAGTGCTGTTTTGGAAAGGAACTGGGTCTTTAAAGCAAGAGGCAGAAACAGGGGAGGGATGGAGAGAATAGAGTAGCAAGGTTCCTCTCTTTATGAGGCAAAGCCCAGAAATCATAAAGTGAGAGCTAGTTTGCTTGGATTCATTTGCTTATTGATGTTTGCTTATTTGATATAAAATAGTGCCATTGAATTCATAATTATGATTAACTTATCCCATAGTTTGACAGTAGTTCAACTGAAGTATTTATGTTCAAGTTGTTTTCTTTCTCTTTCTTGTGCGGATTTTAGCAATAAATGGAATGGAGGAAAGACTGTTATTCAGGATTACTTTTAAGCAGAGTAAACTAAATCAGATCTTAGAAACCAAAAAGTTTAATTCCATAATGAGTATTTTTATTTTTATAAGACTCATAGTAAAACAATGAACGCTCATTGGGAATGGAAAATGATTTTTTTTTCTTTTCTACTGGAAACTAAAACACTGGGTATGCATCTATGCCTGCTAAGTCACTGCAATCGTGTCCGCCTCTCTGTGACCCTAGGGACCATAGCCCGCCAGGCTCCTCTGTCCATGGGATTCTCCAGGCAAGAATCCTGGAGTGGGTTGCTGTGCCCTCCAAGGGATCTTCCTGACCCAGGGATCCAGCAGTGTCCCCTTACTGCATTGGCAGGCAGGTTCTTCACTGCTAGTGCCCCCTGGGGATTCCCAAAAAACTGTGAACATTACCATAATAAATTATGACAGGCAAACATTCTTTCAAGTCAGTCAATCAGTAAGTATTTTTGAGTGTCTACCATGGTAGGGAGACTGGAAAAACATGGATATCAGAACCTTTGAAGAGTCAAAGCTAGCATACACTAGAATATAACTCTATGCACAAATTACCCACTCGGGAAGTTTGGACCAAAAGCTCTAAAGAACTTCAAAAAAGGACAAAACCAGTGTGGGGAACTCTTATTGAATGAGGAATGCAGGGAATGAAGAACAAATCTAATTTGGATTAATTAAAGTATTAGAAACTTAATTCTGCTCAACCACCCAAGAAAATACATTGCCTCTTTGCAACCCTGTGAATTGTAGTCTGCCAAGGTCCACTGTAAGCTCCATGCCTACTCCTTGGAAGGAAAGTTATGGCCAACCTAGAGAGCATATTAAAGGGCAGAGACGTTGCTTTGCCAACAAAGGTCCGTCTACTCAAGGCTATGGTTTTTCCAGTGATCATGTATGGATGTGAGAGTTGGACTGTGAAGAAAGCTGAGCACCAAAGAATTGATGCTTTTGAACTGTGGTGTTGAAGACTCTTGAGAGTCCATTGGACTGCAAGGAGATCCAACAAGTCCATCCTAAAGGAGATCAGTCCTAGGTGTTCATTGGAAGGACTGATGTTAAAGCTGAAACTCCAATACTTTGGCCACCTGATGAGAAGAGCTGATTCATTTGAAAAGACCCTGATGCTGGGAAAGATTGAGGTCAAGAGGAGAAGGGGACGACAGAGGATGAGCTGGTTGGGTGGCATCACTGACTCAATGGACATGGGTTTGGGTGGACTCCGGGAGTTGGTGATGGACAGGGAGGTCTGCAATTCATGAGGTCGCAAAGAGTCAGACATGACTGAGTGACTGAGCTGAATTCAACCTCCACTATCCATGGAATTTTCCAGGCAAGAATACTGGAGTGGGTTGCCATTTCCTCTTCCAGGGGATATTCCTGACCCAGAGATCAAACCCATGTTTCCTGCGTATCCTGCATTGCAGGCAGATTCTCCACCCGCTGAGCCGTCGGGGAAGCCCTATACTAGCAGAAATTGTTGTTACATGATTTCTCTAACTGCCCTAACTGGTTTGCCTCCTTAAACAATCATGGACTAATATATTATTTTCTTTCTATTTTTTAAAAGTAAATAATTGGAAAATGTAGAACATTTGTTGTTTTTTCCCCTAAGTCGTGTCTGACTCTTTGCGACCACATGAACTGCAGCATGTCAGGTTTCCCTGTCCTTCACTCACTCCCAGAGTTTGCTCAAGCTCATGTCCACTGAGAGTCAGTGATGCCATCCAACCATCTCATCCTCTGTAGTCCCCTTCTCCTCCTGCCTCAATCTTGCCTTGCTTCAGGGTCTTCTTGAATGAGTCAGCTCTTTGCATCGGGTGACCAAAGTTTTGGAGCTTCAGCTTCAGCATCAGTCTTTCCAATGAATATTCCAATGAATTTCCTTTAGGATGGACTGGTTGGATCTCCTTGCAGTCCAGGGACTCTCAAGAGTCTTCTGCAACACCACAGTTTGAAAGCATCAATTCTTCAGTGCTTACTCTTCTTTATGGTCCAACTCTTACATCTGAACTTGACTAAAGGAAAAACTATAGGTTTGACAATAAGGATTTTGTCAGCAAAATATGTCTTTGCTCTTTAATACACTGTCTAGGGTTGTCATATCTTTCCTTCCAAGGTGCAAGCATCTTTAAATTTCATGGCCACAGTCCTGTCTGCAGTAATTTTGTTGCCCAAGAAAATAAAATCTGTCCCTGTTTCCACTTTTTCTCTATTTGCCATGAAGTGATGCATACCATGATCTTCATTTTGTGAATGTGGAGCTTTAAGCCAGCTTTTTCACTCTCTTTCACCTTCATCAAGAGGTTCTTTAGTTCCTCTTAGCTTTCTGCCATTAGAGTGGTTTCATTTGCATATGGCCCTAAAGTCTCACATCTGAAGAGAACTATTGTGTTTAATTTGGTGTCCTTAATTTGTATAACTGTCCCTTGAGATTTTGTTTCATTTAAAGTTTAAATGAAGATTTTAAAAATAAAGTATCATTTGGTAGTATCCTTTGGATTTCAGTTTATTAATCCTCAGTTCCTTTAATTGATATCAGTTTTCATTTGGGGTATCCATCCCTCTTGCAAAAATATCCACCTTGAAAACAAAGCAACTTCAGAAAAATGGTACAGAAGACACATTTAACAAATTAAACACTAAAAATTACAAAAGAATTATTTTTATCTTTAAACACTAACCTTTGGGCACTAGACACAAGACTTATTATTTCAATACCTATAAAGAAACTCTGATATTATTACAATAGTTTTATTTATATAAACCTTATCAAAAATTTTTCTTCATAGTAAATGCTGTTATCCCTTCTGTCACTTAGAGTTTCATTTCCTTAATACAGCCTCTGAAGACTCTTTAGTTAATGTGTATTTGAAGTATCATTCTAGTCACAATGAACCGTGCTGAAAAGTACCATCAAGCCTTTAGCATTGAAAGAAATCAATCTAGTGATGGTAAATGGTCTGTAGTCTCACAGGGATAGATTCATCTGTTAAAACTTTAAAGCCAAACAAATCAAATATCCTTTCCTTTTGTAGAGTGCTTTGTGTGGAATTAATGTATTTTAACCCACACGACACTAGCATTTTCTATTCCTGAAAGAGATACAGAAAACTCATAGCCTAAAGGCGCTGTGAAGTTAACCGTTTCAGTTCAGTTCAGTTTTTTTTCTTTTACTGATCTTGATGGCCGAACGCTGAGACACTGGTCAGCGGCCTGCCAGTGGTCAACTCTGCTGTGCTATACTGCGCTGCCACTGCCCCATGTGTCCCGACAATGTTCAAATCCTGGTAATAGGCTCGATGGGCTCCTAAACGCAAAATTGGAAATTGCCTGAAACGATTTCAAAATAACTCATGTCTAAGCCTTCCATATGATATCCACAGTAAAATAAAAGCACACAAGTATATGGGGACTGTTCTGTGGCTCAGTTGGTAAAAAATCTGCCTGCAGTGCAGGAGACTAGCTGAAATGCAGAACACCGGGGTTTAATCCCTGGGTTGGAAAGATCCCCTGGACAAGGAAATGGCAACTGACTCCACTATTTTTGCCTGGGAAACCCCATGGACAGAGGAGCCTGGTGTGATAGAGTCCAAGAGGTCACACAAAGTCAGGCACGACTTAGTGACTAAATCAACCAATACAAATATATATAAACATTATGTTTTTGAGACCAAAATGACACAAAGGTAATTTTATTTAAATAACTTTTCAAAATTGTGGTCACAAGAGTGTTACAACTTTCTCAGTTTGCAGCAAGGTCTAAAATTATGTGGCTTTGCCTGCTGCTCATTATGGATAAAAAAACACATCCATTTTTCATGGAAATGTCAAAACAAATTTACTAAAGTAAATAAATAGATTTAGAAATTTTACTAGATACAGTCAATACTGTATCTAGTAAATGTAGTTTTAATATGATAACTGAAAATTATTACAAGGTTTTCATTTTCAAAACCATATATTTAACCAAGAAATTTACAATTATAATACAAGATAAACCATTTTGAAGCACTATTTCATAAAGGCAATAAAAGCCCAACAACAATGAGTAGGTTTCCATGTACCCAGAAAATCAGAAAAACCCAAAACAGGTGGTAAAAAGCTTACATTATGCTGAAAATTATCTTAGCCCAAAAAACCGTGTCGTCCCTCAGTCGTGTCCAACTCTGTGACCCCATGGACTGTAGCCTACCAAGCTCCTCCATCCATAGGATTTTCCAGGCAAGAGTACTGGAGTGAGTAGCCTTTCCTTTCTCCAGGGAACCTTCCCAACCCAGAGATTGAACCCAGGTCTCCCACATTGCTGGCAGACGCTTTACCCTCTAAGCCACCAGAGAAGAAAGAACTTTTTACTGAGCTACTAACCAGAATTACTTTGCTAAGGAGAGTTAGGTTATCCCTACACCTTGATAGAAAAGATTTGTTTATTTAGCTTGTTCCATCACACACTTCTTTAAAAAAAGAAAAATGAACTAGGTATTCTTTTGCACCTACCAGTGTGGCATGTCTTATTTTTAAGAATTCCCTGGAAGATAACTAAAATTCAGGTTGGCATAATTGATAAATTTCCTGGGAAATGATATAGTATTGCATAGAGTCCTTGAGGAGAATCCCTGGAATTTGTCAGCATTAATAAGCTTTTCATCAAACCAAAGGAATTCAATAAAGCCATTACACAAACATGAGAGTCCATATATATTCTTCTCTTCTCCTTCCAAGCTAGATAAGCTTTAAGAGAGTTTCCCATACAGTAAACCAACACAGGCACACAAACACACGCACACATATATTCTCTTTCATAATACATTAGATACTGTTCTAGGCTTTTTGGTTTCATTATGTTCCAATTATTCTATAATGATTTTAAAGAATGATGGTGCCCCTTTAAGAAACAGTAACTAAGAAACTAGACTTCTCAAACTCCACAAAGAGCTGGAAAATAATTAACTTTGATATTAATCTTGGACCTGTACTCTTTTCACATTGGTTGCTTAAAAATTAGGAATATAATTTATACATCTCTAGCAGGAAAATCTCTGAATTATCATGCTTACACTTATTTTTATTTTGCTGTATATAATACAAGGCTGAGTTAACCACTGACAGCTACTCTGATTTGATCTTTGCTAATGTTAACATGGAAGGAGTTTATGAATAGGAGAGGATGGTTGAATTCCGTGAGTATCTAAGCTATGAATCTTAGAGACCCAGTCAGTCAACTAGGGAACAGTTTGGTGATCGAGTCTAGTTTCCCCATTGCTCTTCTAATGTATTATCGTAAACACCTCTTCCAGTTTTGATAGGGCATGTAGATAGGTAGATAGATAAATGAGAAATGAAATAAAATAAGTTAGGTCATAAACTAGTAATAAAGAAAAATCTCTGCCTATCAATAATTAAGATGCATGGTGGTATCTATGTAGGATAAATAACCTGTCTCATGTAAATCATAAAATAAGTCAGAGTGAGGGAGTGGTTGTCCAGAACTAAAATATTATGAGGCTACAGCTATCTTATATTAGATTCCTCTGCATTTTAATATAAATCAAAAGCATTTATCGTGTAGGGCATTTTTTGAAGTTTGGGTAATAAAAGTGATGATTCAAAACATTAAACAGCATTTCTAGCTGTGCCTGTGGCTTAGGCAGAATGGTAAATGCCAGCATGCCAACCAATCACAACCCAGACTCGGAACAGCGCTTAAGATTGTGTGTAATGAATAACAGATTTTAGCATGAGTTTAAGCATGATTCTAGAACCTTTTTGAAACCTTTCTTTAAAACATGTAAATTGCCCTTAGAGTCTCCTTTTAGACAGCTACAGCCATCTTGACCTGGATCATCTCCTATGTGGTTGACCAAACTAAGACAAGCAGATCGTCAAGATCACACAGCAGTGAGAACAGGAGAGTTTGTCCCTTCCTTTCTATGCATTGATCATTAAAATATTCATATTCAAATTAAGTTTGGTTTCCCTTAATTGTTTTTATTTTAGATTGGTTCGATCCCTGGATTGGGAAGATCCCTGGAGAAGGAAATGGCAACCCACTCCAGTATTCTTGCCTGGAGAATCCCATGGACAGAGCAGCCTGATAGGCTACAGTCCATGGGGTCACAAAGAGTCGGACATGACTGAGTGACTTCACTTCACTTCACTTCAAAGGCTGTTTAATGCTCAGCAGTACAAGGAAACAATAAAGATCTAGAATCTCTTTGTCAATATTATCCCTACTGACATGAAAGTAAGTAAGAGCAAAACTTACTTTGAAATAATGAATCTTTGGACCTCCCCAGTAGCTCAGATGGCAAAGAATCTGCCTACAATGCAGGAGACCTGGGTTTGATCCCTGGGTTGGGAAGATCCCCTGGAGAATGGAATAGCAACCCACTCCAGTATTCTTGCCTGGAGAATCCCATGGGCAGAGGAGCTTGGTGAGCTCCATGGAGTCACAAAGAGTCGGACATGACAGAGCTACTAACACTTTTACTTTCAAGAGTCAGTTAATTTGTTAACCCATTAACTTGGCAAGTACCTATTGAACGCCCAAAACTTCCAGAAACTATTTTGGGTGTTAAAAATACGGCTATAAACACATCAGATAAAGTTCTAATGGAACAGACTTGTTAGTGCTAGAAAAGGAAAATAAGCAAATTAACATACTCACAAAATTTGCTGTCTAAAATACGGTATAGGATGTGAGGAAAAAGTGAGTAGATAGAGGAGGATGAACACAGAGGGCTATTTCATAAAGCTTGGTAAGAAAAGTCCCTTTAGACATGCTGATGTTTGAGCCGAGACCATCTGAAGTGAGGAAAGCAAACCGAGGAAGTCTGGAGTGAGAGAAATCAGTGGGAGAACCGCAGCACAAATTCCCTGATTGAGGAGCAACGTTGGAGTGTTATCTTTAATTTATATACTTAAATATTAACTTGTGAACATCAATCTCTCTTTTTGTAACCTTCTGGGCTTGAGATGTATTAAACATGCAGTACCATTTTTACAAAATTAGCGTATTATCATTCAAAAGGGAAAAAATAGCATGAATATGATAGCCACTGGAATTATAGAGGAAATAATTCACTAAGCAAAACAGTAATGTTTAATTTTATACAAAGATCAAGTGAAACACTGTGCTATATAGAAGTATTAATTTCCAATTAAATCACTTAAAGTATAAGTGCATAAAAAAAGAGAGTAAAAAGAAGTAACTTTCTTATTTATTAGGATTGTGTGTTAGGATGCTTACATTTTTCATGTGTTTATATCACCCAATTCTCATTCTAGAACCCCAGACTAAAAATGGATAAGACAGTAAATGCTTTCTGACAGGCATTATTTTTCATGATTAAAAAAAAAATTATCGACCTTTGTGACCAACGTAAGTTAAATGGGTTAGTAAATTACGGCCCAGTCGTGTCTGAAGTTATTCTGCAACCATGAAGCATGGCATTTTCTAACCCTCTAATTAGCCTTAATTAACGACATAGAGTCATAGCTTTTAGTAACAAAAATGAGAGTAATATATGACTTCTGCCTTTTAATTAAAAAGTCTGACTAATCCAAAATGCACATAATACTCAAAATGTTTATAATCAAAATATGGAAAGAGCTTTTACAGATTAAAGAAAACAAGCAATGTAAAGAGATAAATGAACTAAAGTATAAAGAAATAACTTCAAAAAAACTATAATTGGAAACAACAGTAGTAATACTGTAAATGTGTAAAAATTAAACGTTTATAGAAAATGTAGCAGGCATAAAGTAAAATATTAATATTATGTGACTCCACAAAAACCTTGTCCCTGATATTTAATATTTTAATTTAATTTTGAAACAAATTATTTTTTTATTACCATCTCCAATTTTAGCAAAATAGTCCAAGATAGTATCTTCTGCCTTGATTACTATGCAAGCCACTACCATCCTGCCTATTTCCACACTTGGCCATCATAGTCAGTTCTCGACATGGCAGTAAAAGTGCTTGTGTTTCAAAGGATAAATCAAATCATACCCCTCCCTTCGTTTTTATACTCTAACTGTGCCCCATACTCTTCATCACTGTAGAGTCAATACAACATGGTTCCTTTCCTATCTGTCTAATTTTGTTGGTGTTCATCTCTCCACGATTCATTATGCGTAAGCTACATTGACTTTCTCTTCCATCCTGTGTCTCAAAGCCTTTAAACTATTTCCCTCTGACTGCATTATTTCTCCTGAATATCCATGTTTGCTGCCTTCACAAACGCTAGAAATTGTCTATATATCTTAAGTTCATATCACTGAATACCCAATCCAAAGAATCAAAACCTAACATAAAGTGTCGAATTCAAAATGTTTTGACAAATGAAAGAGATTAATGAATTTTGTTAACTGTGTAAGTGAGAAACAGGAATCTATTGTTTGAATATGTGGCTTTATATTCATTAAAACATTTGTTTGCATTTTATTTGGGAGGTATTTGTAGTCTTTACATATTTTCATCAGGCTTTTTTTTTTCTTATGGATTTTTATGAATTCTTCCATAAAATTTTTAATAAACTGGTGAAGAGATATTCACTTCCTTAAACTTCTTTTCACTTGTGGAATATCCTTTGAAAAGGAAAAATATATTAAGATTCATTGAAAACAGAAGAACATCATGAGATTGGAGATGGGAAAATTATAATTTTTATTTTTGAGAGGGAAAAATACTTGTTTTGAAAATCTGAGAATTTCACATCAATCTCATGCAAGAAATCAGAACTGATGGTTACACAGTGATTTGTAAGCAACCAAAGAAGAAAGCAGTGATCATTACCATAGGTTGACTAAGAAAAACCCTGACTGAACTAAATTCATTGTCTTTTTTTGATAGACTTGTTAGACTGGAAAATCAGAAGAATGCAGCAGACCAAAAATTCCAGATTTTGGTAAGATAAATAAAGGTTTCTTGTGACATTCTTAGAAATAAGATACATCAATTGAAGAATTACACAATTAGGTGAACTCCTAATAGTTTGAACAGCTATACCCAGAGGTTTCTAATTAATTGATCACCCTGATCTAGAGAAATATTTTCTTACATCCTGACCTCAAGACAATACCTTATCCGATGACTGCAATGAGAATATTCAATGTATATTGATCAAATGTCTGAAAATATGAAGTGGAGATAGAATCTACAAAAAAAAAAAGTCATATATGTGTCAAAAAAAGCTAATATAATCTTAACTGTATATGAATAGAGTAGTATCTACAGTGAACTTTTTGGCAGTTCTGATCTCCACTGACCAGATCTTATGAAGAACTGAGTTTGATTCTGGGCAGTGAAATTTAAGAAGTTATGAAGAACAAATAAATACAAATTACAATAAAAAATAACAATGATAATAAGTTTTCTGTGTAAATAGTTTTACCTTCTCTAGAATGTTATATAAATTAATCATACAGGATGTAATCTCTTGAGTCTGTTTTTGTTTGTTTTGTTTTTTTTATGAAGGTCACTTGAATGACTGAAAGAAAAGTAGTGCCTTTCTAAAGCCTGACTGCTTGGAGTTCCACTGAGATACCAGAGTCAGGACAAACACGGCAGAATGATGAATGACAAGTTGCTTCAATTAGTCGTCAGCGAAGGCATGGGTGGGAGAAGCAATACTTTGATATGTGAAACCATACTTGAACACGTGTGAAACACTCCCTAAGGAGTCTCAACAATACCTAGACTTTCCAGGAGGAGGAAATCCTCCAGTTGTGCAGGTGGCAGATAATTGATCACTGGAGTTTCCATATCAGTGCTAATGTGACTTCCTTTATATCTCTTAGCTGATGACCCTTCAGAACTTGAGGCTACAAAAGCATGCCAAAATTCATTAACATAAATAAACAGAAAACTCACAAACTAAATCTTTATCAACTGCAATGTTGAAAATAATGCTGAAAATCTGAGAAAGATATAAATATGCATTTGTTCCAAAACTCAAAATGAAGTTCAAAGAAAGAAAGCAGGAACTATATGTGGCTATGGACCAGATAGAAATAGATTGGTGGAAGGAAGTCGTTAAGTAAATGGTTCTATTCCAAGAAGTTGCCGTCAGACTTCTTTTTCAATCATGGTCATTGGTCAGGTTCCTTTTAGTAGATTTTAAGACACTAGATAAATTTAAAGATCAGCTGAGATCATACAGTTTCACAGTGATGTAAATAGAAATAGTCTACTCAGTAAAAAAAAAAAAGTTTACTCAAACTTCTAAAATGTTCAGAAGGTTTTCTTTTTTTTTTTCGAATATGCTCAATAGCAATATTTTTTTTTACTCTTAAAGAGACACTATTCATAATTGAGGGGGTTTTGTTCTTTGTTTTCTGTTTTTTGACAGTGACGAGGTTGGTTAACCTTGCTTGCCCCTACTCGCTTTCACTCAGTCATACGTTTTTACATGTTATATATACTCAGTATGGGGCTTCCCAGGTGCTGCAGTGCAGAATCTGCCTGCCAGTGCAGAAGACATAAGAGACCCAGGTTCAGTCCTTGAGTTGGGAAGATCCCCTGGAGAAGGAAATGGCAACCCACTGCAGTATTCTTGCCTGGAAAATCCCATGGACAAAGAAGGCTGATAGGCTACAGCAGTCCATGGGGTCACAAAGAATCAGACACGACTGAGCAATTGAACACACACATACATACATGTACTCAATACCTATTTCCTGGATGAATATAAAGGCAATTATTTTTAGTATGTTTATGAAAAGATACTGAATCTATGAAATTGCTAAGGTTTTCCACCAAAGGCCTTGGCCTTACTCTAGAAAATATTTTTTTATGGAAATATTAAGATAACTTGCCCCAAAATATAGATTTAGTCAGAAGCATATTGTCTATTTTTTTAGTGGAACACTGTGATTCTACACATCTCTTCTGAGGGCAAGAAAGGAGGAGATAGACTCAAGAGAAAAAGCAGGTTGTGTCTTCTGCCTAGGCCTTTCAGGGAGTAAACGAGATCATTCTTTCCCTCAGTACCTGTTCCCCATGTGTTCCTTCCTCTCAGTTCAGTTCAGTTCAGTCGCTCAGTCGTGTCCGACTCTTTTCGACCCTATGAATTGCAGCACGCCAGGCCTCTCTGTCTGTCACCAACTCCTGGAGTTCACTCAAACTCAAGTCCATCGAGTCGGTGATGCCACCCAGCCATCTCATCCTCAGTCGTCCCCTTCTCCTCCTGCCCCTTCAGTTTTTATTATAATACACATAGCTTCGCTTGCTACCGAACATGTTAGACCCAAGCTCACTTACCTTTTCTCAGTATTGCTCCAACTCTTTCCAGAGCTCTTGAAAAACTTCAAAATACAGTGTCTTATTGTGTCAAGGAAACTTCCATGTGCACAAAGAGCTGTCACCAGTACAGCCACGGGGAGTTATTGCTGACGGAAAATGGCTCTTACTTGCTCCTGTGTTTGGATGTGGCACCTCTTCTTCTGTCTCGTCTCAAGATGTGAAATCAGTGATATATTGGTTTCAGCAGCTTTGTTGTTGTTCAGTTACTAAGTCACATTCAACTCTTTGTGACCCCATAAACTAGAGCGCTCCAGACTCCCCTGTGCTTCACTATCTCCCAGAGTTTGCTCCAATTCAAGTCCAGTGAGTCGGTGAAGCCATCCAACCATCTCATCCTTTGTTGTCCCCTTCTCTTCCTGCCCTCAATCTTTTTCAGCATCAGGGCCTTTTGTAATGAGTCAGTTATTTGCATCAGGTGGCCAAAGTACTGGAGCTTCAGCTTCAGCATCAGTCATTCCAATGACTATTCAGGGTTGATTTCCTTTAGGATGGACTGGTTTGGTCTCCTGGATGTCCAAGGGACTCTTCGAGAGTCTTCTGCAGCACCGCAGTTTGAAAGCATCAATTCTTTGGCGCTGAGCCTTCTTTATGGTCCAACTCTCACATCTGTACATGCTTACTAGAAAAACCATAGCTTTGACTATATAAACTTTTGTCGGCAAAGTGATGTCTCCGTTTTTTAATGCACTGTCTAGGTCTGTCATAATTTTTCTTCCAAGGAGCAAATGTCTTTTAATTTAGTGGCTGCCAGTCAACATCCACAGAGATTTTGAGCCCATGAAAATAAAATCTGTCACTGTTTCTACTTTTTCCCCATCTATTTGCCATGAAGTGATGGGACCTGATGCCATGATCTTAGCTTTTTGAATGTTGAGGGTTTTTTTTTTTCCAGATTTTATTTTATTTTACTTTACAATACTGTATTTGTTTTGCCATACATCAACATAAATCTGCCACGGGTATACACGTGTTCCCAATCCTGAACCCAACTCCCTCCCCATACTATCTCTCTGGGTCATCCCAGTGCACCAGCCCCAAGCATCCTGTATCCTGCATCGAACTTAGACTGGCGATTCACTTCTTATATGATATTATACATGTTTCAATGCCATTCTCCCAAATCATCCCACCCTTTCCCTCTCCCACAGAGTCCAAAAGACTGTTCTATACATCTGTGTCTCTTTTGCTGTCTCACATACAGAGTTATCGTTACCATCTTTCTAAATTCCATATATATGTGTTAGTATACTGTATTGGTGTTTTTCTTTCTGGCTTACTTCACTTTCTAACACCATACACAAAAATAAACTCAAAATGGATTAAAGATCTAAACATAAGACCAGAAACTATAAAACTCCTAGAGAAGAACATTGGCAAAACACTCTCCAACATAAATCACAGCAGGATCCTCTATGACCCACCTCCCAGAATACTGGAAATAAAAGCAAAAATAAATAAATGGGATGTAATTAAAAGTAAAAGCTTCTACACAACAAAGGAAACTATAAGCAAGGTGAAAAGACAGCCTTTGGAATGGGAGAAAATAATAGCAAATGAAGCAACTGAAAAACAACTAATCTCAAAAACATACAAGCAGTTCCTGAATGTTGAGTCTTAAGCCAGCTTTTCACTCTCCTCTTTCACCCCCATCAAGATGCTCTTTAGTTTCTCTTCACTTTCTGTCATATTTCTCCCAGTAATCCTTTTTCCATATTGTGAGTCATCCAGCCTGGCATTTCATGTGATGTACTCTGCATGCAAGTTAAATAATCAAGGCAATAATATATAGACTTGTCATACTCCTTTCCCAATATTGAACCATCTGTTGTTCCATGTCTGGTTTTAGCTGTTGCTTCTTGTCCTGTATGTAGGTTTCTCAGGAGACCAGTAAGGTGGTCTGGTATTCCCATCTCTTTAAGAATTTTCCACAGTTTTTTTGTGATCCATACAAAGGCTTTAGTGTAGTCAATGAAACAGAAGTAGATTCTTTTTAATTTTCTTGCTTTTTTTGTGATTTAATGGATGGTGGCAATTTGATCTCTGGTTCCTCTGCTTTTTCTAAATCCAGCTGTACATCTGGAAGTTCTTGGTTGAAGCCTAGCTTGAAGGATTTTGAGCATTACCTTGCTAGCATGTGAACTGAACACAATTATACAGTAGTTTGAACAGTGTTTGGCATTGCCTTTCTTTGGGATTGGAATGAAAACTGACCTTTTCCAGCCCTCTGGCCACTGCTGAGTTTTCCAAGTTTCCTGGCATACTGAATGCAGCACTTTCACAGCATCATCTTTTAGCATTTGAAATAGCTCAACTGGAATTTTGTCACCTCCAGTAGCTTTCTTCATAGTAATGCTTCCTAAGGCCCACTTGACTTCACACTTTAGGATGTCTGGCTTTAGGTGAGTGACATAATTGTCATCATCCAGGTCACTGAGACCTTTTTTGTATAGTTCTTCTGTGCATTCTTGCCACCTCTTCTTTATCTATTCTGTTTTGGGTGGGGGGGGTGGTCATTGCCATTTCTTTTTTTTATTGTGTCCTTCTTTGCATGAAATGTTCCTTTGGTATCTCCAATTTTCTTGAAGAGATCTGTAGTCTTTCCCACTTTGTTGTTTTCCTCTATTTCTTTGCATTGTTCACTTAAGACATTTCTTATCTCTCCTTGCTCTTCTCTGAAATTCTGAATTCAGTGGATATATCTTTCCCTTTCTCCTTTGCTTTTGGTTTCTCTTCTTAGCTATTTGTAAAGCCATCTCAGGCAGCCACTTTGCCTTCTTGAATTTCTTTTTCTTGGGGATGATATGGTCACTGCCTCCTACACAATGTTAGGAACCTCTGTCCATAGTTCTTCAGGCACTCTGTCTACCAGATCTAATCCCTTAAATGTATCTGTAACCTCCAATGTATAATCGTAAGAGGTTTGACTTAGGTCATACCTGAATGGTCTTATGCTCTTCCCTTCTGTCTTCAATTTAAGCCTGAAGTCTTCAATAAGGAGTTCATGATCTGAGTCACAGTCAGCACCAACTCTTGTTTTGCTGACTATGCAGAGCTTCTTCATCTTTGACTGCAAAGAATATAATCCATTTGATTTCAGTATTGGCCACTTGGTGATGGTTTACACGTGCCAAGTAATTCATATCCTGGTCTCTGTCAAACTATATATTAACTGACATAAGCTATGCTGTTGTTCAATGAAAAAGATTGTTTTTAACAAACCTGGGCAAACTCCAGTGGTTACAAATGGCTTTCTTTCCTATCCCCAAAACAAAGAGGTATACCATAATAAAAATGGCCCATTTCCCAGTATCTTTCCCTCTCTCGAGTTTCATGAGTCAAGTTCTCTATGAAACAGTTCTCTTCTCCCTTGTAATACCACACCTCATAATCATGCCCTATTTCTCCTTCAGCACAATAAAGTATTTATTCATTAGGGCTAGTCTCTGTACATATCAGTCCTTCAAATGTGAATACCTAATGAATCTAAACTTTCACCCCCCAAAATTGGCTTATTAATGAAAAAATTGGATTCAAGGGAGAAAAGTTTGAAGGCTGTTACCTTGTACTCTTTCAGATAGGAACATTTGGCAAAGCAAATCAGTAGTAGAATGTTTGTGGTGGAGTAGTAGTTTAGTTAGCTATTTCTCTTGGTCATCTTTAGAGCTGAGTATGTGTCTTGAGATTCTGTCAAGCTACAGAATTTTCAGTATCAGAGAATGAATGAGTTGGCAGCTTGAAATTATTTAAACTGTAAATGATAAACCCACTAAAACTATGGCTATACTATATGGATACATCCTTTCTTTGACTTTGTTTCCAAAGTGAAATTGTGTTATTTTTTAAAAAAATGATCGTCATACAGAATTATCAAATTGTCACATCAATTTTATAATAATAATATACTTATTTGACAAGGTTAAGTGTCAAATATTTATTCAAGTTTCATAAGAAGCTTTAACTTTTCATAATCACATGGGATATTTGAGAGTTTAAAAAAATAAACCAACATTTAAAATTTGATTTTTACAACTTTCAACCTTATATAAGTACTATATCAATTCCATTGTTACTATCTAAGGAATATTGTAATTGAATACAACCATTTTTTTAAAAAAAGAAATGAAAATGTCTCTTGGAATTTTTTATACCAAGTCAAGTGAATTAAATGAAACATACTAGGCATTATCACAGCTATTCTTATTGGAGGCAAACTGTTTTTTTCACATAAGATATTTAAAGAGAGGTTTATTTGAGATGAGCTTCAGTACATTGGAAAAAAAAAAAAGAAATAACATGGAAATACTTGTAGCAGAGTATATAAATATTACCTGAAGCAGTTTTACTGCTAACTCTATTTTTTTGAGGAAAAAAAATAAAGTCATTTAAAATGATTATCTCATCTAGAGTTTGTCAAGGTAACTATTCTTCAAGTCACCCCTAAGTATTTATATTGTCCTAGCCTTCCATAAATATTCTAGACAATAAATCAAGTAATCAAAAGTTTTGTAGAATAACCAATACCTTCAATTTTGCAGAGTCATTCAGTTTACACAGAAATCCTTCCATAATATTTCTAATGATCTATCATGTAAAATGAGCTTTGAATACCTTGATAGAAGAGAAAAACTGTATCCTGGGACAATTTGTTGTATTTTAGACCAGGCATGACATTAACAATTCAGATCTCACTATCACATTCAGATCTCACAATTTATTCACAGAGGGAGTAAAATCTGTGTCCCACTAACTCATCAGATACTAGTTCTTCCTCATGGGGTCCACTTTTTAAAAGCTTAATTTCTCTTCCACATGACCCAGTGTTTTTGGAAAAGCTGTTATTTCTCACCTGGCTCTTCTAGTCATTCGGTTAAATATCAATTGCTTTTTAAGTGTACTTCATATGTTATGATTCAAGTGCCTTTGACCATCATAGAGATACTCCTCTGTGCAAGATTTCATTCAACCTATAATGTATTCAAATTATAATATCCAGAAATGAAAGCAAAATTACAGATAGGAATAGGGTAGGCCATTTGTTATCATACTAGAGATTTATGAAAATGCAATCTAAGAGTGGTCATTGTTCATTTATGTGTATCAGACTCATATTTATATAAAATATTTTCATTAATTTTTTAACACTCCATATCCTCTTTATCAACAAATCCTATCATCTTTTCCTTCAAACAAATCCAGAATTCACAGCAGTTTCCCAGTATGGTTTAACAATTAAGGAATTGAACTCCTTTAATGCAAGTCACCATCACTTGTCATGTAGACCATTTGCAACCATCTCTTAATTGGTCTGTTGCAAATCTTATCCCCTATAATCTACTCTGCACATGTTGGTATAGTGTTAAAGCATGCCTTATGAAAAGCCAGATCAATTCCCTACTCTACTCAGAACTTTCCAGTGACTTTTTTCCCATTGTCAGTGTGAAATTAGGTTGTCCATTTCCATTAAAATAATAAGCTCTAGGAAGATGGGGATTTTCCTCTGTAATTATCGTATCACCAGTGCATTTAACAGTGGTAGGCACTTAATTCTTAATAAATAACAATTAATTGTGACTAAGATAATAAAATTATTTTCATAATTGCTGCTATACCTAAGCCATAGCTCTTTCAACTATTGTGCCAGATTTAATTGATGGACATTGTTGAGTTTCATCTTGCATATAGAATTGTACCTTAAAAAAACTAAGACAATCAATTTATAAAGAAATTTATATAATATGCCTTTTGGATAACATTCAAAACCCAATATATTTTCCTGTATTGTAATGAAACTCAATTAGAAAATACAATGGAAGGCTTCTCATTCATAATACTAATGGAAAATATAATTAGCTTAGCAAGAAACTTTATAAGAAATATAAAAACTTGTATCACAGAACTACAAAATTGTGCTTATGCACAAAAATGACTTTCATAAGTGGAAAAATATGATATGTTCTCTTATAAATACTGTAAAGCTGTCAATTTCTCAACAGCCAATTCATTAAATCAAATGAAACAAATTATTATACACCAATAAGATGTTCAAGATAATGTGAAGAAATCTATTAACTCTGCTTTCGGAAATTGTCCTTCAGAATATTAATTTAAGGCAAGTTTTAAAAAGCAGAAATTTTAAAGAATTAAGCCAATTAAGAAAAGTCTAGGCCTACTAGACAGCAGTGGACATTTATTGTTTAACCAACTGAAACATAATTAAACTTTTAAATCATCATTTTAGAGTTAACCATCATTTTAGACACTCATTTTCTTTGTTCATAATTTTTCAACCAATAAATAAATATTCTTCTAATTTTCACAAAATCAGTGTAAATCATAACCATGTTTCTCAAAATGTTTTATTTTAATAATTTAGCCATCATACAAACTGTGCAAATCATTGGCAAAATGTTGATTCTGACAATCTTTGATAAGGCTCTATTATGAATTTTCCTTAAAACTGAAACTTATTTAGCTAATTTTTCTGAATATTTCTGAGAATAAATTTAAAACATGGCTTTCTGTTTAGATATTTCTATTACATTTTCTATACTGCTTTAGTATATATTTTAAGTAGTGAGAGTATATATATTTGTGTATATATATATATATATAATTCAATTTTTATAGCATCTATTTGCTGCTTCCCCAAATTCCTATAAATATTTTATAGAAAGTTGTCTCAAACTTATGACAATGTTGAAACATTATTTCCTTATCACATTTTCAAACTAAAAATACATGTTATATATGATACTGATGCATTTAGTCAAAAATTGTTTATATTTGCCTGTTCAAATGTATCCTAGTTATCACTGATTTATTTTTATTATTGCACTAAAGCATTCTTTTAACAATATCTTCTAAACGCTTCTCATACACTGGCTTGAAACTCCCCAGTCACTTCGGCTTCTGGTTTTTTTATTTGATTTATTGCCTATCTTCTGGAACCTCTCTCAATCTCCATGTCTCTCTAAAAGTCCTGTCCTTGTTTCAGTCATCTTGTCTAAGTAGATTTAGAGTGCCCTGAGCTATAATTGCAAACTTTATTTGACGAAGCTTTGTTTGGCTCTCGTATTCCTCTTTCATAACTTGCTGATATGTGCTCTGTTTCAAGTTTATGTTATTGTCATACCAACTTAACATATTTCACCAGGATTAACATTTCTTTAGGAATTTCATGTAAAATTGCTAAAGAATTTTAGCAACAATATTTCTATTTACAGATGTCTTCGGAGGAATGCGGGAGACCTGGGTTTGACCCCTGGGTCAGGAAGATCCTCTGGAGAAGGAAATGGCACCCCATTGCAGTATCCTGGCCTGGAGAATCCCATGGACGCAGGAGCCCGGTGGGCCATAGCCCATGAGTCGCAAACAGCAGGACACGACTGAGCGACTTCACTTTCGTTTTTCACTTTCAGAGGAATGAATCAGTTTACCAGAAAAGGAATTCATTGAGCATGTGGGATTCATTTATGCGATTCACCTCATTGAAGAATTTCGCCAAGCCTCTATTTTTGCCAAAGAGGACACTGCATTATCTGAGATGATCATGAGAATAAGGTTTAAAACTTGGTTTTAAACTTTGTGTATTCCTACCACATCTCTCATAACACATCGCAATATCCTACAGGTGGTGAGCTTACATTCACACACACGGTGAATATGCACCTTTGATTCTTCAGTAAAGCCCCAAATTTAATTAAGTCATTGTAGGATCCAATAATACAAGGGAGAAATAAATCTAGTAGAAAGAAAGATTAGTAAAAGTTTAATAAACAAATGTGATATTGTGGTTAAACAAATTAGCAAAATATTTTTATTTTCATTCTTCTTTTTCTGCTTAATTATAACTTATATTGCTTCTGTGAGACTTCTTGTTACATTTGTGTTTATATGTATGTGTGCATGTGTGAAATTTTTACATTTTGCACAGAGAGATAAAAAAATGTCCTTTATTTAGGTATCAGAAATATATATTTATGTATAATAATAAGCATTCATTTTTATTGAACTAAAGTTGATTTAAAAATTATATTGGTTTCAGGTGCACAACATAGTAACTCAGTATTTTTATAGATTATTTAAAGTTATTACAAAATAATGGAAATGTTCCCCTGAGCTATCCAATATACCCCTGTAGCTTATTTATTTTAAAATAGTAGCTTGCATCTATTAACACCCTACCCATATCCTGCTCTCTACCCCTCCCCTTTCCCACTGGTAACTACTGCTTTGTTGTCTGTATCTGTGAATACGATCCTGCTTTGTTACATTTATTCATTTGCTATTCAATTTTTCAAGACTCCACATATTACCTACAGTATTTGTTTCTGTCTAACTTATTTCACTAAGATTAATACCCCTTAGGTCCATTTAGGTTGTTGGAAATAGATTTCATTTTTATATGGCTGAATGACATACACATAAAGCTTCTCTGTAGCTTCAACTGTTGATGCGCAGAGGTTTCTTCCATATCTTGGCTACTGTACATAACGGTGCTATGAACATTGGAATGCATGCAGATTTTCAAACAATGTTTTTGTTTTATTTGGGTATACACCTAGGAGTGGAATTGCTAGATCATGGGAGTCTATTTTTAGTTTTTTGAGGAATCTCCATATTCTGTTCGGTAAATTGGCTGCACCAGTTTACATGCCCAAAACAGTGTGCTGGAATTCCCTTTTCTCCACATCCTCCACATTTGTTATTTGTAGACTTCTAATGGTCAGCAAAGGTCAGCCAAAGCCTTTGACTGTGTGGATCACAACGAACTGTGGAAAATTCTTAAAGAGATGGGAATACCAGACCACCTGACCTGCCTCTTGAGAAATCTGTATGCAGGTCAAGAAGCAACAGTTAGAACTGGACATGGAACAATAGACTGGTTACAAATAGGAAAAGGAGTACGTCGAAGCTGTATATTGTCACCCTGCTTATTTAACTTCTATGCAGAGTCCATCATGAGAAACGCTGGGCTGGAAGAAGCAAAAGCTGGAATCAAGATTGCCGGGAGAAATATCAATAACCTCAGATATGCAGATGACACCACCCTATGGCAGAAAGTGAAGAGGAACTAAAAAGCCTCCTGCTGAAAGTAAAAGAGGAGAGTGGAAAAGTTGTCTTAAAACTCAACATTCAAAAAACTAAGATCACGGCATCTGGTCCCATCACTTCATGGCAAATAGATGGGGAAACAGTGGAAACAGTGACAGACTTTATTTCTCTGGTCTCCCAAATCACTGCAGATGGTGACTGCATATGATAAATAGCCATGTTGAGCATCATTTCATGTGCCTTTCGGACATCTGTTTGTTTCTTTGGAAAAATGATTATTCAGGTCTTATGCCCATTTCTTAGTCTGGTTATGTTTTCTATATGGTGTGAGAAAATATTCTAATTCCATTCCTTTTCAAGTAGAGGTTCAGTTTTCTGGAAACCACGTGTTAAAGAGACTGTCTTTTCCCTACTGTGTTGAGTATGCTCTTGTCGCCATCATCATGGATTAATCGAGCATTAAGTGCACGGATTTAATCTGACTCCCTGCTCCATTCATCTACATGTCTGTTAGTGCCAGGACCATGTTGTTTTGAAAACT